>NC_089593.1:56019301-56345955 GCF_019320115.1 Miscanthus floridulus
GAGGTAGAGAGGGTGTTGTTCTGCTAGTGCTTTTTGCAAAATGACAGGTGCTCTAGTGGGCTATCCAATAGGATCATCAAACGGTTTGCTAGACCCAAGATGACCCGACTAGCTGACTAGTCAACTCAAGCTGGTGTAGGCACTCTCGGTTCAACAAAGGGGGCACTTGCTAGGGTCAGTAATGATTTCAAAGGGTTAGGGGGCACTTGCTAGGGTCAGTAATGATTTCAAAGGGTTAGGATATGGAGTGTTTAGTTTGACTCAGAGATGAGCTAGGATAGTGTAGCCCTAAGTAAGAAGGGATTCAAGAACATAGGACTAGAGTCAAGGTAGCATGTGAAAACTTGCTTGATTGTATTTAGGAAGGAGCCATGACTTATAAGGGATTAGTTTAAGAGGGATTTAGGTCTAAGGGAAGAAAGATTCGGTGGTCAACATGAGGGTCTAATCCTGCGAGATATTTAACCTTTGGGGTAAAGGAGTGTCCTAATGGCATAGGGAGAAGGTGAAGCAAGTTGAATGACCCAGATCATAATAATTACCTTAGGGCCTGTTTGGAATGCGGGATTTTTTCCCCATTCCTACGTTTTTCCTGTGAAATTGAACTGATTCCTGTGAAATTCCTATGTGATTCCTGTGAAATTCCTGCGTTCCAAACAGGCCCTAAAGAGAGTGTGGCTTTTCAGGGATTTCAGGTCAGGGTCTATAGTGCCTCAGAGGCAAAAAGTTGATTACTCAAGGTGAGACATGAGTTAAGATTTATTCCACTACTACAGATTGACTTATCACTAACACCTTTATCACCGCCGGTATCATTAAAACTGTTGGCTATCACCAACGGTTCATAATACGAACTGTTGGTGATGAGAGTATCACAGCCGGTTCGTAAGAACGTGCGAGTTGATAACTATCACCGCCGCTTTGTCTTACCAACTATCGGTGATAGTTCATCATCATAGCTGCTTTGCACCACCAACCGGCAATGATAATGTGCTCCTCATCACTGCCGTCTCGCTATATGAACCAGCGGTGAAGACATTTTCACCACCAGCTTGTTGTATGATTCGACGGTGATAACCATGCTGCAGTATAAATAAATCCATAACTTTTTCAAATAAAGTCAGATGAAAACAAAATATATATAAAAGTTGTAGATCTCGACAAGATCGACAACTTTGTAGTTGATGACTTTTCATTTGAAGCCATTTATGGTCCCAGAATTCTGATTAAAGCACTCAAATTTTGAAATTCAAATTTTTTGAATTGTACAAACGACCTTAGATGAAAAAATGACCAAAACCAAAGTTGTAGATCTCGATGAGACATACAACTTTGTAGTTAACAACTATTTCATTAGAAATTATTTATAGTCTCAAATTTGTATCTGAAGTTTTAAAATTTTAAAAACCAAAATTTTCAAATAACCTTGGATGAAAAATCGATCAAAAGCAAAGTTGTAGACCTTGATGAGAACAACAACTTTGTAGTTGATGAGTTTTTTATTTGAAATCATTTGAGGTCCCAAAAGTCTGGCTGAAGTTTTGACGTTTTGAAATTTAACTTTGTTAAACGACCTCGGATGGTGAAACAACCAAAATCAAAGTTGTAGTTTATGACTTTTTTATCTGAAGTCGTTTAGGGTTCTAAATATTCATTTTAAATCCTGAAAAGTTAATACTAGGGGAATGGATATGCTATATATACACAAGGGGCTTAGGGGGTGGAGTGGTTAGAGGAGAGTGATTAGAGGAGCAAAGATCTCAGGTTCAAATCCCAGCACCGTACCATGAAAAATATCATGGAGTTGGAGCTGGAGTAGCTTCCCGGTGCCATGAAGCTGGAGCTAGTGGGGGAGGGTTTCCCAGGATTGAAACAAAAAATTGACCCGCTTTTGGGAATTTTGAAAATTCAATTCACCACCGGCTGATAATACGAACCGACTGTGATAAGTTATTATCACCGTCGGCTGCAAACCGCCTGTGATGAGAATATCATCACCACCGATAGCTTATTGCCGATACCGAAAAGCGCTAGTGATGGGCTTTACAAACTGCTTGTGATTGGTTTCAATGTAGTAGTGTTCCTTCTGTTGAAAGAGCAAGAAGGTAGCGATTGAGACACCAAGTCTCTAGATGAGTAGAAAACTTCACATCAGGTAGGAGGTTCATGGGCTAGAGGTGGCCTGAGGGCTGACTCACTCCCCCACTAGGGTGTCACTAGGTTAGTCAACTTAGGGGAAAGGAGTAAACAAGCAACAAATGGTAACATGGTGAACTCATGCTAAGTGAAGGCTAGCTAAGACATCTAGTTTATCTAAAGAGTTGTCCAAGTTAGGAAGGAAAACAAGAATGTCCATGAGGATCACAAGGGAAAGGTACTCATCCTAAATATGGTGCCATTATCATCCAATACTCTATTAGGAATGATATTAGAACTAGTTGTGGTGCATGCATGGGTCGTTACAGACAACTCAACAAATAATTAAATGTTTTATACAATTATTCAATTACCTATGCCATTTCCTTTCTAATGGCAAATGCATACTCTGTAGGTTGTAATATTGGGTATGCCCTGCAGAGTATCCCTGTACTCATGGTGCTCCTCTTAAGTTGATGTAGGTGAGCCAGAGCCTATCTTTGGTTACTTCTTGCGTGGGCATAGCACGGATCAACAATCCTAAGTATGTTGTCGTGTATATGTTAAACATATGAGTGAAGCAATGTTGAACTTTTCCATTGCATAAAGTCGATGCATATATATCATGTGAAACTTGAACCATGCTTATGTAAAACTAGGTGACAATGTGTGATGTAATGGTGTATGACTTGCAACTTGGTTATAGTGATCCTTGTGCTTTATGACGTTTTCGGTGATACATGTCAAGGACTATTAGGATTATAGTAGTCTACAAAAAATTACGTTTGGACTAAGCTGGATGCTGAGTGGTTGCGTCATTGAACATCCGAACTACCATGCATTTTGTTCCTATGCAATGCGTATGCGGAAAATAGCAAGTACTATAAGGGAAATATTGAAGGGTCACACCAAACAATCCACAATAGCTGATTGATAAATACAAGGGCGGCCTCCATGAGTATTTCTCAACATATACATGCATGGTTTGGAAAAACATTCCTGAAGTACACGGGCTTAAGTGATAAATTTGCTGGTACATGGACTAAAATAAATTTTGTAAAGAGACTCGGGGCGGCAGTCTGATTTTTTAGCTTTATTAGTGAGTTTTACATATTGATGACACAAACAGGGCCTGTCAACTTCATCCTTTCTTTATAGGAGAGACAAGTGGTGATGTTCACCGTAGCTATCACCACTGGAACCTGAAAAGGGGCAAAGATGACGTTGTAAGAAAGTTCAATACTCATTATGTAGTTGAAAAGGATTAAGCCACTTGTTGACTTGTATGTCCTCAATTTAGAAAGATCACGCTAACTGCCCTAGGAGCACGTCTTAAGGAATTTAATTCACCCAAAGCTTCAGTGGTCTCAAAAAAAGATGAATGATAGTTTCAAAAAAAAAAAAGATGAATGATATAGACACTGGAATACTTGAACTTGGTACTCCTAGATAGACAAGGTAGGTGAATGAAGTAGATTAGAATGAGCAGAAATTGCTTCTTTCTTTTATAAATATTATGGTATCTGGATTACTAATTGTTAACTTTGGTCCTTTGGCTCTAATACCACATTAGTTCCGATTTACGCACGAGGCAGAGGTTTCATCACCCAGAGCTTACTTACAAACAAATTAGAGTAAGCATCTTTTCGTAAGTAATTGGTGACACACAGACCACTTGTGCTGATACAAGTATAGAGACCAAACTAGTCTCGAGGTTTCATTCATGGTGTTAATTAGCTGCACAAAATATCTTGAAATCTGGCACACCCACAATAAGGTTAGTAACATTACCGGATAGAGATGACCTGGCCATATCTGCAGGAATTCACCCAATCGTGGTGATTGAATCCAGCGACACCAGGAGGACCAGCTCCTCATTGCTAGATGCGTGGTATGGCTGATTCATGTGCGCCGATGCAGCCGCCTTTCGCAGCTGCTCCTGCCTGCAAATCGGAAGAAGAAGAAAACCTTAACCACTATGGTTTGACTCACTCGACATTTCGACAATATGTATATTCTAGGAAAACAAGAGTTTCAAGAAACTTTTTCTGGCTGTCAACGACACCAGCAGCCGGCTGCTGCTTCTGCTCTCCTTCTGGATGCTGCGAGGACGAACACTGCCCCATCTCTCTCTCTCTCTCTCGTTGTGCTTTGCTTGCTTGTTTCCTTGGCTGAAGAGCTGCAGGGGTGTAGTTGTATATATGCTGGGTTGGTTGGACACGACGATGACGCCATCTTATCATCTTCTTTTATATTATCTCTTTCCAACTAATCGTATAAGAAATATGAAAAAAGTTCCTCAAAGTGTCATTACTTTCTAATTTCGGACTCAATTACATGTTGCACTTTTGTATTTACTTTTCTGATGGACTTATTAACCTTTCACTTTCAGATACCTTATTAAAAAACTGGACGACTGAGTCAGTGAGTCTTCAGCAAAGGGATGAGCTTTGAAGTTTGTGTGGTGGGAGTAGGGGCCATTTTGTATAGCCAAGTGGATTGGTCGGCTTTCGTATATTCATATATATCTGGCTGCCGACCGAGTTGTAGGGAAGACATACATAATGGATTCGAGCTATGGCTTGATACACAACTAGTTGTCATGTTGACTTTGTATGCGCAGAGTACTTTTGGTCTATTCTGTGAATTGGAGCCATTGTGCTTCAGATTTAGGTAAGTTATCTTGATGTTAAGTATAACTCAAACGTTTCAGTTATTAGTTAGTATGTTTTTGTGGTGATCATATATGCTATAAGAATATTTGGACCATACAACACCTATTAATGACTTTTCCATGTTGTCTGTCCTCCGGAAGTTAATTTGCAGGATTGTGTCTATAATCTTTAAAACATTTTAGGTTATAATTAAGCACTTACAGAGACAGGGAGTGAGCTCAGGACAGTAGTATCAACTTGATATAATTGCTTTGATTTTAATAAAATCCTCTTTTTGATGTAAAATAGTGGTTTTCATGGTCTAGAAGTAGAGCTCATGTTGTGTCATGAGGACAGTGTTGTGACTCGGCCTTGAAGGTAGCAAGTTAGCTTGAATATGGCCATCATCCGCTGAGTCATCACTGTCGACAGGGAAAACAATTTCTGTGTGGTCAATTTTGTAATGGGATGTGTATAATGCCAAAAATAAATAATAGTCATTTTCCAACTGTCAAATTAAGTTTCTTTTATACAATAACAGACCCGGAGGGATTCTTGTTAAAACTAGTCCATGTATTATAGTAATGCATCTAATGTTCAGAGGGACTTCATAACCACCAAGCTTGACCAGTGCAATAATACCTATGTTTGATGATGTTTAAGTTGCAGTAATTAAACTGCTGATGAAGTTACATGAAGGTGACAATTTTAAAATTGCCTTCATCTACTCCAACAAGATAAGATCATCTATTGAAACTATCGTTTTTAACAATCAAACACTATCCATGGCTGAGAACCGAATATTATTCTAGAATATGTGAAGTGAGACCTTTCAAACCTCGACCGAAACTGCACTTGCTCTATTGTTATTAAAGCATTTTACATAATACACTACAAGACACCTTCTGTGACATTCAAATAGTGACGTTAATAGACTTTTTCATGTCATAGTTTACATTTTATGATATTGTAGTCACAAAACAGCTTTGTCACAAAAGGTACATCACTAACCACCTTTAGTGACAAATAATGTTAACTGTCATAAATACCTGTTGAGGCGGTCCTTTGAGACTACCGTTTTTTGCGAGCTACGAGACCCACTAGCTCGGCACCCAACTTGGGCACTCATGTATAAGCCAACATGTCACCAAGGTCCTTTTCACACCTTGTTTCTACTAGAGTTGCTCTTTGCGATCTCTCATAGGGCGAGTACTACACCTCTAACAATATGACCTCTCCGGAGTACCGCACAATCTCCATGTATGCTACAACGGAGCCTCTCGCCAACAAGCCGTCTAGAAGATGACAACCTCCAAGAGTAACAAGCACACAGACTCGCAACACCATCACCTAATGCTACATCATGCAATCTCATAATGCGACGCACTAGAATCACTCGCCTGCTCTCCAATACTTTGCTCATAAGTTATTGTATGAGAGGGGAGCCAAAATGGAGCACTACTCATGGGCAACAAATCCCTAAGGTTGTAACCAACCCTGATGCACTGGCAGCCACTCTATATAATTCTTATCCAAAGTTCATGCATGCATTATAATCATAGCATACACATAGGAAGAGGAAGAATTGGGTGAATCAATGTTCATGTGGACTGGCCGGCTTGCCATAGGGGCATGGCCTTTGCTTCCCCTAAGTAATGGTGGTCGATGCATTGCCCCTATCCATGAGTGTCCTCTACTGTCGGCTCCCAGCACTACGCCACATTTACACATCACTGTCGGATTTGTGAGAACCGACAGTGATGTACCTTCACTGCCGGTTATGAGCTTGAAAATGAAAAAAATGATTGGTGCTGGGCTAAAACCGGCAGTGAAGGACCACATCACTGCTGGTTTTTGGCTTGAACCGGCAGTGTTATGGCGGACACTCATCACTACCGGTTTAAGCCAAGAGCCGACCGTGATTGGCCACTATCACTGTCGGTTCTAGCCAAGAACCGACGGTGATAAGCCTACAACACAAAAAGGCTACAGTCGTCCTCTCCTTCCCCCTCTCTTCCATCCCAAGAACAGAGGCGCATGTTTGGACCCTTCCCTCCATTGTTGCGGCTGCTCTTCACCATGAAGCTAGTGCTTGGATTTTGAAGAATGGCTTGATCTTTTTGCTTTAAGGTTAGTAACAAACATCCACTCCTTTGATTTTGTTGCTTAATTAGCTTCATTTTGATGGCTACATTGCTTGATTCTCATTCTTGTTCTTTCTCCATTCTAGAGAGCACTTTTCTAATTGGACATTTGTGCAAGGCTCAAATTGTGGTGAATCCATCATCCAAAAGGTTGGTGTCTATGAACACATTTAAATTCCTAGCTAATTATTCCATGGTGGTCAAGATCATCATTGTTAGTATGTGATGCTTTAATTAGTTTTTAGAAGTAGAGTAGAATAGTTGTTCTTCACTATTGTGCAATAATTGTTTTTTACTATGATTTTCAATTTACAGGGCTGGGGCTACCAATTTCAATTTTTTTAATAATTAGTGTACAATAATGTTTTCCAAAAATGGTACTTTCGAGCTACAATTGTTGTTCATGAAGCTCGATTTCTTATTAATTCTTTATAATTACTGTCTCAGTATTTTTTGTGCAGAGATGGATCGAGAGTGGATGCATCTGTCCCGAACGGACAAGCGGTACATGCATGGCGTCAGCCAGTTTATCACCGATGCCAAAGCCCATGCTGGAAATGGGAACCTTGACTTTTGCCCATGCAAAGATTGCAAGAATCATAGGAACTTTCATCAAATTGAGTCTATACGATCGCACTTGATTACCAGGGGGTTCATGCCAAACTATATGATATGGACTATGCATAGCGAGGTTGGTGTGAATGTTCTGCAGAAAAAACGATGATGATGTGGACATGCCTGACGTAGCCATCCATGATGCTGATGAGAAACCTGGTGTCAACACGGAACCTATGGCCAACGTTAATAATGTGTTTAGGAACACGCTAGCTGATGACACCGAGGATAACGATGGCATTTCTCAGCTACTACGTAATATAGAGACCGGATGTCTTAGTGAAAGACAGCTGAGAAAGCTAGAGAAAATGAGACAAGATGGCAAAACAACAATGTATACGAATTGTCCAATGAGCAAACTGGAAGCCGACATCATGCTGTTAGAGTTCAAATTGACAAATGGATTGAGCGATAAACGCTTCGATCAGTTGTTAGGTATAATAAGGAAAATGCTCCCAGAAAAAAAATGAGTTGCCAGAAAAGACATACTTGGCCAAGCAAATGATCCGCCCCATTGGCCTCAAGGTTGAAAAAAATCCACACGTGTTCCAATGATTGCATATTGTAACATGGAGAAAAATACAAAGATTTGGACAAGTGCCCCAAGTGTGAAGCTCCATGGTACAAGGAAGGGCCGTCAGATGAGGGTACCAAGACCAAAGGAGGTCCCATAAAGGTCATTTGGTATTTCCCTATAGCTCCTCGGGTGCATAGGTTGTTTGCATGTGCAAAGTCGGCCAAGCTGTTGCGCTGGCATGGTGAAGAGCGTAAAGAAAGATACAATGATGAGGCACTCCGCCGATGGGCATGACTGGGGGACTGTTAATACTATGTTCTATAAGGACATCGGTGGAGAGGTAAGGCATCTTTGGTTTGCTTTGAGCACAGATGGGATGAATCATTTTGACCAGGTTAGAAGCAATCATAGCACCTGGCCAGTGATGCTCTGTATATACAACCTTCCACCTTGGGTCTGTATGAAGCAGTCGTACATCCAAATACCACTGCTGATCTAAGGGCCAAGACAACTTGGGAATGACATTGATGTGTTTCTAGAACCAGTGATCGATGAACTAGTGGAGATGTTTGAAAAGGGTATGCCGGATGTTTGGCACGAGTACAAAAAGGAACATGTCATGATCAAGGAAGTACTTATCGCTACAATCATCGACCTACCAGGTCGAGGTTCGTTGTCCGGAGAGAAAACAAAAGGCTATACTAGATGTGTCGAGTGCTTGAACGACACCGCTGCGGTAAATATGCCAAATAACTCAAAGATAGTTTATATGGGACACCGTAGGTTCCTACCTAAGGATCACCCTTACCGCAGGAACATAAAAGATTTCAATGGTACTATTGAGAAACGCTTAGCTCCAAAATATCGAGATGGGCCTGCGATACTTCAAGAACTCAACAAACTGGAGGTTGTTCTTAGGAAAGGAGACAATGCAGTAGCAGCGCCTGATGGGAGCGTTTGGAAGAAAAAATTGGTTTTCTAGAAACTACCTTATTGGCTATTTCTGAGTGTACGCCACTGTCTTGATCCCATGCACATCACTAAAAACGTGTGCGCTAACACTCTTAACACCTTGATGGACACCGAGGGGACATCGAAGGATTCACTAGCCACACGCCTGGACATGCAACACTTGGGAATTAGGAAGAGCTGCATCCCATGGAGCTAGAGAATGGCCAGTTTGAACTTCCAGTTACATCATGGACATTGAAGAAGGAAGAAAAGCGTGCGCTTATTTCTTTCTTCAATGAACTCAAAGTCTCGATGGGCTACTGTGCGAACCCGAAGAGGCTAGTGAACATGAGAGAACTCAAGTTCAACTATGGCCCTATGAAGGCCCATGACTATCATGTCATTATGACTCAGCTGCTCCCTATTGCCCTACGTGGTATCCTCCCCCCAAAGGTCCATGCCCCAATCATAAAGCTTTGCTCGTTCTTCAACGTGATCTCAAAAAAGGTCATTGATGTGTCCACGCTAGGCTAGCTGCAGCAGGACATAACCAAAACTCTCGTTAGGCTTGAGATGCATTTCCCGTCAACTTACTTTGATATCTCATTGTATCTGCTCATTTATCTTGTTGACCAAATTAGAGCCCTTGGCCTAATGTACCTGCATCAGATGTTCCCTTTTGAAAGATTGATGAAAGTTTTTAGGAGGCATGTTAGGAACAGATTCAAGCCAGAAGGGGGCATGGTTGAAGCATGGTCAATGGAGGAGGTCATTGAGTTCTACACATATTATCTAGACATCAAAATGGTCGAAGTTCTAGAATCTCGTCATGAGGGAAGACTACGTGGCAAAGGAATGATCGGGGAGAAATCTATTACTGTACACGACCCTGTTGCTTTCAGACAGGCATAGTTCGTTGTTCTCTAGCAAGCCAAGGGTGTGATGCCATACATTGATGAGCACAGACAATCGTTGCAAACTCTATATCCGAGCAGGTCACAGGCTTCGCTGGATAAAAACATAAAGAGGAATTTGTTAGCTAGTTGCGACGTCGCTTGCTTGGAATAAAGTTTGGTAATCAATTGTATGCCTTAGCCAAGGGACCTTCGAGTATATATCTTAAGTACCAAGGGTATGAGATCAATGGATTCACATTTTACACAAAAAAGCAAGATAGAAAGAGCACATACTAAAATTGTGGTGTTTATTTTGATGCTCACGACGAAAACGACAACGTGCAGGCCACATACTATGGTTTCATAGAGGAGATATGGAAGCTAGCCTATAGTCCATTGAAGGCAGCTCTTTTTTGCTGCCAGTGGGTCCGGCTCGAGAAAATCAACACAGACAGCGAAGGATTCACTACCGTTGATCTCACTAAGACCGCATATAGAGATGACCCCTTCGTCCTTGCAAGAGATGTTATGCAAGTCTTCTATGTGAGGGACAACAAGACAAAAGGAAGGCTAAAAGTAGTCCTAGAAGGGGAAAAGGATGATTGTTGGTGTCAATGGAGTGATGGACGAAGAAGACTATAGGGGCTATCAGGAAATGCCTCCATTAGGGACAAACGTACCCCTACCTATCCTTCAAGAGGGTGACGAACCTGCTTACGTACGAATTGATCACAATGAGGCCCTCATTGTTGATGCACCTAAAGATAGTTAGATTATTCTTAACTATGTAATCATCATGCACACGTTGTATCAGTAGTTCGCACTGAATATTTAATTTATATTTTGTGCGCATCTCTACAATTTAATTATTGACTATGTAATAAAATATTAAGATGATGTTCACAAACACTATTATTTAATAATTATAGACCATTAATTAATTATCATAGAATTAAATAATCAAGACACAAATTTTTGTTTTATTTTAGAATATAAACTAACTGCGTTATTTCTATTAATAAATAAATAAAGAAAAGCAAACTAAGCGAACTCCCTATCCTAGCTCAGCGGTTAAGGCCGCACACTCTGTACTCTGAGACCTACGCTCAAATTCTAGATGGGCTAAACTTTTTTGATTTTGCATTTATTATTTAGTAGTGCATTACAATGGGATAAAAGAAAAAAAATAAAACCATTCTAACCGAACTTCCTACCGTAACTCAGCGGTTAAGGCCGCGCACTCTTGACCCTGCGACCCGCGCTCGAATCTCAGGTGGGCCAAACTTTTTTATATTTTTTACAAAAATGCTGTGATGGTAGGCTCCAAACTGATAGTGTTTTTTATATTTTTTACTAAAAGATGGTGGCAGGGCCCTTCACTGCTGGTTTTGGTTTTAAAATCGGCAGTGATAGCTTCTATCACAGTCGGTTGCTCCAACCGACACAGAAGGCCCAATTCACTATCGGTTTTTTAAACTAAAACCGACAGTGATGTGTAGATGCTCCTCACATGCCAACAGTGCTCCCATGACCACAACAGTTGAAATACTACTCCCACTCACCCCAACAACTTTAGTTCAAAAATAAAAATGTACCATGACTGCTAGCCCCTATAAAATGGCCCTCGACCAGGAGCTAGCCTCTCCATGCATGTTGGTTTCAGTCAGGCCTTATCAGCCATGTTACAATATTTTCCTCTCACAACAAACCACAGATATCATTATGCATCGTAGTCCACAAAAATGGTGCACACATGAGGCCACCTTCACTGTCGGTTCTAATTAAAAACTGACAGTGATGTCCATGCCCCCCCTATATAAAATAAACTGCCGCCCACATACATCGATCCCACCCACCCATAAAACTCTCTCAGTCTCATTTCTCATGTTTCACTCTCACTTCTCAAGACATCCACTCTCTCTCTACGTGATTTGGTCATGGCTCCTGCATTTTTCAATGGTATTGATATGTTGTCTTCTCAAATATTCTATCTATATTCATTTGATCTATATTTATATTCTTGTTTCTTTGCATTCTACATTTATATATATTCTTATTCCTTGTATTCGATCTATATTTAATTATGTTGCCATATTTTACTTGGAAGAATTTTTTTGTGCATATATTTTATGTTCATATTTTTTTTTGCATTTTATTGATTAGGTGGTATAAACAACGAACCTCCCCCACCACAAGAACTAGGTTTCCACCCTGGCGATGAGCCATTCACTCCTAATGTGGCCATTCCACGGTTCCCTGTTCTAGCTATTGTATAAAATATTTTTCAACATCTTTTGTTTTTTTGATGCTAACAAATAAGTGTAATTAGTTTAATATTATTGTTGCATGCATATGTGTCGCAAACTATATCGCCAATAGATTGGCTACGAATAATACTTAGCTGGTTCTTTATCTCGGACATCATCGAGAACACGACATCTAATACAAGTGGTCGGCTATGGACGTGTGAACTCAGTTTTTTCATCCCTGTGAGGGGTTCAAATCATCGAAACTATATCCACGAGATGGGAATACAAAATAAGCGCCCAATTAAGTACCGTGCGCATCTGTTTAGAGGCACTTCGACGAATTTGCTATGATGTGCCTGATTTCTCGCACTTCAAGGCACTTGCTTTGAATGCTGGTGATATCCCCGTCCCATAAGCAAGCAAATGGTTTGCGAGATACAACCATGCGAATGTGGTAAAATGGTCACTTATACCTAAGTCGTGGTTATTTGTTGTTTATTATTGTAATAACATTCTCTATTTTTTTCTTTTTCTCTGTATGTAGATTGTGCTACAAGACCTTACCTATGCTACATGTGGCTTGTAGGCTGTTCTAGACCAAGCTACGGAGCAACTCGGATACGATTGGGACTTCTGCAATGGAAATCTCGGCCAGCTCACTATAGAAGGACGCCAGTACTGCATAAGGATTACTAATAGGGGTAGTGGTCGTTCAGTAGGTTGCACCTATGGCCGACCATTCTTTCGGTATTGTGAGGCACGAGAGAGTGCACTCATACGGGCATTGGACTTCATCGATACAAGCAGATACATAATTCGTGACATCAATTATTATATATGGCTACAGAGGTATGTTAGTATGCGTGGCCCAATCGATCCTAACAGTGATTCTGATAGTAATTAATGTTTATTTAGCTAGGTTTTCAAGGTCGTTGTTTAATTGGGTTCTAATTATAATATGTACGGCTTTGTGTGTTTAATTATTGTCATGCATGTAATTCGTGTAACATTTGTTGGGCAACTAGAAATATACATTCTAGTGTCGTATTGGTCTCAAAATTATTCTCAGGCTTGCATGTGCCACGTGTGAAGGAAACACCAAGTTTGGGATTTTTTAGAGATGGTTTGCTACTTTCTGAGGTTTAATTGAATTTCCGCGCGACGACACCTATTAATTATATGTTGAACTGAGTCTACCCACGAAAAGATCCAGAATGGTGCCAAACCTTTACATAGGCTCTAATATGCCCTAAGGATAAGAACTTTGTGGAGGTGGATGAAAAAATCTATTGGGTCCAAGATGAAATTCACCCTCTTTTGTCTTATTTGGCACAGAGAAAAATATAATAAATAAATAAATGATCAAAAAAACCTTAGATCCTGTGTGGGGTCTTAATTTTGGTGTACATGCTTGCCAAAAAAATTTCAAGCCATTTTGACATAGGCGGAGTATACATGCTTCACAGAGGTACATTTGTCTTTTCATCGAACCATGACTATACACATAGGTTATCAAGATTTCTGTGGTTTATAGGCATTCCGATGTCATATTGGTCTAAAAATTATTCTCAGGCTTGCACGTGCTACGTGTGAAGTAAACACCAAGTTTGAGATTTTTTAGAGATGGTTTGCTACTTTCTGAGGTTTAATTGAATTTTCGCGCGATGACACCTATTAATTATAGGTTGAACTGAGCCTATCCACGAAAAGACCCGGAATGGTGCTAAACTTTTACATAGGCTCTAATGTGCCCTAGGGATAAGAATTTTGTGGAGGTAGATGAAAAAAAATTTATTGGGTCCAAGATGAAATTCACCCTCTTTTGTCTCATTCAACACATAGAAAAATATAATAAATAAAGAAATGATTAGAAAAACCTAAGATCCTATGTGGGATCTTAATTTGGGTGTACAAGCTTGCCAAAAAAATTTTAAGCCATTTCGACATAGGAATACATATGCTTCTATTTATTCAGTATATAAAAGAATTTTTTTAATATATATAAACATCACTGTTGGTTTCAAAAAATCGGCAGTGATGAGAAGAAACCGACAGTGATGCTGATTATCACTATCAGTTTATTTTGAAACTAGCAGTGATATATAAAAAATTAAAAAAATTGTGCCAGCCTCAAGTTTGAGCTCGTGTCTCGGGCTGCAGAGTTCAGAGACTTAACCACTGCGTTAGTATAGGATGTGTGCCAAGGTTTATTTATTTTTTATTTTTGACCTTTACACCACTTATTAAATTATAAAATTAAACCAAAAAAATTATGCCGTCCGGGATTCGAACACGGGTATCGGGGGCTAAGTTGCAGGGTCTTAACCGTTATGCCAGTAGGAGGTATTCGAAAGAAGTGGAAAAGATAACATACTTATGCTATAACCGTTACACAGAAATCACTGCTGGTTTAAAGAATGGCCCGGCAGTGATATTTCTATATCACTATCGGTTTAGACTTACAACTGACAGTGATGTACCCCCATCACTGTCGGTTTATAATTAGATCCGACAATGATGAGGTTCGGTATAAAAGCCCGGCGCGGGTGAAATTATCTAAATTTCAACCCCGCGCCAACTGTTCCTAGCCCCGCACTCCTCTTCTTCGACACCGACGCCCGTGCACCACCCCACGCTGGTGCACCCATCCACCGCCCCCGCGTCGCCGTTCCCAGCCCTGCGCTCCTCTTCTTCGATGCCGACGCCCGTGCACCGCCCCACGCTGGAGCACCCGTCCACCGCCCCCCGTGCCGCTGTTCCCAGCCCTACGCTCCTCTTCTTCGACGCCGACGCCAGTGCACCGCCCCACGCCGGAGCACTCCCCACGCCGTCCACCGCCCCACGTCGGAGCACCGCCGAGGCCTTCCGGAGCATGCGGACAGCTGCTTTCCCACCCCCATGATGAGTGCGTGGCTCACTGCCTGCTAAGTATTTGATGAAATGCCCCACGGTTATTGTCTTCCCAATAGCAGCCGATTCCTATTCAATTGAGTTACATGCTGTTACTCCTTAGTTTAGCTATCCTTGTATGTACATGCTGTTACATAAACCAGTTAGTTTTTCCCTAAAGAGATTATGCTACCTACTGATTTGTTGAGGATGTAGTAATCATGGCCCTAAATTGTTTAAGAACCATTGGTGTTATTTGCATGTTGTCGCAACAAGTTATTCCCTCGAGTCACAGCTAAGTGACCTTTTACGCTATGTGTAGTTTAAGTATTTCAACATTGATCATCAACACCTCTTGACATAGTTAGATTGAATATGTGACAATGATATGAGCATATCTGTCTTGAATAGTAGTTGCATAATGTTATGATATCTCTGTACTTTGTAATTATTGCAAGCAATGGAAACTAGCAGTCAAAGGTACACGTTAATGACTGTGGACGTCTTATTTGTGACGGTAGGGAGTGTTCTGTTTGTGTAAGAGTTAGATAAGAATTTCTTCTCTTGCTTAAGCAATGATGGATTCTTGGCAAATGTGTACATGTATAATCGCTATAGGTAGAGTGTCAATTGATTTTGATAGAATGTATAGCATGCTTAAAAAAGGCATCTATAGATGTTTGTTCCAGAAAAAACGTTAAAAACAACTTTTAAAATTGGCTCGAAAGCAGCAGCAAGTATGA
The DNA here is from genome assembly GCF_019320115.1 of Miscanthus floridulus. Classification (NCBI taxonomy): domain Eukaryota; kingdom Viridiplantae; phylum Streptophyta; class Magnoliopsida; order Poales; family Poaceae; genus Miscanthus; species Miscanthus floridulus. Next base: position 56,035,096 of record NC_089593.1, read on the forward strand.
TTACTAAACCACATTGTTCGTCGAATAATAAATAGTCCAATTATTGAGGTAATTTTTTATCATGTCAAGGATAAAAAACATTAAATAGATTTAGTTTGGCCATATAACTTGAATAATAACTCTTGTTCAGTGAGTTACCATTACCACTTACCACATGCCTAATTTACTTAAATGTATAGGCGACCATGGCATGGTATGTAGTGCATGTTGGTCACATGCCTGAGATTTATTGAACCTGGGAAGATTGCTATGCTCAAGTCAATCGCTACCCTGGTAATTTGCACAAAAAATACAACATAGAAGCTAAAGCTTTGAGGGCCTACTATAGTCATCCGGACTACCTTGCAAACCATGGGCAACTGGCCTACTATGGTCCAATGAATACAAACCATGGCCATCCGCTGGCACGGGAGATCGAAGAGAAGCCACCCGTCGGAGATGTGAAGATTAGGAGAATTGCTCCTTGGTGTTGGAAAGATGTCATGCTTTTATTTATGACTATGGTCATTGCTTTTCTTATTTGGAAGTTGATGTAGGCATAGTTTCATAGAACAATAGGTGGACTTTGTTGTATGTGGTGAATCAAACAATGAATTTGTTCTAGGTGAACATATGCTATTATTTGACTTTGTTGTATGTGGACTTATTATTAGACTTTGCATTAAACATATTAATAGCCTACTGATGCCACCCACGCACGTGCGCCTGTGTGGGAATGCAGGAGCACGTCATCTGAGTAGTCAAGATTTTAGATGGCTAGACCTTGTGTGATCCTGTAAAGTATAAAATTTTTGAATAAAAATAATCCTTGATGCATGGTTCTTGCAAGTTCAACAAATCTTATCAAATACACGAAAATAAGATGAGTTGGGTTCAACATAGATCAAAACCACTCATGACTACTACTGATACAAATGTTGTGACTGAGTGCACTCCATAGGCAATAGTTTTACTCACAGCTCTATACTGTATAGTTTCCAATGAGATCAAATGTGCCATATTTTGGATTTTCTTGCGAACGTAGTAAAATATGAGAGTGAAGCAAATGCATCAGGAAAGCCAGACACAAGAAGTAATTCGAGAAAAGGAGCTTTTGACATGCTTGAGACTTGTATGCCTGGTGAAGTTGTGATAGGTCTTTTCTGTACTTATTTGATTCCAGTCCAAGCAGTCACAGTAGTCGAGGGGTAGACTGAAGGCATGTTCGGCTTAGTCAGATTTACAATGCTCGGATCATCATAGGGACTCTAGGGCAAAGCAAGATAAAGATTTTTTCCAACTAGTGTGCTTCTTCTCGAGTATTGTCGCGCTCCCTGTGGAATCACAACCTATCATACCACAGAAGGCGTGTTTGACCAGAGATGTAGGAGCATTGATGTTCCCAACCGTACACTCATCAAAACAGAGGACGTCTTCACCATTTATGCTAATGAGATGCATGAGCCTCGGCACTAGTTTTTACTACATGTTAGCTCCTCCATTGATGCCCCATCAGTGCATGCACTCCTTGCATTTGTAACAACACTAGAAACATAGAAAAATGAAGCCCCCCATGAGAAGAGAATGAGATTAGAGATATATCTGCAATGATTCCTCAAGATTGTCAAGTTCCCTAGTTGGCACGACGAGGCTACAAGAAGACATGGTAGGACCAAGCTAGAGCAACCAGAGTGCTTGAAGATCCTTCGTCCTAGAATGTATGCAAAAAAAATGGTAAGTGCTCATTTTCTATTTGCTGAATCCGATCTACTAGGGTTTGCCATTGTGAATGAACTTGTCCCTCTATCTAGCTATGTCGATCTTTGTGAACATAGAAGCTGCTAGCAACCAAATCATACCATTCTGGATATGGACATTTGTACGAAAAGGTCAGCCCCTTCGGCTTCAAACCGAACTAATTCTTCATCATCTTGGTCACCATTAGCAGCAACTCATCAGCATGCAGATTTGGATTTCTTGGTACTTGCTGACCCATCTGTGGATTGAAATCTCACGTGCCTTGATATCCTAGATTTGGCATCATGTGGAGGGTGTTATAATCCATGCCATAGTGATAGCTTTGTAGAATCTCAATCTGTTGGGTCCTTTGCTGGCTTACTGCTTGAAGTCTCTGATTATAGACATAAGGATCTATATCTCTATGGATCTTTTGAATTGATGGTGCTACTTTTTGAGCCAACGATAGTATGTGGCCTGATGTGCCAAAATTGATCATCTAGTTTTGACTTTGCCCTATCAGCTGTTGTACATATTGTATTGATGGTCCAGGATTGTACTGTACCTAATTTATAGCAGTACCTAGAGTTTGTTCAGATGAACTTTAAAGTGTTTGGACATCACCATTACTAGCTGGTACTGCTTCTTGATGGCTGGTACCAACTTGATTAGTCCCTTGAGTCGACGGATCTAGAATGTTGTAACAAGTCGATCCAACCTGACCAACTAGAATCCCATGAATCGCCTCTTTCATGGCATTGTGAAATGCGTCAACGAAAGCTTCATTGCGGCTTGATATGGCATCATGAATAGATTTGTCTATGGCTTCTGTAAAGAAACACCTATCTTTAGCTTCAACTATATCTGTCTGCCCATGTAGTAGAACTCTTGGTAGTGGAAACTTCTGAATAATTGTGCTGTCACATGTTTTGGTGTAGGACAACAAACACTTCTTCTAAAATTCTTCTGTAGCCTTGCTAATGGTATCCTTATCCTCATCAAGCAGGTCTTCATAGTGTACCATAAGGATGTTGTCGTTGTTGTGAGCCACCATCAGACGATTGTGGTGTCCCACCGGTCGTGCTAGAAATGTGTGTCGACACAGAATTTTCGCCTCTGTGCTGAGGATATATGCAGCAAGCCGAAAGGGTCCGCTCGATGGAGCAGATCTGCCTGGCTTCAGCGCGAGGGTGGTCGATCATGCACAATCCACCCGAGACGTGCCAGTCAATTTGACCCTACAATTGACAAGGAGAGAAAGCTATCAGTAATTAAGGGCGGAACATGCTAGTATTGCCAAACAGTCCCGAATGTGTGGCTCTGAGAGCCAATATGAGAGAAAATCGACTAAATAGCCGATCCCAGCATGTTCACAAGAATGAATTGATTAAAGCTCATGAGGTTGTATAAGAAGGATCGGTTATCATTAGGATAAATGTTACCTAAGCAAATATTAATCAATGGCAATAAGATATCAATGATGATTGGTTTATATTGAGCCAATGATTACAAGTAACCGAACTCCTTTTATTTAAAGAAACAACTCAACATCTCTTAACCATCTAATAAAGGTATTCTAATGAACATATTAGATCTCATCTATCGCCATGACCAGTGAGCCATGAGGCAGAATCATGCAGGCCATAGAAACCATAATAGACTCGACGACCCTAACTCATTACTAATATCAGTGGGCATGAGGCAGAATCATGCAGCCATAATACCATAACAAGATCATGGGGCTAATGCATCTTTCAACTTATCTCTACTTTAATGATCTCATAATGTGAACTGTTCGTGAAAGCATTCGATATCGGCTAAACAGCCGATTCAGACATAGCGCATAGTTAAGGTCATGCCTTCTCAGGAATGGGTCTACTAACTAATGATCCCACTCCATGGTGCCAATAGTGGGGTGAGAGGCAGAATCCCACAGGCCATGATGACGGGCCATGGAACGATATTCATTAACTAATAGATCTACTCAAGATCGGACATGCCTTAACCGCACGCTATGAACGATGCAGCCGTACTCGCTGAAGAACTCACCAAGATCTACTCTACTCCTACTCCTAAGGGGTGGCCAAAGCCAAAAAAAGTAATTGACTTTGTATTTGATTGGTTGTTGTTTTACAATAGCCGGGGTTTGGTATTTATACTCGGAGTCTAACATGAACCTTACTCGAGTACGACTCAATACAATCTTTGGTATAATAAAAATATTCCTAATTTAAGATAACTTGGACTCTAATCTTTCCCTTTTATAGAGTCCAGTATGTCTCGTCCTAGTGCTGATCGTACCTCTGTCGTCCATCTGCGGCGCTATCTGAAGAAAGCTGACTCCAATGCATCCGAATCAAACTAGTTTCGATCTCCACGCAGCTGATTCCTTGATGATGACATGATTTTCGGGAGCTCTGAACCCCTGTAACTCTTCTTCCAAATTCTGGTGTAAACAACTAGAATATTAGAGGAATAATTCCTAAGTCATTCTTAATTACAAGTCAAAGCATACATTTATTAGTGCAATTATGCCTAGTAATCATTGCTAAGATCATCGTCGTATCTACACATAAGGGATATTACTAAGGAAGATTAAGAATAGAGCTTGCTCTTCCTTCATAACCAAACCCTACATGCACCTATATTCAGGGAGTGGACTACAAAGGACTCAACAGGAGTGTCACATCCGCTATCTACCACATGACCTAGAATATAGGGTGTATCTGTAGATAAACAATGTATAAGCACCATGCTTACATAATGTTGACCACCTACCCATGGACCCTTAGAGTGAGCACTATACGAACTTATGCCTGAACATGATGATAATCCAACTATACTAAGCATATAATCAAAGTAGATGATGAACATTATAACAAAGAACATGAATAAGATGAATACTAATATTATCATAACAATTGTAACTAGCATATAAAAGTAATGGAGGTATAAGAGAGAGAGGGGTAGAAAGATTATACCAAGCCATGCTCTTGATAAGATCAGGAATCCAAGCAAAGCCTGCTTGCCTCCCACTAGACCTAGCCTAACTAGCTATGCTCTAGAATATGGTGGAGCTCTAAGGATGATTAGGGTTTCTATCTTCTCAAATGACCTGATGACTGGGGTTATGCCTAGGGGGTGGCAGGGGCTGATATATATAGCCCGGAGCGTTCAACGTGAGCCCTTGGATCAAACCGACTTAAAGGATGGTGTAGATGCAACCTAGGAGATGGTGGAGAACTGACATAACAATGAGGGGCTGACAGGTGGGTCCTAGGGGCTGGGTAGCTTACAGGTGGGGCCGGCCGACCCCACCTGGCGACGTCTCGCCCTCCGCTTCGGTGTGGAGTCCTCCTGAGTCTTTTAGAGTCTTGTGGTGTCTATTTCGCTGTGGATAAGTGCAATTAAATCTGACATGTAGGTCCACCTTGACGGTTTTCTAGATAAACCATGTAGAAAATACAGATTCACCAAAATTTATGGAATTTGTTAGTTTAAACCCTTAAACCTTCATTAGTGATTATATTTATGCCCTTATACATGTTATATTAATGGTTTATAATGGTTGTTAACTACTATCAACAAACTCCCCTAAGCTGAACCTTTGCTAGTCCCTTAGCAAAGGTAAACTCAGTAAATGGATCAGTAGTTGCTACGATGCTTTCACTTCTCAAAAGTACACATGTGTTCAAACAATAATTCTCCTCTAGATTAGAATAAATTAATCTGACTTTCAAACTTACCCATATCACCTTCAACCAAGGGGCTTCTTAGCCTTCACTTGGGTCTTGAGCAAATGAAAGACAAAATGATCAAGCCAAGCACTATGTCTCAAGTTCTTTGCTCAACCATTATTCTAGAGTTTTTATTGGTTTTCAAAATAAAACTTAGAGCTTCCTTTGTATGACACTCTCAAGCCTCTCAATATATGTGGTATTTGTGGATCCTCACCGAGGCAATAGTGGTGTTATGCCTTTCTCTTCCTACAACTAAGGCTTATGTGGAGCTCATAGGTAGGGTGAAAGCATAAAAGAGCATACTTGCAATACATATATTGTAAAGTCAAACCTCGGATCCAAAGAGAGTTAAGTCATACAATCAAATCAAGATGTGCATGTGTGTGGATGTATGGTGGATATATGTGGTGGCTAACCTAATTCTACTATGCTCCTTGAAAACATATTTCTCTTTTGAAACTTAGAAACATTTGCTTAAAGAATAAGGGCTATCTTATTCATCTCCCTTTCTCTTTTTTAGGCATGCATCTAAGTACCCATTGTTCTCAATATCTCAGACACTTATCCATTTTTTCTTATCTCTTTTTTTTCTTTCTTTTTATGAATAACTTTTGCATAGCCCCATGCTTCTTTTCTGCAATAAAACTTTTGAGAGATAACAAGAACTTGAAGCATTTATTTGGTGGATATCCTTTGAACATGTTTTTAGCATTTACTCCCAGTGTAGGAGTAAAACATTTTTGGGTGGATCTAGATGGAATGGCATGTTTTTGCGCCTACCTTCAATGTAGGAGTAGTGCATATTTAGTTGGTGTGTACGTGATCTTGATTTTAAGAGCATGACAAACCTCTCATAAGGGTCAACAAAGCTTGGCTAAACTCAATGTAATGAAAGCAACATATAAGTAGAAGTTTTCCCTAATCTAAATATCATATATGGCATTTGTAGGATTCAAGCTTTGTCATATAGGAGCTCATCATGTATGATTTTCATATTTTTAAAAGATAAATCTCTAGAACTTTAGTATCACTTGGAACAAGATAAACAATAGCCGACACCTTCTCATATCATATCCGTTAATTACTTAGACTTAGATCAAGCATATGCTACCCACGAGTTTCAAGTTCAGATTAAATTCTTATATCAAAATAGTCATATCCAAAACTCGGGAGAATTCAAGGCTGAAAACTAGGTACTTGAAAGAAATTATGATAGAGCAACTATTCATCATTTCCATTGTAAGAGATTATCCGTAGAGTCCATTTATTTATTTAGCTCTTAAAAATCAAACTAGACACAAACTTTTTATTTTGTTTTTATTTTTAAGATCACACCTTACTATTATATAGCTAAGATAAATTTTTTATTTTGCTTTTAGTTATGTATGTTTTTATTTTAACTAACATGAAGCAAACTGAACAGTAAAACCAAAGGGAAAGAAATACTTATCTAGATACATGGGGATGCTCCTCCCCCAAGCTAGATGTTGTCGTGGTCTTTCTTAGAGTGAGTCTACCAGCAAAAGTCTTTCTCATCTGTCCAGAAGTTGTGTTCCTCGTGCAATGAATGTAGTGACAGTTCAGGAAAATATACTTTGGATGGATGGCTTTACTCTTGATCATCCTGCAAAATACTCCTACAAGAACACCCAAACTCGTGGTACAGATTAGGATAAGGGGTTAGTGGTCAGCCATTCAGAGATTTGTTGTCCTTAGGAGTTTAGACAGATTTCCTAATAGGCAAAGTTCTAGCAGGATGTCTATTTAATATTTTTGGATTTTCTTATTTAATGTAGAAAGAAAATATGCATGCATGTTATATATATTATTATTATTTTTATGCCACCACACTGAATCATCTCGTGGGTGTTTACACACCATAAAATTACTCACGTGGGGCTTAGGATTTATATTGCAATACTGTAATGCAATCATGAAACTTTTTATCTTCCTATTCTTAATGCAATGTAAATGTAGAAAAGTAAAATGATACCAATGAAACAGGGCATGTGGCAATTGTCTCCAACCTATAGCAACCAAATATTTATTGTGGCAATAGATGGTTCCACCCGTAGCAACCACAATCTTTAGTGTGGCATTAGAGAGGCTACCTCTAGCAACCAAATATTTGTCATGGCAATAGAGGATTCCATCTATAGCAACCACGGAGATAGTGTAGCAATAGAGAGGGCAACTGTAGCATCCAAATATTTGTCGTGGCAATAAAAGGTTCCACCTATAGCAACCATAGAAATAGCGTGGCAATAGAGGGTCCATCTATTGCAATGCTATTGATGCGTGGCAATAAGGTTTATTGCAACACTCATTCTCTTTGCTAGTGCACATATTGCCACTCTTTACATATGTGGCAACAAGTATCGATTCTACGGTGTAAAGTGTATGATACCCCTCTATAGTTCTATTATCTCTGTTTCGAGGACATTTTGCACTCTAGGGCATTTCTGTTTATTTAGACTGTTCCCTTTGATGCTTTGTTACCTTTCTTGCAAGTGCAGCTGTGGTATTTTGTTGAAATGTGCCCTATACTTAGCAGATATTCTATTTATTCAAAGAATGAATTGTGGTTATACGTTTTCCTGTTTGTATAAAAACATTCATGTATGACACTTAAAATGCTGACAATCTGCTGTGGTATTTTGTTGAAATGTGCCCTATATTTTGCTGCTATTCTTTTTTATTAAAAAAGAATGAACTGTGGTTATATGTTTTTTTGTTTGTATAAAAACATTCATGTATGACAGTTCAAATGCTGACAATTGCTTTTGTTACCCATGTCAATGTTTTTGAATTTTCTCCAATTTGGTTCGACTTATTATCACTCCTTAATTAATGCATTGCCAATGCTTTTGTTGCAGTACCGCTGAAATCAGCTGGGCTATGAGAGCTGGGTTATGAGGACGAGGTTTGGCATGGACCCTATGGTAGATCAAGGCCACAATTTTAATTCCAGTAATTTAGATGTTTTGTTCAGAACTCTGCTAGTAAAGTCTGCCATGTTTGTCATATTGAACATGAGTTACCTGTGTTGTGCTTAAGCTATCTTGTGTCCTACCATCATGTTTGTCACCCGTTGGTTATCGGGAACTCTGTAATGTCGAATGGTTAAGGTGCCATAATAATCCTTGTATGTGCAGCCTTGTTAAGTGTGGACGGATCAATTTTCCATTTGTGGTTGTAGCGCACTCGTTGGAAAATGCTGCTGGGCTTGTACAGCATCGACATCATGCATCACACCATAGGATTTACTCCATGGACACTCTTGCCCAGCATTGTTATCTGATGGATGCTGAATAGAAATAGGATTCCAGGATTGTGATAATGAAATTGTACGCCAACAAGAGAGCCATGTAGTACTGAGTTGTAGTCTTTTAGACTAGATGCCTTCGTTTAAGAAGGCTGCAGTCATTATTCCAAAGCAGCAGTGAGGTCAATCTCTGTCCAGCGCCGCTCATTTCAGTTATCGCATTTTCTGGGACCTCGCTCTTGTACGCAAGTGGGGTAGCTGGCAGCAATAGTAAAATTCAGACGGATGAGTAGTTGAACCATGATGTGTAAGTGTAACAGTGATCGTACTCGTTAAAACTCTGAAATCAGAGGGTAAATCTAGCATCTCGTTAACATCCAACAGTTTTAGCTAAATCCATGCATAGCCGAGTTTGAGCTGCAGAAGTCCCTCCCGTTGCAAGTGTCATTTGTCTCATTTCTTTTAGCAAGTAGCCTAGTAGCAGAACTCCCTCCCGTTGCAAGTGGCATTCGTCTCATTTCTTTTAGCAAGTAGCCAAGTACAGTGGGTCTTACGGAAAGAAAGCAGGGTACCACCACCAAATGTGGCGTCAAGATTCATGCAGCACACCATAGGAGAATAGTATATACTGTTGCAGCACACCATAGCACAAACGTAAACTAAAATAAAGTCTAGATGAACACGCGGACGGTTCGTGAGTCCATTGCTTAGGAGTCTACCCTCTAGTTAGACGAATGTGGTACTTGGTGAGTACGAATGGACCGCAAGGCCAAGATAGAGTCTATGCAGGGTTATGTGGTTCGACTATCTCCAGCACCAACACGTAAAATATAAGATCCATTTTCATGTTTGGGTAGCGTCACAGGTAAAGGGCTCAAATACTAATTTTTGGTCTTCTCCAATAACAAAACCTAAAATAGAACCTTTTTAAAAATAAGTCTCCAGGAGAGAAGATGCTCATATTTGGGTTATGCCTCGATTGTCACCCAAAATGGGTCTTACATATAAGTACTCTGTCGAAGGTCGATACAGTACCATCCAAGACTCATTTTGGGTTTGGGTGCCCATATGAGTCACCTGTTGGAGACCGTCTAAGTCTCAGAGATGGTTTGGCTGAATGGGTGGACGGTCTATTGGGTCAAGGGTGAGGCAGTGCAAACTGTTGGTGGCTTGGTGTGGCCCTAACAGGTGATCCATGTGAGCTAGTAGACTATCCGCCTACTTAGGACAATGGTGTTGCAAAAGTGGCATAACTTTGCCTAGTTCACATGGATGGTCCACCTGGACATATGAATGGTGCGTGTGAGATAAGCCAAGGTGTTTATCGTCTAATGTGGTTTCATGGATGATCATCAGTGGCTTATGGAGGGTCCGCCAGGTCAAGGACTTGACAGGACTGCTGTGTTGATTTAGTTGTGTGTGGGCAAATATTCCTAGTGGTGTGCCAAACTATCTGTCCGTGCATCAATTAATGGTCAGAACTTAGTTCTTCTAGCTATCCAATAGTGTAAGGTGGTTCATAGCTTCTTAGGCTCTATCCTATGGATCGCTAATGGTCCTAGGGGTTCAATCTAGAACCTATGTGATGAGTGAGTTAAGGTGACCTAGGCTAGGGTTTGGGGGCCTAGATGACATTCATGACTAGGTAACCTCAAAATTGAGAAATACTTAGTAGTGGGGCTTGATTTATAAAGCACCTCGTGAAGGAAGTTGGGCTCTACTTAACTCCTATGGAGTCCCCACACCCATGGGAGGAGGAAAAGCCACCAAGAATCATCCTTAGGGAGATTAAGATGTTGATGAAGACCTTCTTGACACCAAGACTGTGTAGGAGATTGATGGCATGGAGGGATTAGGACTTGATGCATGGAGAGAGGGGTTAGAGAGTTATGGAATTAGAGATTGGGAGGTAGAGAGGGTGTTGTTCTGCTAGTGCTTTTTGCAAAATGACAGGTGCTCTAGTGGGCTATCCAATAGGATCATCAAACGGTTTGCTAGACCCAAGATGACCCGACTAGCTGACTAGTCAACTCAAGCTGGTGTAGGCACTCTCGGTTCAACAAAGGGGGCACTTGCTAGGGTCAGTAATGATTTCAAAGGGTTAGGGGGCACTTGCTAGGGTCAGTAATGATTTCAAAGGGTTAGGATATGGAGTGTTTAGTTTGACTCAGAGATGAGCTAGGATAGTGTAGCCCTAAGTAAGAAGGGATTCAAGAACATAGGACTAGAGTCAAGGTAGCATGTGAAAACTTGCTTGATTGTATTTAGGAAGGAGCCATGACTTATAAGGGATTAGTTTAAGAGGGATTTAGGTCTAAGGGAAGAAAGATTCGGTGGTCAACATGAGGGTCTAATCCTGCGAGATATTTAACCTTTGGGGTAAAGGAGTGTCCTAATGGCATAGGGAGAAGGTGAAGCAAGTTGAATGACCCAGATCATAATAATTACCTTAGGGCCTGTTTGGAATGCGGGATTTTTTCCCCATTCCTACGTTTTTCCTGTGAAATTGAACTGATTCCTGTGAAATTCCTATGTGATTCCTGTGAAATTCCTGCGTTCCAAACAGGCCCTAAAGAGAGTGTGGCTTTTCAGGGATTTCAGGTCAGGGTCTATAGTGCCTCAGAGGCAAAAAGTTGATTACTCAAGGTGAGACATGAGTTAAGATTTATTCCACTACTACAGATTGACTTATCACTAACACCTTTATCACCGCCGGTATCATTAAAACTGTTGGCTATCACCAACGGTTCATAATACGAACTGTTGGTGATGAGAGTATCACAGCCGGTTCGTAAGAACGTGCGAGTTGATAACTATCACCGCCGCTTTGTCTTACCAACTATCGGTGATAGTTCATCATCATAGCTGCTTTGCACCACCAACCGGCAATGATAATGTGCTCCTCATCACTGCCGTCTCGCTATATGAACCAGCGGTGAAGACATTTTCACCACCAGCTTGTTGTATGATTCGACGGTGATAACCATGCTGCAGTATAAATAAATCCATAACTTTTTCAAATAAAGTCAGATGAAAACAAAATATATATAAAAGTTGTAGATCTCGACAAGATCGACAACTTTGTAGTTGATGACTTTTCATTTGAAGCCATTTATGGTCCCAGAATTCTGATTAAAGCACTCAAATTTTGAAATTCAAATTTTTTGAATTGTACAAACGACCTTAGATGAAAAAATGACCAAAACCAAAGTTGTAGATCTCGATGAGACATACAACTTTGTAGTTAACAACTATTTCATTAGAAATTATTTATAGTCTCAAATTTGTATCTGAAGTTTTAAAATTTTAAAAACCAAAATTTTCAAATAACCTTGGATGAAAAATCGATCAAAAGCAAAGTTGTAGACCTTGATGAGAACAACAACTTTGTAGTTGATGAGTTTTTTATTTGAAATCATTTGAGGTCCCAAAAGTCTGGCTGAAGTTTTGACGTTTTGAAATTTAACTTTGTTAAACGACCTCGGATGGTGAAACAACCAAAATCAAAGTTGTAGTTTATGACTTTTTTATCTGAAGTCGTTTAGGGTTCTAAATATTCATTTTAAATCCTGAAAAGTTAATACTAGGGGAATGGATATGCTATATATACACAAGGGGCTTAGGGGGTGGAGTGGTTAGAGGAGAGTGATTAGAGGAGCAAAGATCTCAGGTTCAAATCCCAGCACCGTACCATGAAAAATATCATGGAGTTGGAGCTGGAGTAGCTTCCCGGTGCCATGAAGCTGGAGCTAGTGGGGGAGGGTTTCCCAGGATTGAAACAAAAAAATTGACCCGCTTTTGGGAATTTTGAAAATTCAATTCACCACCGGCTGATAATACGAACCGACTGTGATAAGTTATTATCACCGTCGGCTGCAAACCGCCTGTGATGAGAATATCATCACCACCGATAGCTTATTGCCGATACCGAAAAGCGCTAGTGATGGGCTTTACAAACTGCTTGTGATTGGTTTCAATGTAGTAGTGTTCCTTCTGTTGAAAGAGCAAGAAGGTAGCGATTGAGACACCAAGTCTCTAGATGAGTAGAAAACTTCACATCAGGTAGGAGGTTCATGGGCTAGAGGTGGCCTGAGGGCTGACTCACTCCCCCACTAGGGTGTCACTAGGTTAGTCAACTTAGGGGAAAGGAGTAAACAAGCAACAAATGGTAACATGGTGAACTCATGCTAAGTGAAGGCTAGCTAAGACATCTAGTTTATCTAAAGAGTTGTCCAAGTTAGGAAGGAAAACAAGAATGTCCATGAGGATCACAAGGGAAAGGTACTCATCCTAAATATGGTGCCATTATCATCCAATACTCTATTAGGAATGATATTAGAACTAGTTGTGGTGCATGCATGGGTCGTTACAGACAACTCAACAAATAATTAAATGTTTTATACAATTATTCAATTACCTATGCCATTTCCTTTCTAATGGCAAATGCATACTCTGTAGGTTGTAATATTGGGTATGCCCTGCAGAGTATCCCTGTACTCATGGTGCTCCTCTTAAGTTGATGTAGGTGAGCCAGAGCCTATCTTTGGTTACTTCTTGCGTGGGCATAGCACGGATCAACAATCCTAAGTATGTTGTCGTGTATATGTTAAACATATGAGTGAAGCAATGTTGAACTTTTCCATTGCATAAAGTCGATGCATATATATCATGTGAAACTTGAACCATGCTTATGTAAAACTAGGTGACAATGTGTGATGTAATGGTGTATGACTTGCAACTTGGTTATAGTGATCCTTGTGCTTTATGACGTTTTCGGTGATACATGTCAAGGACTATTAGGATTATAGTAGTCTACAAAAAATTACGTTTGGACTAAGCTGGATGCTGAGTGGTTGCGTCATTGAACATCCGAACTACCATGCATTTTGTTCCTATGCAATGCGTATGCGGAAAATAGCAAGTACTATAAGGGAAATATTGAAGGGTCACACCAAACAATCCACAATAGCTGATTGATAAATACAAGGGCGGCCTCCATGAGTATTTCTCAACATATACATGCATGGTTTGGAAAAACATTCCTGAAGTACACGGGCTTAAGTGATAAATTTGCTGGTACATGGACTAAAATAAATTTTGTAAAGAGACTCGGGGCGGCAGTCTGATTTTTTAGCTTTATTAGTGAGTTTTACATATTGATGACACAAACAGGGCCTGTCAACTTCATCCTTTCTTTATAGGAGAGACAAGTGGTGATGTTCACCGTAGCTATCACCACTGGAACCTGAAAAGGGGCAAAGATGACGTTGTAAGAAAGTTCAATACTCATTATGTAGTTGAAAAGGATTAAGCCACTTGTTGACTTGTATGTCCTCAATTTAGAAAGATCACGCTAACTGCCCTAGGAGCACGTCTTAAGGAATTTAATTCACCCAAAGCTTCAGTGGTCTCAAAAAAAGATGAATGATAGTTTCAAAAAAAAAAAAGATGAATGATATAGACACTGGAATACTTGAACTTGGTACTCCTAGATAGACAAGGTAGGTGAATGAAGTAGATTAGAATGAGCAGAAATTGCTTCTTTCTTTTATAAATATTATGGTATCTGGATTACTAATTGTTAACTTTGGTCCTTTGGCTCTAATACCACATTAGTTCCGATTTACGCACGAGGCAGAGGTTTCATCACCCAGAGCTTACTTACAAACAAATTAGAGTAAGCATCTTTTCGTAAGTAATTGGTGACACACAGACCACTTGTGCTGATACAAGTATAGAGACCAAACTAGTCTCGAGGTTTCATTCATGGTGTTAATTAGCTGCACAAAATATCTTGAAATCTGGCACACCCACAATAAGGTTAGTAACATTACCGGATAGAGATGACCTGGCCATATCTGCAGGAATTCACCCAATCGTGGTGATTGAATCCAGCGACACCAGGAGGACCAGCTCCTCATTGCTAGATGCGTGGTATGGCTGATTCATGTGCGCCGATGCAGCCGCCTTTCGCAGCTGCTCCTGCCTGCAAATCGGAAGAAGAAGAAAACCTTAACCACTATGGTTTGACTCACTCGACATTTCGACAATATGTATATTCTAGGAAAACAAGAGTTTCAAGAAACTTTTTCTGGCTGTCAACGACACCAGCAGCCGGCTGCTGCTTCTGCTCTCCTTCTGGATGCTGCGAGGACGAACACTGCCCCATCTCTCTCTCTCTCTCTCGTTGTGCTTTGCTTGCTTGTTTCCTTGGCTGAAGAGCTGCAGGGGTGTAGTTGTATATATGCTGGGTTGGTTGGACACGACGATGACGCCATCTTATCATCTTCTTTTATATTATCTCTTTCCAACTAATCGTATAAGAAATATGAAAAAAGTTCCTCAAAGTGTCATTACTTTCTAATTTCGGACTCAATTACATGTTGCACTTTTGTATTTACTTTTCTGATGGACTTATTAACCTTTCACTTTCAGATACCTTATTAAAAAACTGGACGACTGAGTCAGTGAGTCTTCAGCAAAGGGATGAGCTTTGAAGTTTGTGTGGTGGGAGTAGGGGCCATTTTGTATAGCCAAGTGGATTGGTCGGCTTTCGTATATTCATATATATCTGGCTGCCGACCGAGTTGTAGGGAAGACATACATAATGGATTCGAGCTATGGCTTGATACACAACTAGTTGTCATGTTGACTTTGTATGCGCAGAGTACTTTTGGTCTATTCTGTGAATTGGAGCCATTGTGCTTCAGATTTAGGTAAGTTATCTTGATGTTAAGTATAACTCAAACGTTTCAGTTATTAGTTAGTATGTTTTTGTGGTGATCATATATGCTATAAGAATATTTGGACCATACAACACCTATTAATGACTTTTCCATGTTGTCTGTCCTCCGGAAGTTAATTTGCAGGATTGTGTCTATAATCTTTAAAACATTTTAGGTTATAATTAAGCACTTACAGAGACAGGGAGTGAGCTCAGGACAGTAGTATCAACTTGATATAATTGCTTTGATTTTAATAAAATCCTCTTTTTGATGTAAAATAGTGGTTTTCATGGTCTAGAAGTAGAGCTCATGTTGTGTCATGAGGACAGTGTTGTGACTCGGCCTTGAAGGTAGCAAGTTAGCTTGAATATGGCCATCATCCGCTGAGTCATCACTGTCGACAGGGAAAACAATTTCTGTGTGGTCAATTTTGTAATGGGATGTGTATAATGCCAAAAATAAATAATAGTCATTTTCCAACTGTCAAATTAAGTTTCTTTTATACAATAACAGACCCGGAGGGATTCTTGTTAAAACTAGTCCATGTATTATAGTAATGCATCTAATGTTCAGAGGGACTTCATAACCACCAAGCTTGACCAGTGCAATAATACCTATGTTTGATGATGTTTAAGTTGCAGTAATTAAACTGCTGATGAAGTTACATGAAGGTGACAATTTTAAAATTGCCTTCATCTACTCCAACAAGATAAGATCATCTATTGAAACTATCGTTTTTAACAATCAAACACTATCCATGGCTGAGAACCGAATATTATTCTAGAATATGTGAAGTGAGACCTTTCAAACCTCGACCGAAACTGCACTTGCTCTATTGTTATTAAAGCATTTTACATAATACACTACAAGACACCTTCTGTGACATTCAAATAGTGACGTTAATAGACTTTTTCATGTCATAGTTTACATTTTATGATATTGTAGTCACAAAACAGCTTTGTCACAAAAGGTACATCACTAACCACCTTTAGTGACAAATAATGTTAACTGTCATAAATACCTGTTGAGGCGGTCCTTTGAGACTACCGTTTTTTGCGAGCTACGAGACCCACTAGCTCGGCACCCAACTTGGGCACTCATGTATAAGCCAACATGTCACCAAGGTCCTTTTCACACCTTGTTTCTACTAGAGTTGCTCTTTGCGATCTCTCATAGGGCGAGTACTACACCTCTAACAATATGACCTCTCCGGAGTACCGCACAATCTCCATGTATGCTACAACGGAGCCTCTCGCCAACAAGCCGTCTAGAAGATGACAACCTCCAAGAGTAACAAGCACACAGACTCGCAACACCATCACCTAATGCTACATCATGCAATCTCATAATGCGACGCACTAGAATCACTCGCCTGCTCTCCAATACTTTGCTCATAAGTTATTGTATGAGAGGGGAGCCAAAATGGAGCACTACTCATGGGCAACAAATCCCTAAGGTTGTAACCAACCCTGATGCACTGGCAGCCACTCTATATAATTCTTATCCAAAGTTCATGCATGCATTATAATCATAGCATACACATAGGAAGAGGAAGAATTGGGTGAATCAATGTTCATGTGGACTGGCCGGCTTGCCATAGGGGCATGGCCTTTGCTTCCCCTAAGTAATGGTGGTCGATGCATTGCCCCTATCCATGAGTGTCCTCTACTGTCGGCTCCCAGCACTACGCCACATTTACACATCACTGTCGGATTTGTGAGAACCGACAGTGATGTACCTTCACTGCCGGTTATGAGCTTGAAAATGAAAAAAATGATTGGTGCTGGGCTAAAACCGGCAGTGAAGGACCACATCACTGCTGGTTTTTGGCTTGAACCGGCAGTGTTATGGCGGACACTCATCACTACCGGTTTAAGCCAAGAGCCGACCGTGATTGGCCACTATCACTGTCGGTTCTAGCCAAGAACCGACGGTGATAAGCCTACAACACAAAAAGGCTACAGTCGTCCTCTCCTTCCCCCTCTCTTCCATCCCAAGAACAGAGGCGCATGTTTGGACCCTTCCCTCCATTGTTGCGGCTGCTCTTCACCATGAAGCTAGTGCTTGGATTTTGAAGAATGGCTTGATCTTTTTGCTTTAAGGTTAGTAACAAACATCCACTCCTTTGATTTTGTTGCTTAATTAGCTTCATTTTGATGGCTACATTGCTTGATTCTCATTCTTGTTCTTTCTCCATTCTAGAGAGCACTTTTCTAATTGGACATTTGTGCAAGGCTCAAATTGTGGTGAATCCATCATCCAAAAGGTTGGTGTCTATGAACACATTTAAATTCCTAGCTAATTATTCCATGGTGGTCAAGATCATCATTGTTAGTATGTGATGCTTTAATTAGTTTTTAGAAGTAGAGTAGAATAGTTGTTCTTCACTATTGTGCAATAATTGTTTTTTACTATGATTTTCAATTTACAGGGCTGGGGCTACCAATTTCAATTTTTTTAATAATTAGTGTACAATAATGTTTTCCAAAAATGGTACTTTCGAGCTACAATTGTTGTTCATGAAGCTCGATTTCTTATTAATTCTTTATAATTACTGTCTCAGTATTTTTTGTGCAGAGATGGATCGAGAGTGGATGCATCTGTCCCGAACGGACAAGCGGTACATGCATGGCGTCAGCCAGTTTATCACCGATGCCAAAGCCCATGCTGGAAATGGGAACCTTGACTTTTGCCCATGCAAAGATTGCAAGAATCATAGGAACTTTCATCAAATTGAGTCTATACGATCGCACTTGATTACCAGGGGGTTCATGCCAAACTATATGATATGGACTATGCATAGCGAGGTTGGTGTGAATGTTCTGCAGAAAAAACGATGATGATGTGGACATGCCTGACGTAGCCATCCATGATGCTGATGAGAAACCTGGTGTCAACACGGAACCTATGGCCAACGTTAATAATGTGTTTAGGAACACGCTAGCTGATGACACCGAGGATAACGATGGCATTTCTCAGCTACTACGTAATATAGAGACCGGATGTCTTAGTGAAAGACAGCTGAGAAAGCTAGAGAAAATGAGACAAGATGGCAAAACAACAATGTATACGAATTGTCCAATGAGCAAACTGGAAGCCGACATCATGCTGTTAGAGTTCAAATTGACAAATGGATTGAGCGATAAACGCTTCGATCAGTTGTTAGGTATAATAAGGAAAATGCTCCCAGAAAAAAAATGAGTTGCCAGAAAAGACATACTTGGCCAAGCAAATGATCCGCCCCATTGGCCTCAAGGTTGAAAAAAATCCACACGTGTTCCAATGATTGCATATTGTAACATGGAGAAAAATACAAAGATTTGGACAAGTGCCCCAAGTGTGAAGCTCCATGGTACAAGGAAGGGCCGTCAGATGAGGGTACCAAGACCAAAGGAGGTCCCATAAAGGTCATTTGGTATTTCCCTATAGCTCCTCGGGTGCATAGGTTGTTTGCATGTGCAAAGTCGGCCAAGCTGTTGCGCTGGCATGGTGAAGAGCGTAAAGAAAGATACAATGATGAGGCACTCCGCCGATGGGCATGACTGGGGGACTGTTAATACTATGTTCTATAAGGACATCGGTGGAGAGGTAAGGCATCTTTGGTTTGCTTTGAGCACAGATGGGATGAATCATTTTGACCAGGTTAGAAGCAATCATAGCACCTGGCCAGTGATGCTCTGTATATACAACCTTCCACCTTGGGTCTGTATGAAGCAGTCGTACATCCAAATACCACTGCTGATCTAAGGGCCAAGACAACTTGGGAATGACATTGATGTGTTTCTAGAACCAGTGATCGATGAACTAGTGGAGATGTTTGAAAAGGGTATGCCGGATGTTTGGCACGAGTACAAAAAGGAACATGTCATGATCAAGGAAGTACTTATCGCTACAATCATCGACCTACCAGGTCGAGGTTCGTTGTCCGGAGAGAAAACAAAAGGCTATACTAGATGTGTCGAGTGCTTGAACGACACCGCTGCGGTAAATATGCCAAATAACTCAAAGATAGTTTATATGGGACACCGTAGGTTCCTACCTAAGGATCACCCTTACCGCAGGAACATAAAAGATTTCAATGGTACTATTGAGAAACGCTTAGCTCCAAAATATCGAGATGGGCCTGCGATACTTCAAGAACTCAACAAACTGGAGGTTGTTCTTAGGAAAGGAGACAATGCAGTAGCAGCGCCTGATGGGAGCGTTTGGAAGAAAAAATTGGTTTTCTAGAAACTACCTTATTGGCTATTTCTGAGTGTACGCCACTGTCTTGATCCCATGCACATCACTAAAAACGTGTGCGCTAACACTCTTAACACCTTGATGGACACCGAGGGGACATCGAAGGATTCACTAGCCACACGCCTGGACATGCAACACTTGGGAATTAGGAAGAGCTGCATCCCATGGAGCTAGAGAATGGCCAGTTTGAACTTCCAGTTACATCATGGACATTGAAGAAGGAAGAAAAGCGTGCGCTTATTTCTTTCTTCAATGAACTCAAAGTCTCGATGGGCTACTGTGCGAACCCGAAGAGGCTAGTGAACATGAGAGAACTCAAGTTCAACTATGGCCCTATGAAGGCCCATGACTATCATGTCATTATGACTCAGCTGCTCCCTATTGCCCTACGTGGTATCCTCCCCCCAAAGGTCCATGCCCCAATCATAAAGCTTTGCTCGTTCTTCAACGTGATCTCAAAAAAGGTCATTGATGTGTCCACGCTAGGCTAGCTGCAGCAGGACATAACCAAAACTCTCGTTAGGCTTGAGATGCATTTCCCGTCAACTTACTTTGATATCTCATTGTATCTGCTCATTTATCTTGTTGACCAAATTAGAGCCCTTGGCCTAATGTACCTGCATCAGATGTTCCCTTTTGAAAGATTGATGAAAGTTTTTAGGAGGCATGTTAGGAACAGATTCAAGCCAGAAGGGGGCATGGTTGAAGCATGGTCAATGGAGGAGGTCATTGAGTTCTACACATATTATCTAGACATCAAAATGGTCGAAGTTCTAGAATCTCGTCATGAGGGAAGACTACGTGGCAAAGGAATGATCGGGGAGAAATCTATTACTGTACACGACCCTGTTGCTTTCAGACAGGCATAGTTCGTTGTTCTCTAGCAAGCCAAGGGTGTGATGCCATACATTGATGAGCACAGACAATCGTTGCAAACTCTATATCCGAGCAGGTCACAGGCTTCGCTGGATAAAAACATAAAGAGGAATTTGTTAGCTAGTTGCGACGTCGCTTGCTTGGAATAAAGTTTGGTAATCAATTGTATGCCTTAGCCAAGGGACCTTCGAGTATATATCTTAAGTACCAAGGGTATGAGATCAATGGATTCACATTTTACACAAAAAAGCAAGATAGAAAGAGCACATACTAAAATTGTGGTGTTTATTTTGATGCTCACGACGAAAACGACAACGTGCAGGCCACATACTATGGTTTCATAGAGGAGATATGGAAGCTAGCCTATAGTCCATTGAAGGCAGCTCTTTTTTGCTGCCAGTGGGTCCGGCTCGAGAAAATCAACACAGACAGCGAAGGATTCACTACCGTTGATCTCACTAAGACCGCATATAGAGATGACCCCTTCGTCCTTGCAAGAGATGTTATGCAAGTCTTCTATGTGAGGGACAACAAGACAAAAGGAAGGCTAAAAGTAGTCCTAGAAGGGGAAAAGGATGATTGTTGGTGTCAATGGAGTGATGGACGAAGAAGACTATAGGGGCTATCAGGAAATGCCTCCATTAGGGACAAACGTACCCCTACCTATCCTTCAAGAGGGTGACGAACCTGCTTACGTACGAATTGATCACAATGAGGCCCTCATTGTTGATGCACCTAAAGATAGTTAGATTATTCTTAACTATGTAATCATCATGCACACGTTGTATCAGTAGTTCGCACTGAATATTTAATTTATATTTTGTGCGCATCTCTACAATTTAATTATTGACTATGTAATAAAATATTAAGATGATGTTCACAAACACTATTATTTAATAATTATAGACCATTAATTAATTATCATAGAATTAAATAATCAAGACACAAATTTTTGTTTTATTTTAGAATATAAACTAACTGCGTTATTTCTATTAATAAATAAATAAAGAAAAGCAAACTAAGCGAACTCCCTATCCTAGCTCAGCGGTTAAGGCCGCACACTCTGTACTCTGAGACCTACGCTCAAATTCTAGATGGGCTAAACTTTTTTGATTTTGCATTTATTATTTAGTAGTGCATTACAATGGGATAAAAGAAAAAAAATAAAACCATTCTAACCGAACTTCCTACCGTAACTCAGCGGTTAAGGCCGCGCACTCTTGACCCTGCGACCCGCGCTCGAATCTCAGGTGGGCCAAACTTTTTTATATTTTTTACAAAAATGCTGTGATGGTAGGCTCCAAACTGATAGTGTTTTTTATATTTTTTACTAAAAGATGGTGGCAGGGCCCTTCACTGCTGGTTTTGGTTTTAAAATCGGCAGTGATAGCTTCTATCACAGTCGGTTGCTCCAACCGACACAGAAGGCCCAATTCACTATCGGTTTTTTAAACTAAAACCGACAGTGATGTGTAGATGCTCCTCACATGCCAACAGTGCTCCCATGACCACAACAGTTGAAATACTACTCCCACTCACCCCAACAACTTTAGTTCAAAAATAAAAATGTACCATGACTGCTAGCCCCTATAAAATGGCCCTCGACCAGGAGCTAGCCTCTCCATGCATGTTGGTTTCAGTCAGGCCTTATCAGCCATGTTACAATATTTTCCTCTCACAACAAACCACAGATATCATTATGCATCGTAGTCCACAAAAATGGTGCACACATGAGGCCACCTTCACTGTCGGTTCTAATTAAAAACTGACAGTGATGTCCATGCCCCCCTATATAAAATAAACTGCCGCCCACATACATCGATCCCACCCACCCATAAAACTCTCTCAGTCTCATTTCTCATGTTTCACTCTCACTTCTCAAGACATCCACTCTCTCTCTACGTGATTTGGTCATGGCTCCTGCATTTTTCAATGGTATTGATATGTTGTCTTCTCAAATATTCTATCTATATTCATTTGATCTATATTTATATTCTTGTTTCTTTGCATTCTACATTTATATATATTCTTATTCCTTGTATTCGATCTATATTTAATTATGTTGCCATATTTTACTTGGAAGAATTTTTTTGTGCATATATTTTATGTTCATATTTTTTTTTGCATTTTATTGATTAGGTGGTATAAACAACGAACCTCCCCCACCACAAGAACTAGGTTTCCACCCTGGCGATGAGCCATTCACTCCTAATGTGGCCATTCCACGGTTCCCTGTTCTAGCTATTGTATAAAATATTTTTCAACATCTTTTGTTTTTTTGATGCTAACAAATAAGTGTAATTAGTTTAATATTATTGTTGCATGCATATGTGTCGCAAACTATATCGCCAATAGATTGGCTACGAATAATACTTAGCTGGTTCTTTATCTCGGACATCATCGAGAACACGACATCTAATACAAGTGGTCGGCTATGGACGTGTGAACTCAGTTTTTTCATCCCTGTGAGGGGTTCAAATCATCGAAACTATATCCACGAGATGGGAATACAAAATAAGCGCCCAATTAAGTACCGTGCGCATCTGTTTAGAGGCACTTCGACGAATTTGCTATGATGTGCCTGATTTCTCGCACTTCAAGGCACTTGCTTTGAATGCTGGTGATATCCCCGTCCCATAAGCAAGCAAATGGTTTGCGAGATACAACCATGCGAATGTGGTAAAATGGTCACTTATACCTAAGTCGTGGTTATTTGTTGTTTATTATTGTAATAACATTCTCTATTTTTTTCTTTTTCTCTGTATGTAGATTGTGCTACAAGACCTTACCTATGCTACATGTGGCTTGTAGGCTGTTCTAGACCAAGCTACGGAGCAACTCGGATACGATTGGGACTTCTGCAATGGAAATCTCGGCCAGCTCACTATAGAAGGACGCCAGTACTGCATAAGGATTACTAATAGGGGTAGTGGTCGTTCAGTAGGTTGCACCTATGGCCGACCATTCTTTCGGTATTGTGAGGCACGAGAGAGTGCACTCATACGGGCATTGGACTTCATCGATACAAGCAGATACATAATTCGTGACATCAATTATTATATATGGCTACAGAGGTATGTTAGTATGCGTGGCCCAATCGATCCTAACAGTGATTCTGATAGTAATTAATGTTTATTTAGCTAGGTTTTCAAGGTCGTTGTTTAATTGGGTTCTAATTATAATATGTACGGCTTTGTGTGTTTAATTATTGTCATGCATGTAATTCGTGTAACATTTGTTGGGCAACTAGAAATATACATTCTAGTGTCGTATTGGTCTCAAAATTATTCTCAGGCTTGCATGTGCCACGTGTGAAGGAAACACCAAGTTTGGGATTTTTTAGAGATGGTTTGCTACTTTCTGAGGTTTAATTGAATTTCCGCGCGACGACACCTATTAATTATATGTTGAACTGAGTCTACCCACGAAAAGATCCAGAATGGTGCCAAACCTTTACATAGGCTCTAATATGCCCTAAGGATAAGAACTTTGTGGAGGTGGATGAAAAAATCTATTGGGTCCAAGATGAAATTCACCCTCTTTTGTCTTATTTGGCACAGAGAAAAATATAATAAATAAATAAATGATCAAAAAAACCTTAGATCCTGTGTGGGGTCTTAATTTTGGTGTACATGCTTGCCAAAAAAATTTCAAGCCATTTTGACATAGGCGGAGTATACATGCTTCACAGAGGTACATTTGTCTTTTCATCGAACCATGACTATACACATAGGTTATCAAGATTTCTGTGGTTTATAGGCATTCCGATGTCATATTGGTCTAAAAATTATTCTCAGGCTTGCACGTGCTACGTGTGAAGTAAACACCAAGTTTGAGATTTTTTAGAGATGGTTTGCTACTTTCTGAGGTTTAATTGAATTTTCGCGCGATGACACCTATTAATTATAGGTTGAACTGAGCCTATCCACGAAAAGACCCGGAATGGTGCTAAACTTTTACATAGGCTCTAATGTGCCCTAGGGATAAGAATTTTGTGGAGGTAGATGAAAAAAAATTTATTGGGTCCAAGATGAAATTCACCCTCTTTTGTCTCATTCAACACATAGAAAAATATAATAAATAAAGAAATGATTAGAAAAACCTAAGATCCTATGTGGGATCTTAATTTGGGTGTACAAGCTTGCCAAAAAAATTTTAAGCCATTTCGACATAGGAATACATATGCTTCTATTTATTCAGTATATAAAAGAATTTTTTTAATATATATAAACATCACTGTTGGTTTCAAAAAATCGGCAGTGATGAGAAGAAACCGACAGTGATGCTGATTATCACTATCAGTTTATTTTGAAACTAGCAGTGATATATAAAAAATTAAAAAAATTGTGCCAGCCTCAAGTTTGAGCTCGTGTCTCGGGCTGCAGAGTTCAGAGACTTAACCACTGCGTTAGTATAGGATGTGTGCCAAGGTTTATTTATTTTTTATTTTTGACCTTTACACCACTTATTAAATTATAAAATTAAACCAAAAAAATTATGCCGTCCGGGATTCGAACACGGGTATCGGGGGCTAAGTTGCAGGGTCTTAACCGTTATGCCAGTAGGAGGTATTCGAAAGAAGTGGAAAAGATAACATACTTATGCTATAACCGTTACACAGAAATCACTGCTGGTTTAAAGAATGGCCCGGCAGTGATATTTCTATATCACTATCGGTTTAGACTTACAACTGACAGTGATGTACCCCCATCACTGTCGGTTTATAATTAGATCCGACAATGATGAGGTTCGGTATAAAAGCCCGGCGCGGGTTGAAATTATCTAAATTTCAACCCCGCGCCAACTGTTCCTAGCCCCGCACTCCTCTTCTTCGACACCGACGCCCGTGCACCACCCCACGCTGGTGCACCCATCCACCGCCCCCGCGTCGCCGTTCCCAGCCCTGCGCTCCTCTTCTTCGATGCCGACGCCCGTGCACCGCCCCACGCTGGAGCACCCGTCCACCGCCCCCCGTGCCGCTGTTCCCAGCCCTACGCTCCTCTTCTTCGACGCCGACGCCAGTGCACCGCCCCACGCCGGAGCACTCCCCACGCCGTCCACCGCCCCACGTCGGAGCACCGCCGAGGCCTTCCGGAGCATGCGGACAGCTGCTTTCCCACCCCCATGATGAGTGCGTGGCTCACTGCCTGCTAAGTATTTGATGAAATGCCCCACGGTTATTGTCTTCCCAATAGCAGCCGATTCCTATTCAATTGAGTTACATGCTGTTACTCCTTAGTTTAGCTATCCTTGTATGTACATGCTGTTACATAAACCAGTTAGTTTTTCCCTAAAGAGATTATGCTACCTACTGATTTGTTGAGGATGTAGTAATCATGGCCCTAAATTGTTTAAGAACCATTGGTGTTATTTGCATGTTGTCGCAACAAGTTATTCCCTCGAGTCACAGCTAAGTGACCTTTTACGCTATGTGTAGTTTAAGTATTTCAACATTGATCATCAACACCTCTTGACATAGTTAGATTGAATATGTGACAATGATATGAGCATATCTGTCTTGAATAGTAGTTGCATAATGTTATGATATCTCTGTACTTTGTAATTATTGCAAGCAATGGAAACTAGCAGTCAAAGGTACACGTTAATGACTGTGGACGTCTTATTTGTGACGGTAGGGAGTGTTCTGTTTGTGTAAGAGTTAGATAAGAATTTCTTCTCTTGCTTAAGCAATGATGGATTCTTGGCAAATGTGTACATGTATAATCGCTATAGGTAGAGTGTCAATTGATTTTGATAGAATGTATAGCATGCTTAAAAAAGGCATCTATAGATGTTTGTTCCAGAAAAAACGTTAAAAACAACTTTTAAAATTGGCTCGAAAGCAGCAGCAAGTATGATTACTAAACCACATTGTTCGTCGAATAATAAATAGTCCAATTATTGAGGTAATTTTTTATCATGTCAAGGATAAAAAACATTAAATAGATTTAGTTTGGCCATATAACTTGAATAATAACTCTTGTTCAGTGAGTTACCATTACCACTTACCACATGCCTAATTTACTTAAATGTATAGGCGACCATGGCATGGTATGTAGTGCATGTTGGTCACATGCCTGAGATTTATTGAACCTGGGAAGATTGCTATGCTCAAGTCAATCGCTACCCTGGTAATTTGCACAAAAAATACAACATAGAAGCTAAAGCTTTGAGGGCCTACTATAGTCATCCGGACTACCTTGCAAACCATGGGCAACTGGCCTACTATGGTCCAATGAATACAAACCATGGCCATCCGCTGGCACGGGAGATCGAAGAGAAGCCACCCGTCGGAGATGTGAAGATTAGGAGAATTGCTCCTTGGTGTTGGAAAGATGTCATGCTTTTATTTATGACTATGGTCATTGCTTTTCTTATTTGGAAGTTGATGTAGGCATAGTTTCATAGAACAATAGGTGGACTTTGTTGTATGTGGTGAATCAAACAATGAATTTGTTCTAGGTGAACATATGCTATTATTTGACTTTGTTGTATGTGGACTTATTATTAGACTTTGCATTAAACATATTAATAGCCTACTGATGCCACCCACGCACGTGCGCCTGTGTGGGAATGCAGGAGCACGTCATCTGAGTAGTCAAGATTTTAGATGGCTAGACCTTGTGTGATCCTGTAAAGTATAAAATTTTTGAATAAAAATAATCCTTGATGCATGGTTCTTGCAAGTTCAACAAATCTTATCAAATACACGAAAATAAGATGAGTTGGGTTCAACATAGATCAAAACCACTCATGACTACTACTGATACAAATGTTGTGACTGAGTGCACTCCATAGGCAATAGTTTTACTCACAGCTCTATACTGTATAGTTTCCAATGAGATCAAATGTGCCATATTTTGGATTTTCTTGCGAACGTAGTAAAATATGAGAGTGAAGCAAATGCATCAGGAAAGCCAGACACAAGAAGTAATTCGAGAAAAGGAGCTTTTGACATGCTTGAGACTTGTATGCCTGGTGAAGTTGTGATAGGTCTTTTCTGTACTTATTTGATTCCAGTCCAAGCAGTCACAGTAGTCGAGGGGTAGACTGAAGGCATGTTCGGCTTAGTCAGATTTACAATGCTCGGATCATCATAGGGACTCTAGGGCAAAGCAAGATAAAGATTTTTTCCAACTAGTGTGCTTCTTCTCGAGTATTGTCGCGCTCCCTGTGGAATCACAACCTATCATACCACAGAAGGCGTGTTTGACCAGAGATGTAGGAGCATTGATGTTCCCAACCGTACACTCATCAAAACAGAGGACGTCTTCACCATTTATGCTAATGAGATGCATGAGCCTCGGCACTAGTTTTTACTACATGTTAGCTCCTCCATTGATGCCCCATCAGTGCATGCACTCCTTGCATTTGTAACAACACTAGAAACATAGAAAAATGAAGCCCCCATGAGAAGAGAATGAGATTAGAGATATATCTGCAATGATTCCTCAAGATTGTCAAGTTCCCTAGTTGGCACGACGAGGCTACAAGAAGACATGGTAGGACCAAGCTAGAGCAACCAGAGTGCTTGAAGATCCTTCGTCCTAGAATGTATGCAAAAAAAATGGTAAGTGCTCATTTTCTATTTGCTGAATCCGATCTACTAGGGTTTGCCATTGTGAATGAACTTGTCCCTCTATCTAGCTATGTCGATCTTTGTGAACATAGAAGCTGCTAGCAACCAAATCATACCATTCTGGATATGGACATTTGTACGAAAAGGTCAGCCCCTTCGGCTTCAAACCGAACTAATTCTTCATCATCTTGGTCACCATTAGCAGCAACTCATCAGCATGCAGATTTGGATTTCTTGGTACTTGCTGACCCATCTGTGGATTGAAATCTCACGTGCCTTGATATCCTAGATTTGGCATCATGTGGAGGGTGTTATAATCCATGCCATAGTGATAGCTTTGTAGAATCTCAATCTGTTGGGTCCTTTGCTGGCTTACTGCTTGAAGTCTCTGATTATAGACATAAGGATCTATATCTCTATGGATCTTTTGAATTGATGGTGCTACTTTTTGAGCCAACGATAGTATGTGGCCTGATGTGCCAAAATTGATCATCTAGTTTTGACTTTGCCCTATCAGCTGTTGTACATATTGTATTGATGGTCCAGGATTGTACTGTACCTAATTTATAGCAGTACCTAGAGTTTGTTCAGATGAACTTTAAAGTGTTTGGACATCACCATTACTAGCTGGTACTGCTTCTTGATGGCTGGTACCAACTTGATTAGTCCCTTGAGTCGACGGATCTAGAATGTTGTAACAAGTCGATCCAACCTGACCAACTAGAATCCCATGAATCGCCTCTTTCATGGCATTGTGAAATGCGTCAACGAAAGCTTCATTGCGGCTTGATATGGCATCATGAATAGATTTGTCTATGGCTTCTGTAAAGAAACACCTATCTTTAGCTTCAACTATATCTGTCTGCCCATGTAGTAGAACTCTTGGTAGTGGAAACTTCTGAATAATTGTGCTGTCACATGTTTTGGTGTAGGACAACAAACACTTCTTCTAAAATTCTTCTGTAGCCTTGCTAATGGTATCCTTATCCTCATCAAGCAGGTCTTCATAGTGTACCATAAGGATGTTGTCGTTGTTGTGAGCCACCATCAGACGATTGTGGTGTCCCACCGGTCGTGCTAGAAATGTGTGTCGACACAGAATTTTCGCCTCTGTGCTGAGGATATATGCAGCAAGCCGAAAGGGTCCGCTCGATGGAGCAGATCTGCCTGGCTTCAGCGCGAGGGTGGTCGATCATGCACAATCCACCCGAGACGTGCCAGTCAATTTGACCCTACAATTGACAAGGAGAGAAAGCTTATCAGTAATTAAGGGCGGAACATGCTAGTATTGCCAAACAGTCCCGAATGTGTGGCTCTGAGAGCCAATATGAGAGAAAATCGACTAAATAGCCGATCCCAGCATGTTCACAAGAATGAATTGATTAAAGCTCATGAGGTTGTATAAGAAGGATCGGTTATCATTTAGGATAAATGTTACCTAAGCAAATATTAATCAATGGCAATAAGATATCAATGATGATTGGTTTATATTGAGCCAATGATTACAAGTAACCGAACTCCTTTTATTTAAAGAAACAACTCAACATCTCTTAACCATCTAATAAAGGTAATTCTAATGAACATATTAGATCTCATCTATCGCCATGACCAGTGAGCCATGAGGCAGAATCATGCAGGCCATAGAAACCATAATAGACTCGACGACCCTAACTCATTACTAATATCAGTGGGGCATGAGGCAGAATCATGCAGGCCATAATACCATAACAAGATCATGGGGCTAATGCATCTTTCAACTTATCTCTACTTTAATGATCTCATAATGTGAACTGTTCGTGAAAGCATTCGATATCGGCTAAACAGCCGATTCAGACATAGCGCATAGTTAAGGTCATGCCTTCTCAGGAATGGGTCTACTAACTAATGATCCCCACTCCATGGTGCCAATAGTGGGGTGAGAGGCAGAATCCCACAGGCCATGATGACGGGCCATGGAACGATATTCATTAACTAATAGATCTACTCAAGATCGGACATGCCTTAACCGCACGCTATGAACGATGCAGCCGTACTCGCTGAAGAACTCACCAAGATCTACTCTACTCCTACTCCTAAGGGGTGGCCAAAGCCAAAAAAAGTAATTGACTTTGTATTTGATTGGTTGTTGTTTTTACAATAGCCGGGGTTTGGTATTTATACTCGGAGTCTAAACATGAACCTTACTCGAGTACGACTCAATACAATCTTTGGTATAATAAAAATATTCCTAATTTAAGATAACTTGGACTCTAATCTTTCCCTTTTTATAGAGTCCAGTATGTCTCGTCCTAGTGCTGATCGTAACCTCTGTCGTCATCTGCTGGCGCTATCTGAAGAAAGCTGACTCCAATGCATCCGAATCAACTAGTTTCGATCTCCACGCAGCTGATTCCTTGATGATGACATGATTTTCGGGAGCTTCTGAACCCCTGTAACTCTTCTTCCAAATTCTGGTGTAAACAACTAGAATATTAGAGGAATAATTCCTAAGTCATTCTTAATTACAAGTCAAAGCATACATTTATTAGTGCAATTATGCCTAGTAATCATTGCTAAGATCATCGTCGTATCTACACATAAGGGATATTACTAAGGAAGATTAAGAATAGAGCTTGCTCTTCCTTCATAACCAAACCCTACATGCACCTATATTCAGGGAGTGGACTACAAAGGACTCAACAGGAGTGTCACATCCGCTATCTACCACATGACCTAGAATATAGGGTGTATCTGTAGATAAACAATGTATAAGCACCATGCTTACATAATGTTGACCACCTACCCATGGACCCTTAGAGTGAGCACTATACGAACTTATGCCTGAACATGATGATAATCCAACTATACTAAGCATATAATCAAAGTAGATGATGAACATTATAACAAAGAACATGAATAAGATGAATACTAATATTATCATAACAATTGTAACTAGCATATAAAAGTAATGGAGGTATAAGAGAGAGAGGGGTAGAAAGATTATACCAAGCCATGCTCTTGATAAGATCAGGAATCCAAGCAAAGCCTGCTTGCCTCCCACTAGACCTAGCCTAACTAGCTATGCTCTAGAATATGGTGGAGCTCTAAGGATGATTAGGGTTTCTATCTTCTCAAATGACCTGATGACTGGGGTTATGCCTAGGGGGTGGCAGGGGCTGATATATATAGCCCGGAGCGTTCAACGTGAGCCCTTGGATCAAACCGACTTAAAGGATGGTGTAGATGCAACCTAGGAGATGGTGGAGAACTGACATAACAATGAGGGGCTGACAGGTGGGTCCTAGGGGCTGGGTAGCTTACAGGTGGGGCCGGCCGACCCCACCTGGCGACGTCTCGCCCTCCGCTTCGGTGTGGAGTCCTCCTGAGTCTTTTAGAGTCTTGTGGTGTCTATTTCGCTGTGGATAAGTGCAATTAAATCTGACATGTAGGTCCACCTTGACGGTTTTCTAGATAAACCATGTAGAAAATACAGATTCACCAAAATTTATGGAATTTGTTAGTTTAAACCCTTAAACCTTCATTAGTGATTATATTTATGCCCTTATACATGTTATATTAATGGTTTATAATGGTTGTTAACTACTATCAACAAACTCCCCTAAGCTGAACCTTTGCTAGTCCCTTAGCAAAGGTAAACTCAGTAAATGGATCAGTAGTTGCTACGATGCTTTCACTTCTCAAAAGTACACATGTGTTCAAACAATAATTCTCCTCTAGATTAGAATAAATTAATCTGACTTTCAAACTTACCCATATCACCTTCAACCAAGGGGCTTCTTAGCCTTCACTTGGGTCTTGAGCAAATGAAAGACAAAATGATCAAGCCAAGCACTATGTCTCAAGTTCTTTGCTCAACCATTATTCTAGAGTTTTTATTGGTTTTCAAAATAAAACTTAGAGCTTCCTTTGTATGACACTCTCAAGCCTCTCAATATATGTGGTATTTGTGGATCCTCACCGAGGCAATAGTGGTGTTATGCCTTTCTCTTCCTACAACTAAGGCTTATGTGGAGCTCATAGGTAGGGTGAAAGCATAAAAGAGCATACTTGCAATACATATATTGTAAAGTCAAACCTCGGATCCAAAGAGAGTTAAGTCATACAATCAAATCAAGATGTGCATGTGTGTGGATGTATGGTGGATATATGTGGTGGCTAACCTAATTCTACTATGCTCCTTGAAAACATATTTCTCTTTTGAAACTTAGAAACATTTGCTTAAAGAATAAGGGCTATCTTATTCATCTCCCTTTCTCTTTTTTAGGCATGCATCTAAGTACCCATTGTTCTCAATATCTCAGACACTTATCCATTTTTTCTTATCTCTTTTTTTTCTTTCTTTTTTATGAATAACTTTTGCATAGCCCCATGCTTCTTTTCTGCAATAAAACTTTTGAGAGATAACAAGAACTTGAAGCATTTATTTGGTGGATATCCTTTGAACATGTTTTTAGCATTTACTCCCAGTGTAGGAGTAAAACATTTTTGGGTGGATCTAGATGGAATGGCATGTTTTTGCGCCTACCTTCAATGTAGGAGTAGTGCATATTTAGTTGGTGTGTACGTGATCTTGATTTTAAGAGCATGACAAACCTCTCATAAGGGTCAACAAAGCTTGGCTAAACTCAATGTAATGAAAGCAACATATAAGTAGAAGTTTTCCTAATCTAAATATCATATATGGCATTTGTAGGAATTCAAGCTTTGTCATATAGGAGCTCATCATGTATGATTTTCATATTTTTAAAAGATAAATCTCTAGAACTTTAGTATCACTTGGAACAAGATAAACAATAGCCGACACCTTCTCATATCATATCCGTTAATTACTTAGACTTAGATCAAGCATATGCTACCCACGAGTTTCAAGTTCAGATTAAATTCTTATATCAAAATAGTCATATCCAAAACTCGGGAGAATTCAAGGCTGAAAACTAGGTACTTGAAAGAAATTATGATAGAGCAACTATTCATCATTTCCATTGTAAGAGATTATCCGTAGAGTCCATTTATTTATTTAGCTCTTAAAAATCAAACTAGACACAAACTTTTTATTTTGTTTTTATTTTTAAGATCACACCTTACTATTATATAGCTAAGATAAATTTTTTATTTTGCTTTTAGTTATGTATGTTTTTATTTTAACTAACATGAAGCAAACTGAACAGTAAAACCAAAGGGAAAGAAATACTTATCTAGATACATGGGGATGCTCCTCCCCCAAGCTAGATGTTGTCGTGGTCTTTCTTAGAGTGAGTCTACCAGCAAAAGTCTTTCTCATCTGTCCAGAAGTTGTGTTCCTCGTGCAATGAATGTAGTGACAGTTCAGGAAAATATACTTTGGATGGATGGCTTTACTCTTGATCATCCTGCAAAATACTCCTACAAGAACACCCAAACTCGTGGTACAGATTAGGATAAGGGGTTAGTGGTCAGCCATTCAGAGATTTGTTGTCCTTAGGAGTTTAGACAGATTTCCTAATAGGCAAAGTTCTAGCAGGATGTCTATTTAATATTTTTGGATTTTCTTATTTAATGTAGAAAGAAAATATGCATGCATGTTATATATATTATTATTATTTTTATGCCACCACACTGAATCATCTCGTGGGTGTTTACACACCATAAAATTACTCACGTGGGGCTTAGGATTTATATTGCAATACTGTAATGCAATCAT
Source organism: Miscanthus floridulus (assembly GCF_019320115.1). Classification (NCBI taxonomy): domain Eukaryota; kingdom Viridiplantae; phylum Streptophyta; class Magnoliopsida; order Poales; family Poaceae; genus Miscanthus; species Miscanthus floridulus. The sequence continues at coordinate 56,068,919 of NC_089593.1, forward strand.
GAAACTTTTTATCTTCCTATTCTTAATGCAATGTAAATGTAGAAAAGTAAAATGATACCAATGAAACAGGGCATGTGGCAATTGTCTCCAACCTATAGCAACCAAATATTTATTGTGGCAATAGATGGTTCCACCCGTAGCAACCACAATCTTTAGTGTGGCATTAGAGAGGCTACCTCTAGCAACCAAATATTTGTCATGGCAATAGAGGATTCCATCTATAGCAACCACGGAGATAGTGTAGCAATAGAGAGGGCAACTGTAGCATCCAAATATTTGTCGTGGCAATAAAAGGTTCCACCTATAGCAACCATAGAAATAGCGTGGCAATAGAGGGTCCATCTATTGCAATGCTATTGATGCGTGGCAATAAGGTTTATTGCAACACTCATTCTCTTTGCTAGTGCACATATTGCCACTCTTTACATATGTGGCAACAAGTATCTCTGGCAACACCTGGTGTATTGCAAAGTTACTATTGCAACACCCACGGTGGTTGCTTATACTATGGCTTGCAACACTACATGGTGTTGCAACAACACTCTATTATGTTGCAATAGGGAAAACCTATTGCAACACCAAAATGAGTCGTTGTGCAAACTTTAGACCACAGTTACTATGGCAACGCCTAGCAACAAATTTTTTGTGTTGCAATATTGTTTATTGCAACCATTTTTGGTATATTGCAACACTTTTAGGCCGTTGCATCAGGGGTAAAACCTTGTAGTGGTTGTTTTATTAGTCCATACCTGTTTGTATCATGAACTAATTGTTGGGTTCTATGGACTAGTTGGATGACCCCTGATAGTTGCCATCACTGTATTTCGTTGTTCATCGACTCATAGTGATCCGAACTATCTATATTTCCTAGGGTCAGACTGTCTTAGGCTCCAAAAAATTTCAACATCTATACGCCCACTAGTATACTATAGATCAGAAAGAGAACTAGAAAGCAAACTACAGGCAAAAGCAACCAACAGGGGCTAGATAGAGTTTAACCCACCTAATACAAAGTTCAACAAAAGTTAACGTAGACATAGTGATTGCGTGGGTTAAAATCTGTTGAGCGTGGTGTAGATCATGTCCTTTAATCATTTGGTAGCCGTTTTCTAGCCCCAGTTGGTAGGTTTTACCTGCTGGTTTCTTGCTAGTTCTCTTTCTAATCTATAGTATGGTAAATATGCATAACTGAATTCATCCAATCAAGTCTCCTATCGATCTAATGCCTAACGGAGGAGCCACATAGCTATTCAAAGTTTACTGCACACATAAGAAAGTCTAAGTATTGTAAATCTGACCAGGCCAAATACATCTCACATTATACAGGGAAACCTGTTTCATAGTAGTATTTTCGTTGAATCCCTAAAGGAAACAAATATAATTGAAACAAAACAATAGAAAAGCAAAAGCAACAGGAAATCAAAAGCTACAAATTTCAAATACTAGAATATACTACATTTGAAAAGAGTGAATTACTGGTTTCTTATTCCAATTTCCCATAAAAAATGGATTTCTAGCCTATAGTCCTCACTGCAATACAAAGCCCTTCTTTCCCATCGATCTACATAGTCGTAGACATCACCTGCTCATGAAAGATCACCACGCACCTATGCCGGTGGCGGCAGTGACAACTTGCCCCTCATCGTTCGGAGGACCACCTCAACGACCGAAAGGTAGCACATCACACACCCCCATGTTGCTTAGTCACCTACTTGTTGGTCCACCACTGCCGCCTACCACCGTCGCCCATGATACTTCCATGCCCTTGACCCATCTTATGTACCACCTCGTAATGTCATCGTTGTCGACATCACCATTGTGCCTATAGAGCAATAGGGCAACCAGATAGGCCACCAGATTGTGCCTGCTAAGTAGTGAATATTTTAGACGAGTTGGACCTTCTATCATCCGTTGAAGTATACAGTGGTATAGTGCATTCCAATCCAAGCAGTCGTAGGCTCGCAACAGTCGAGGGGCAGCAACTAGCTAGTGATGGCTACATGGTTTCATAGGTTCTGATCGTCTGTGCTCCCTTGGCTATGTTTGAAGCTGCTCCTATTTGTAGCACATCCGATCATGCAAAAGTTCTACTCATAACTGTACAGGAGTTACATGTTCGGCCTATTCCAATTTACACTGCTCGGACTATCAGGTGAGCATACAGTTTACAAGAAATAAGTAAATGCCATTTCATATAATATACTAGAGGGACGTGGTTAGGGGAAAAGTTGTGATCGTTTGTTGTAGAGTACATGTCTATGGTATGGTAACTAGTTGCCATCTGTAAGCATGATTTCAGTTAGAATAAATGTCAATCGAGATACTCAAACCACCATGACACACTTGATGCTTGAATGCCTGGTGCGGTTGTGATAGGTCTTTTTTGTACTTATTTCACTCCAATCCAAGCAGTCACAATAGTCGAGGGGCAGACTGATTGCTATGACATTATAAGGGGATCAATCAAAATTATACACAAGTAGGGGGAGCAAGCTCATAAACTTGTATGTTGCATTTGAATGTGCATTTCATATATTTGCTTGCATGGCACAAGTTCTAAATTTCAATATCCATGGTTGTGTGGTGTATGCTAGTTATAGGCTTGAATGATGAAATGAAAAACTAGCATGCATAGGCTAAAGTAACTAGACTTATGCTCATTCTATGGAAACTAGACCCTTGCTTGTAATGTTGATCTTATGGGGTATTCTAGTTTTTGTGTATGTCTAGTTACTAATTATGCTAAGGATGGTATATTGGTGCACTCCGATTGGTATCATGCTTCAAAGGTCCATCTCTTATACCTTAGCATCATTTGGTAGAAATTGCCTCCTATATATCTAAGCATATGTGCAAGCTACAATCCAAACTCTTAGCACATATGTAGGGGGAGCAATTGCTACCGTTTGGAGTTCATGAAACTTGTCCATATTCTTTTACACATGGTAAATATGCTTGGGCAAGCAACATGGATTCAATTAAATTTCAATTCATATCTTTGTGTAAGGGTTGTCATCAATTACCAAAAAGGGGCATATTGAAAGCTCTAGTTTGGTTTTGGTGAATTGATGAAACCCTAAGTGCTAACCTAGTTTATCAAAATGATTATGAGATAGGTAACACTACTCCAAGTGATGAAGCAAATGAAGATCAAGACATGATGATGGTGATGGCACGGTGATGATCAATGCTTGGACCTAAAAAGAAGAAAGAGAAAAACAAAAGGCTCAAGGCAAAGGTATAAGTGGTAGGAGCCATTTTATTTTAGTGATCGAGACACTTAGAGAGTGTGATCACATTTAGGATCGATAGCCGTACTATTAAGAGGGGTGAAACTTGTTTCAAAATACGGTTATCAAAGGGCCACTAGATGCTCTAACTCATTGCATATGCATTTAGGATCTAGTGGAGTGCTAACATGCTTGAAAACATTTGTGATAATTTGCTAACACATGTGCACAAGGAGATACACTTGGTGGTTGGCACATTTGAGCAAGGGTTAGAAACTTCACCGATAGAGTGTCTGCCCGTAGAGTGTGGACAGTCCAATGGTGCCACCGGCGCACTGTATGGAAAAATAGAGGTCACTGTAAGTGACCGAACGCTGGTCTCGGTAGGACCGGCGTGTCCGGTCAATGGAAGCATGAAGACGCTAGCGTCAGTCTTCGATCAGACGATGGGTCACTTAATGACCGGACACTAATGGGGTGCATCCGGTCCTGCTGATGTGGTAGCGTATAGAGGAGATACTGAGTGACCGGACACTGAGTGAGTTTGGTCGGGCATGACCGGACGCATCCGGTCGTGATTTTTCGTGAATGGAAGCTTACTGGAAACGACCAGACGCTATGGTCCTACGTCCGGTCACTTTCAAGCAGCGCATCCGGTCATAACTTAAATGTACTAATGACCACTGAGATCAGGCAATCAACGTTTGAAGCAGGGGACACATGACACACATCACGCAACTAGACACTGGTGTAATAGAACCGACCAAATTATAAGAACGTAAGTACAAAAACAATCATCGAAGTGATCAAATTCCTGTACTTAAGCTCCCATAATCCTGGTAGTCCGGAAATCACAAAGGATTTCAAACAACTCCTAACATACAAATCAAGACCGTAGTGATTCAACACAACACATCATTCATTACAACATTTCACAAGTGGCATCCGGATTACATCCATCGGAGTTCAAATAAAATATTACAAACCAAGTTCAAATTCGCGGAAGCAACATAGTTTAGTACATAACTTCATAGCTTCAAATACATTGCCAGATCTTAGTCATGTCCCACCAAAAGCATCTTTAGGTACGAGAACTAGGAGAGACCGCGCCCAACAATCTAGTCTTCATCCCCAGCCGGGAGAAGGCAATACTTGCAGCAACCAAAGTAGAACTGGTCATCTGCAACAAGTGGGAAATAAACCCTGAGTACGAGAAGGTACTCAGCTAGACTTACCCATCAAAACCAGAAATAAAGGACACCAAGGTGTAAGGAAAATGGACCCTTGGCCCATTTACTTTGGATTTTGGTGTTTGATGACCAACACAACCAAATTGGACTAATGAATTTGCAAGTGTTTATCTTGTAGTTCAATAGGGTGCAAGACGTGACTTGGACGAAGGCGACGTGATAATCCGATAATCAACACCTTAAGCAAGACCTTAGGAGCACAAGAAAAGACCCAAGATATCAAGCAAAGTCCAACAATGAAGATAGGAACCAAGCCGTACGCAAGATAATGAAGAAACGAGCTTGTAGAGGCGACCGGACGCAAGGACCGGATGCTGGAAGCGCGACCAGACGCTGGACCGGTGGCTCGGTAGACAGGTGACCGGACGCGAGGACCGGACGCTGGCGGCAACCGACCGGACGCAGAAACACAGCGTCCGATCGAGTACAGAGAGGTTCCAGGCATGCGAAACTGCGACCGGACGCGTCCGGTGGCAGGCGATCGGACGCTAGCAGCGTCCGATCGGTGGTTCGCGGCTACAACGGTCGGGATGACCGGACACGTCTGGTCAGGACGATTCATCGTCCGGTCAGTAGCAGAATTGCGGGAGTTCGACCCCAACGGCTACTTTCTCAGTGGGGCTTATAAATACAACCCCCAACCTGCCATTTGAAGAGGGTGGAGCTGAGGAAACATACCAAGGGTGTTGATACACCATTTTAGTGATCTCCACATACATAGTGCTTAGTTTTTTATTAGGTGATTAGCATAAGTGCTTTGCGAAGTGCTTAGGTTGATTAGACCACCGCTCATGCGCTTGCTCTAGGTGTTTGCCTAGTGTTTAAGTGAGGTTTGCATACCTCTTGCCACCCCGTGCTTGCGAGCACAAGTGTTGTACATCGGAGGGGCTTGAAGTCTTGCGAGATCACACCAACCGCGTTTGTGGTGTGGCCGCCACCGTGTACCGAAGGGAACAAGGCCCGCGGCGTTTCGACCGAAAGCTTGATAGTGAAGACGGCGGGGAGCATCCGGGAGAGGCTTGCCGAGAGGCACATCAGAGACCCACTTGCGCATGGGGAAGGCCCGAGGCTATCCACGGAGTTACCCAGCCGGGAGCTTGGCCCTTGCGAGGGATTCCTTGCGAGGGGCTCCAACGAGGACTAGGGGGAAGCTTGCGCGCTTCTCGATACCTCGGTAAAAATACCAGAGTCATCGACGGGAGTTTGCATATCTCTACCTTGCTCTTTAAGCTTCCGCATTTACATTGATCATATTATTATCATTTGCGGTAGAGATAGCAACACACTAGCAAAACCGTAGTTGCACATCTAGATAGATTATCTTTTGCGTAGGTTTTGCTAGAGATTGAAAAAAGAGGCCATAGTTTAGAGTTAGATTTTTTAAGTTGCCTAATTCACCCCCCCTCTTAGGCGTCACGGTCCCTTCAATTGGTATTAGAGCCGGTTGGCTCATATTTGGACCTTTGGCTTAACCGCCGTTGAGCCGACGCTATTGTAGAGTGGTTGGGATGGATACCGCTAGGCCTCCACAATTTGACGGCACTAACTTCCCATACTATAAAGCTAGAATGGCTTGCCACCTTGAGGCGGTTGATTTGGGTGTATGGAGAGTCACTCGCGACGGGATGAAACCCATTAAGAATCCCGAAAAACCCACAAAGAGTGAGGAAAAAGAAATACATTTTAATGCTAGAGCTAAGAATTGCTTGTTTGAATCATTTAGCATGGATGTGTTTAACCAAGTGTTCACCTTAAATACGGCACATGAAATTTGGTTAAAACTCCAAGAGCTCCATGATGGCACAAGTAATGTCTGTGAGCAAAAACATTGTCTAGCCAAGCAAAATTATGACTCCTTTGCTATGAATGATGATGAGCTTGTTTGTGATATGTACTCTCGATTGAATCTAATCATCAATGTGCTCCATTCAATAGGATTATTAAAGCTAGATGATGCGGACATCATGAGGAAGATCATCTCTGTGCTACCACAAAAGAAATATGCAAGTATCATCACCATCCTTCACAACATGGAGGACTTGAGCAATATGACCCCGGGTATAGCCATTGGCAAGTTAGTGGCATTTGAAATGTTATGTAAGATGGGGCAAGAAGAAGCTTCTTCATCAAGCAAAGGCAAAGCTCTCGCTTGTAGCGAGAAGAAAAAGATGAAGGGCAAGAAAGTTGAGTCAAGCTCAAGCTCAAGCTCCTCAAGTGAAGAAGAAGATGAGGATGATGATGATGATGAAGATTCAAGTGATGATGATCAATCTTCCTCCTCCACCTCCGACCTTGATGAAGAATCAATCAAACTTATCAAAAAGGTGGAGAAGATGATCGTAAGGCTCAATGTCAAGGGTGTGCCCATCCAAATTCAAGACCTCGTTTTCACTAATCAAAGAAACGAGCAAAGAAAGAGGGGATGCTATGGATGCGGCGAGTTGGGGCACTTTGTGGAAGTTTGTCCAAACAAGGCCCACACCCAAGACAAAGAAAAAGGCATGCAAGAACAAAGCCCTCACAACAATAAGGTCATGGGATGATTCTTCTAGTGAAGAAGAAAACCATCACAAGAGGCGAGGTCACAAGCACTCATCATCAAGCTCTTCTCGTGTGTGCCTTATGGCACGAGGTAACGAAAGCTCATCCTCTAGTGAGAGTGATAGTGATGATGATTTGCCTTCTTACAATACAATTGTGCAACAAAATCTTAAATATGCTAAAGTTTGCACTAGTCAACAAAAGAAGCTTAAAACTTTAAAAGAAGAGCTAGGTAGTTCACAAGAAGCATACAAGAATTTGCTTGAACAATATGAAAACTTTGCAAATCTCAATGTTGAACTATCTACTAAAATTGAGCAACTTGAGGCTAGTGCAACAACAAGTGCATGCACAATTAATAATAAGCAACTTAAAAGAAAAATGAAAAATTAAAAGAAAAATTAGCTAGCTCACAAAATGATTATCAAAGTTTGCTTGCTAAAATGGAAATCATGTGCAAACATTGTGATGAGCTAACAAATAAAGTTGCTAATCTTGAGGCCATCAAAAATACCCCCACCAAGGCATCTAAAAAGAAAAGTTCTATCATTAAAAAGGATGCCTCTACTTCTTGCAATGATTTATGTTTAGACTCACCTTTGTGCAACCAAGTTTGTGTTGAGAAAGTTATTGTAGATACATGCACACAAGAGGTTGCAAAGGAGAATGAGCAACTCAAGCAAGAAGTAGCTCGCCTCACCAAGGACTTGACTCAAGTGAAAGGCAAGGCGAAGCAAACCCAACTTCATCAAGATAACACCGTCAAGGGAGTGAAGAAGCTTGATGAAGGACAAACCGTGGTTTGTTACGTGTGCCACAAGGAAGGTCACAAGTCCTATGAGTGCAAGGTGAAGAATGGGGGAGGAGCAAAGAAGAAGGAGAAAAAGCAAACAAGCAAGCTCTCCAACACCTACACCAACAAGGTGGACAAGAAGGCCTCCACACCTTATCTCTTGAAGAAGAAGAAAAATGACAAGGTGGTGGCCATCAAGGTGAACAAGCAAGCTAACAATGGGGTCAAACGCTTTTGGGTGCCAAAGGAGATCATTTCAAACATGAAGAGCACCAAGAAGGTTTAGATCCTGAAAGGGAAGTGAGAAGTCCGTCGGTCTTCGGGGAATTTGGAGACTTGGCAAAGTTTGGGTGCATTTCATGGGGTGCATCATGATGGACAAAGTTATTGCCAAGTAGGTTAGTGAATACTATGGACCCAAATTCCCCTTCCCATGTTAGGTAACTAGATGCCATTACTTCCAATGTGTATTCATTTAAATTGGTTTGTTTTTCAATTGATCTTCTATTAAAGCATCTAGTTATCTTTTATGCCTATGTTTGCATTTACATGCTTTCATCTTTTGTTATGCATTCAATAGGTATATCATATGGTAGGTTTGCTCGGTTTTATTATCAACCCTTGGAGCAAACCTACATGGTTTAAAATTGCTTAGAAGCACGGCACATAGCTTGTTTTACAATTATTTATCTAATATGTGCCAAAGTCCAAATTGTAGATAATCTCTCCCAAATATCATCTTTCAAAGTGGTATTTTGATACTTAAATCAATGTGCACAAATGTCACAAGTATTCAACACTTGTGTGCACAAATTTAGGGGGAGCTTAATCTACAAGTTGGATGCCTTGAGACTAACACTTGTTCAAATGATATCAATTTTTCTTGAAAACTATCACATTTGTAGTAGTCTCATTGTAAGGAAATTGGAGTCCCCAGAGTTAAGCATCATTCTTCAATTGGCTTCATCATGTTGATTTCATTTCATATTTACATGCTTTCTCCATGCATTATATAGATTAAACTCTCTTGAACAATAAATTGCTAACTATGCATATGCTTTGTTTTCTATCATATGTATGCATATATTTAGGGAGAGCTTATTCTATATAATATGAGAGTCAAATTTTGTGATCCATTTCACTCTATATAAAAAGGATCATGAAATTTGACCCTCCCTTGTGCTACTAATGTCTTCCTTTTTGGTGTTTGATGCCAAAGGGGGAGAATTTGAAGGACCAAAGGCAAGCATCAAGTTGATGTCTACAGGTGGTAATGGTCCGAGAAAGGGAGGAGAGTGAATTATGGATTAGTCTAAGTAGTGGGAGAATTTCCTTTAGAAAGCTAGGCTTTAAATCCATAATATCATATGGGGACATTTACAAGGGCAAGACAAGCTTTTAAGTAAAGTTTCAATTGGTATCTATCAATTAGTATCATATAAACTTGCCCTTTGCATTGTATCCTAGCAAGTAGGTAGTTTTTTACTCCTAAACTCTTATTATTTGCTTGCTTTGGTCGTGTTGGCATCAATCACCAAAAAGGGGGAGATTGTAAGGAAAATGGACCCTTGGCCCATTTACTTTGGATTTTGGTGTTTGATGACCAACACAACCAAATTGGACTGATGAATTTGCAAGTGTTTATCTTGTAGTTCAATAGGGTGCAAGACATGACTTGGACGAAGGCGACGTGATAATCCGATAATCAACACCTTAAGCAAGACCTTATGAGCACAAGAAAAGACCCAAGATATCAAGCAAAGTCCAAGCATGAAGATAGGAACCAAGCCATACGCAAGATCACGAAGAAACGAGCTCGTAGAGGCGACCGGACGCAAGGACCGGACGCTGGAAGCACGACCGGACGCTGGACCGGTGGCTCAGTTGACAGGCGACCGGACGCGAGGACCGGACGCTGGCGGCAACCGACCGGACGCAGAAACACAGCGTCCGATCGAGTATAGAGAGGTTCCAGGCGCACAAAACTGCGACCGGACACGTCCGGTGGCAGGCGACCGAACGCTAGCAGCGTCCGATCGGTGGTTCGCGGCTACAACGGTCGGGATGACCGGACGCGTCCGGTCAGGACGATTCAGTGTCCGGTCAGTAGCAGAATTGCGGGAGTTCGACCCCAACGGCTACTTTCTCAGTGGGGCTTATAAATACAACCCCCAACCGGCCATTTGAAGAGGGTGGAGCTGAGGAAACATACCAAGGGTGTTGATACACCATTTTAGTGATCTCCACATACATAGTGCTTAGTTTTTTATTAGGTGATTAGCATAAGTGCTTTGCGAAGTGCTTAGGTTGATTAGACCACCGCTCATGCGCTTGCTCTAGGTGTTTGCCTAGTGTTTAAGTGAGGTTTGCATACCTCTTGCCACCCCGTGCTTGCGAGCACAAGTGTTGTACATTGGAGGGGCTTGAAGTCTTGCGAGATCACACCAACCACGTTTGTGGTGTGGCCGCCACCGTGTACCGAAGGGAACAAGGCCCACGGTGTTTCGGCCGAAAGCTTGATAGTGAAGATGGTGGGGAGCATCCGGGAGAGGCTTGCCGAGAGGCACATCGGAGACCCACTTGCGCATGGGGAAGGCCCGAGGCTATCCACAGAGTTACCCGGCCGGGAGCTTGGCCCTTGCGAGGGATTCCTTGCGAGGGGCTCCAACGAGGACTAGGGGGAAGCTTGCGCGCTTCTCGATACCTCGGTAAAAATACCGGAGTCATCGACGGGAGTTTGCATATCTCTACCTTGCTCTTTAAGCTTCCGCATTTACATTGATCATATTATTATCATTTGCGGTAGAGATAGCAACACACTAGCAAAACCGTAGTTGCACATCTAGATAGATTATCTTTTGCGTAGGTTTTGCTAGAGATTGAAAAAAGAGGCCATAGTTTAGAGTTAGATTTTTTAAGTTGCCTAATTCACCCCCCCCTCTTAGGCATCACGGTCCCTTCACAAGGGTCATGCAAGGCTTATGAGGTGGGCTAGCTTGACACAGTTGCATAAAAGAGCTTATGAATATAGTGACCAATTTAAACTTAGCATCAAGTTTATCATCATTTACCTATCCACTAGATTAGCACCTATACTAGAGCACTCACTTATTAGGAGCAACCAATATTAATCATAGTAGGTATAATAAGGCTATCATCATCATACCATCATTCCTGAACCATTATGTTATTTAATGTATCTACTTTGGAGATAAGCCCGTCAAGTTCTCACTAACCGGTGAGAGACGGCGACTCGAATCGAATTACAACTCAGCTGAGGGGGTATTCCTAACTCTTGCCCTAGCATACTTCTCAGGAACCAAATTCATGGGTTCGATCAGCGCCAGCACTCTTAGGGATTACCCTTCTGCCAGGACGATCAGAACTTTTAAATCACCTGCCCTTGGACTCACGCCTACAGCTCCCTTCCAAGGCGTACTTTATACTTATCGACTCCCGACCTGAGTTGAACTACTCGGCTTCGTGGTTGGTCTCTAGACCCAGCCAACTAAGAGAGAGGCATGTGTTCAACATGAACAAGAAAGGCTCCAAGATTCAGTCCTTAAGCGACACAGATGGAGTCACTACAAACCGGCAAGCCTCCGCCTGGTCTTCAATTCAAATTAAGACATGTTCTTTTCCATGATAGCAAATATAGCCAACCGAGCCATATGTATATCCCTATAGCTCGCAGGTGACAGGAAATCACCTGACTTCTACCGCATTTAAGCAGGGCTAAGCACTACACGAGCCTGAGCTACATAGGATTTAGGGTATCAATATCTAGACAAGGATTGGATAACCAATGCAGCAAGTGTTTGCATCCAACACCTAAACTTAATGCAACAATATATATTTAATTGCATTTTAGAAATTAAGAGGCTTAATATGCTCTGGGGCTTGCCTTTTACAAAGTTGCACGGACGGTGATCCGGGCACTCAACGGCGACCTCGTCTGGCACTTCTCCTAAGGGCTGCACCTCCTGAACCTCCGGTGTTGGCTGCTGCTACTCCCCGCTTGGTTCCTCAAATTACAGTAGTGTCACTCCTTCCGGTACACCTATTGCATGCAGATGCACAAGATAAATATCATGGATGCGTAAGGAATGACATGATGCTCATTATGAATGGATAATAGTAAGTATTTAACGAAAACATCACTGGACACTCGTTTACCGATTAAGAATAGATCTATTCAAATCACTTTAAAACATGTATCTAACTTGACTCGAAGAACATGATCAACTTACCTAACTTGCATACCATAAGATAAATATACTCATCTTCAGTTAAAGGCCTAACACCTAGGAACATTACCACAAGTTTAGGAATAGTAAAGGCATACTTAAATCAAAAGTTAAGGTTTCATATGCAAACGAGCAGTTCCTTAATTCAATCACAACAAGAGTTCTACAAATTCAAATGACTTGCAAGAGGACATTCTAGAAAGCTTATGAAATTCTCTACAAATCATTTATAAACATCAAAGCATGATTCTTACGTTAACCAAATCGAATTCAAGTAAACATAAAATCTATCCAGAAATGGCAGGTTTACTAAATTAAATATTTAGTGATGATGCAAAAGCATAATTGGATCAAACCAAGTTTACCAACTTGTTGTGCATACTAGAGGAACATCAGAAAGTATAGTGCCTACTTCTAAATAAATTATTTAATGTCCTTTTCTAATTTATTTAGTTAATTAGGTGATTAAAGCAACATATAGTAAAACTATACAGAAGAATCTACAAAAATTACAGTAGCTACCTCATGCTTCACATAGACTACCATAAAAATTTCAAAGAAATTGGACAAGCAGAACTTGCTGTATCAAAAATAACAGATGGCAGATCTATTTCTAGCATAATTAGGAAACCCTATTGAAAAGTATTAAACAATAGATTTCAAATTTTTCCTAGTATCATTCTAGCATAAGAATATCACTCACCAAATTTTACCTTTACTGGATCTATAGAAAAATTATGAAAATTCACACAAGATCCATCCATGCAAACAAGAGAATTACATAACTCCTACATACAGTGTCCAAAGTGTATGAAAATTTAACTACAAGCTATTCATGATATGAGCAGTACACCTTAAAAATTTCATGCCATTTGGAGCTACACAAAAAAGATATAATTACCCCTATTTCCCACATGATTAAAAGAGATAATTAGCAACTCCATTTTTCATAATAAAACATGGTATAAATTATATTTTTAATATAAACTAGACATTACCAGGAACTCAACAAAATTGAACCACATCATTTGGATCTACCAACCAAGATAGAATGCATTTTTGAATCTATACCCAAATCTGTGAAAAGAATAAAACAAACAAATTTGGAAACCCTAACCAACTACTGGGCCGGCCCGAAAAACCACTACGTCCCGCGACGCGCGCACCCGCACATGCCAGTGCAGGCCCAGAAACACAGCGCGGCCCACTAACGCGCGCAGCCCGTGGTCGGCTCCCGCCCGCGCGTGGCCACTGACAAGCGGGCCCCGCTAGTGAGAGAGAAAACAGGGGAGGAAAGAAGAGCGACGGCGGTAGCTCGCCACCGGTGGCAGCTCCAGTGAGGCCACGGGTACCAGCGTGTTCACCTCACCCGTGCGCACCTAGGGGTACCATGAATTGTAGCAATTGCGGTGGCTAGGGGGAATGGCGGTGGCCATGGTGGCACACGGCCGCGAGTTGGCCAGCTCCGGTGAGCCGACGGCATCACGGCCCTAATGGTCTACCCTATGAGCATCAGCATCACTAACTGGACCTAAAGCAAGGGAAAGAGGGGGCAGTAAAAGGCTCGAGCGGCACAGCCACGTGCGAGCTCGACCGGCGGCGGACATGGAGACCCGATGGAGCCGCCTTCACGGTGAGCCCTACCTGACGCGAGGACGAGGTTTCGGTGAGGTCGAGGACGTGAAGAGGCTCACGGTGGTGCTGTGGTTTAGGGGAATCAGACAATGGTGCTCAGTTAGGGTGATTTGGCTCGGCGGCGGTCACGGTCTTCCCGGTCACCGCGCTCGCATGGAGGAGGACGACAGAGAGGGAAATGGCGAGAGGAAGAGGGAGTGAGCGAGGCGTTGGCTTGGCTTTCACCTAGGAGCACGGGCATGCAACATGGAGGTGCTAGCTAGGCATGCACGCCACGTGGTGGCCAGTCTCTGAACCGGTCAGCCATGACATTCACTGAACGTTTTTTGAAACGAACTGAATCGGGGTCCGGTGGCACGACTGACAGCGCCATTTCATTGCCTCATAGCTCGTAATCTAGCCCGAGTTAGCGGTAGGTAGTAATAGCAAATTTGTATAGCTATAGTAGTACTACAACATTGTCAATTGGGGCTTGGACTAATTCGGTCTGGATTGGGAGATACAAGATCTCAAAGAGGGGCTCATGAAACTGTAAGTCAGGACTTGATTGAAAAAATTTTCTAAGTCTGAAATCAGTAGGGAAACCTGACTTGTGGGCCCTGTTTGAGCATGTTCTATCCATTTTCGTGAGATGGTCATATTGAGACTTTTGTTCCTTGATAAATTGGCTACAACTTTGGTAAAGGGTGCACATCCATGCAAGGTATCTAGGTTGGACTTTTTAATCAGTCAAACAGAGTCACTCTATAGGTCATCCTAAAGTCAAACCTCCACCTAGAGGGCAATTTAGTCATTTTGGTCCACATGAACAATGTCCCATCAATTAGCCTAAGTGTAGTTAAGGTGTATTAGACCATAATTAACCACTCTACACAAGTGCTACACCAACTTCTAAGTATCACATGTGATAAAACAACAAAACACTCAAATTACCCTAATGTTGCAAATCCATGTTTCACATGTTTCATGACTTTGTTGCAATTTTAAACTTGTCATATTACACTACCATGTTGCCATGTTTCAAGGTATGAGAAACTCATGTTGCACTAACTACCATTCACAAGCAATCAAGTATGAAACAAACATAATTGAGAATGTTGCATATACATGTTTCAGTAACAATGGCATGATGAGATAGATGATGCACATGTTTATGAAATGAAATGCAATTTTGTGGGAGCCAAACACCTAGGGTGTTACAGCCCTCCCCCCTTAGAAAAATCTCGTCCCAAGATTTGGAAAGCGTACCATTTAGTACAGAAAGTCGGATGATTTTCCTTTAGATAATCTTCCCGCTCCCATGTTGCATCCCGATCACTATGATTACTCCAAACTACCTTGTATAACTTAACTACTCGCCTATGAGTCACCCTTTCTTGAGTATCCAGAACCTGCATGGGCTTCTCCTCATAAGAAAGATCAGATTTCAATTTGATTCTCCTCATTGCTACTCTTTCCTCAGGAATACGAAGACACTTCTTCAGCTGAGACACGTGGAATATCGGGAATATAGCTCCCATTTCACGTGGTAGATTGAGTTTATAGGCTACTCTTCCACTTTTCTCGATAATTCGGTAAGGTCCAACATATCGAGGCTCAAGCTTCCTTTTGATTCCAAAACATTTTACTCCTCTCATAGGGGATGCCTTCAGATAAACATGGTCACCTACTTCAAACTCAATAGGTTTTCTTCTCTTATCAACATAGCTTTTTTGTCTAGCCTAAGCGGCAGTCATATTCTTCTGTATAGTTCAGACTTGCTCTTCGGCTTCTTTTACAAAATCAATACCATAGAATCTTCTTTCTTTGGGTTCCACCCAGTTTAAAGGAGTCCTACACTTGCGGCCATATAGAGCTTCAAAAGGAGCCATCTTGATACTCTCTTGACAACCGTTGTTATAAGAGAATTCAGCGAGAGGCAACCATTTCTCCCAAGAGCCTTTGCAAGAGATAAGACAAGCTCTAAGCATGTCTTCAAGAATTTGATTAACACGCTCGGTCTATCCTGATGTTTGCGGATGATAGGCAGAACTGCGGATTAGATGAGTGCCAAGATTCTGATGTAAGCATTCCCAAAAGCAAGCCATGAATTGCGGTCCTCTATCTGAAACAATGGATTTGGGTACACCATGGAGACGTACCACTTGTTGAAAATAAATATCAGCATAATTGTGAGGGTGATAGGTAGACTTGACCAGAATAAAGCGGGCAGATTTGGTTAGATGATCTATGATAACCCAGATGGAATCAAAACCCTTTTTGGTAGTGGGTAACCCAACAATGAAATCCATAACCATTTCTTCCCACTTCCAGCCAGGAATAGAGAGTGGCTGCAATAACCCGGGCTTCATGTGAATAGCCTTGACTCTACAACAGTTATCACACCTTGCCACGTAGGCTGCGATTTCTTTCTTCATCTTGGTCCACCAATAATACGGCTTGAGATCTTGATACATTTTACTGCTACCAGGATGGATGGACAATCTAGAACAATGGGCTTTAGCCATAATTTGATTTCTAAGTTCTTTGTCTTTGGGTACTACAAGCCTATCATTAAACCAGAGAATTCCTTTGTCATCGACCCTAAAGTGCTTGGTCTCCTACTCTTTCATCTTCCGCTTGATGTGAAACACACCCACATCAGTCTTTTGGAGTTCGATAATTCAACTTCTAAGAGAGCAATCCACTGTGATATTGTGGAGTACTATAGGATGAAGGAGGTGGGCCAGATGAAAGTCTTCACTAACTAAGGAATTGCAATGGGCCTTTCTGCTTAAGGCATCAGCAACCACATTTGCCTTGCTAGGATGGTAGTGCACTTGAAGGTTGTAGTCTTTGATTAATTCTAACCATCGTCGTTGATGCATGTTCAACTCAGGTTGAGTAAAGATGTACTTGAGACTTTTATGGTCAGTATAGATGTTGCACACATTACCTAGCAAGTAATGTCTCCAAATCTTCAGGACATGAACAACCGTGGCTAGCTCTAAGTCATGGGTAGGATAATTGACTTCATGCTTTCGAAGCTGGAGCGAAGCATAAGCAATGACTCAGCCCTCTTGCATAAGAACACAACCCAAACCGGTGCCACATGCATCACAATAGACATCAAAAGGCTTCTCGATGTCAGGTTGTGCCAATATAGGAGCAGAAGTTAGTAAGGTCCGCAAAGTGTGGAAAGCCTCTTCACACTTCAGAGTCCACACAAACTTCTCATCCTTTTGAAGTAGTCGAGTCATGGGCTTGGCAATTTTAGAGAAATCCGGGATGAAGCGACGATAATAGCCAGCCAAACCTAGGAAACTTTGGACTTCTGTGACCGTAGTAGGTGCCTTCCAATCTAGGACTTCTTGCACCTTAGTAGGGTCAACCGAAATTCCATCTCTAGATAACACATGACCTAGAAAAGGTACCTTGTTCAACCAGAATTCGCACTTGCTGAACTTAGCATAAAGCTGGTTGTCACATAATCGAGTTAAAACAATTCTCAGATGTTCAACATGCTCTTCTTCATTATGAGAATATACAAGGATATCATCAATGAACACGATGATGAACTTGTCCAATTCTGGCATGAATACCGAATTCATCAGGTACATAAAGTGTGCTGGAGCATTTGTCAACCCAAAGGACATGACAAGATATTCGAACAAGCCATAACAAGTAGAGAAAGCTATCTTAGGTATATCTTCAGGACAAATTTTGATCTGATGGTAGCCAGACCTCAAATCAATTTTGGAGAATACCTTAGCTTTGGAGAGTTGATCAAATAGAATATCGATGCGAGGAAGAGGGTATTTGTTCTTGATAGTAACAACATTAAGGGGGCAATAATCCATGCACATGCGCAGAGACTCGTCCTTCTTCTTCACAAAGATAGTCGGACAACCCCAAGGAGAAGAACTAGGCCAAATCAAACCTTTCTTTAATAGCTCATTCAACTAAATCTTTAGCTCAACCAACTCATTGGGTGGCATTCTATAGGGCCTTTGAGAAATAGGAGCCATACCCAGAATGAGTTCTATCTTGAATTCTACTTCACAGTCCAAAGGTAATCTAGGCAAGTCATCAGGGAAGACATCTAGAAACTCATAGACAACTAGTATATCCTCAATGGCTTTGGCTAGGGTTGCATTGGCTATATTGTGGATAGCGATATCACGAGGCAACTGCACTAGAAAACCCTTCTTATCCATAGGATCTCTCAACATTACCACACGGGTTGATGTATCTATCAACACTCCATTCTCGCTCATCCACTTCATCCCTAGGATTACATCGATTCCTACCCCTAGCAGAACTACAAGATCCGCAAGGAACTCTCGATCCCCAATCTTAATCTTTACATCTTTAACTACTTGGTTAGTCATGATATTATTTCTAGCAGCACTAATACAATAACCACCCTTGACAATTGTAATCACATTCATCTTATGCTCAGATGCAAAAGTAGAACTCACAAAGGAATGTGAAGCACCCAAATCAAAGAGCACAACTGCAGGGTGATCATTAACAAGAAACTTACCAGCGATGACCACTTCACCAGCAGGAATTTCCTCCACAGTAGTGTAGTGAACACGCCCCTAACGGACATTTCCCTAAGCATTCTACTTGGGAGGATAGGGACAATTATTAGCCCAGTGACTAGGCTTGTTACAGTTCCAGCATGACCTGTTAGATGGAGGGACATTGGAGCTACCTTGCCTAGAGGTATTCTTTGGCAAGGAAACTATGTACCCCTTGCGGAAACCAGTTTTAGCTTGATTCTTCTTCTGAGGTGGGCGGTACCAGACATTAGCATTAGGTGGACGATATTGGGTTTTGGATACCACTGGTGCCTTAGACTAAGAAGCACCTGCCTCAAAGTTTCATTTATGGGTCTTGGAAGCAGCATATACCTTATCATTATTCTCCTCAGTCAGGGCATCACTAACAAACTCATTGAAGGTGACACACTTATAGTTGCCCATAGACTTCATCAATTTAGGGGAAATTCCCCTCTTGAAACTAGCTATCTTTTTAGCATCCATATCAACAAACTCAGGAGCATACCTCGCCAGGTTGTTAAATGCCTGGAGGTATTCATTAAGACTCTTGTTGCCTTGAGTTAGCTTCATGAACTCAGTGTGCTTGATTGCCATGAGACCAGGAGGGATAAAATGTCCCCTGAAAGCTTCCTGGAACTGGTCCCAAACCACCTCGACATTTGTAGGGAAGGTGGTCCTGTGATGGTTCCACCAGATGCCTATAGGGCCTTGGAGCTGGTGTCCTACATACGAGGCCTTCATACCTTCTGTCAATCTAAGCAATCGAAACCTTTGCTCTATCGTACTCAACCATTCATCAGCTTGTAATGGTTCTTCTGCCTCTCTAAAGATAGGAGGCTTTGTGTCCATGAAGTCCTTAAAGCTGCTATACTGGTTTGGCTCGGGTCCCTAGCGGACATGTCGATCATCGTGGTTAGCCAGTTGGCGCATAGCCTCAGCTAGCATGCACTGACTTTCAACGATTGTCTGCATTAGCTCAGCTGGTGTGGGCGGTGGTGGAGGAGGTGGTTGTTCCTCATCTCCAAGGCTATGACCGCGATGAAGATTATAAGCCATCTGCAAAATGTATAGCCAATGAGCACTGACAATGTGGAAAATTTTGTAGATGAATTGTATAATTATGCCAAACTGATTCCATTGGAGAGAATGAATTTATACAATCAACAGAGGCACAATCATCCATCACAATCACACAACTCATCAAGCGCATCAATTGACACATTAATGTCATGAACTTAACCAACAACGAGATCTATAGACCGCATAGACAGAATTTATCAAAGGCTCACATACGTGGAGCATAACATGTTTGATAGGTTACATCCAAGCCATAGAGGTTCCAAACTTACATCAAAGGTAACATAGGGTTTGATATTACATCCCAAAGATTAACTTATTACAAAGCTACTCATTCATGCATGAGGATCAACAAAAGACTAGCTCTAGCGCATTAGCTAAGTAGTAAGCTAAACTATGCATCATCCTTGGAGTCAGTGTCGAAGATCTCTCCTCCATCTTCATCACTAGCAGGTTCTAGCTCCCCATCTTCCTCCTCTTCAGGTGGAATGTCCTCAGGTCCATTAACCTCAATGTCATCATCATCTTCAGCCATGATGACACTAGAGCCCATCTCATCCTCATTGTCATTCTCATCATCAGGGGGTAGGAGAGGGTGAAGCTAATTGTGTAACAGGTGAACCTCCTCATGGAGATGGTCATTGTACTCTTCTGCAGCTGCCAACTGCTGCTCCAGCTCAACCTATCGCGCTCTCAACACATTCTCTTCGTTCCATGCTTCATTCTGCTGGTTCAGCACGTGAATCAACATACGTTCACAGTTGTGGTGAGCAACTATCAACTTCTGAACCTCCAGGGTTTCTTGATCTCATTCCTGTGTTACTTGCTCCAAACGCTACTGAGCCGCACTCCTCTCAGTAGTCACCTGGGCCAGCTCCACCCTCAGCCTTTCCTCCTTAGTAGGCTCAGGATGGGGCTCATGAGGAGCTAACTAGTGACGAGGCACCCTACCTCCGGTGGAGTTGCAAGCAGTGCATTTCATGCATGCCATCTATAGCAAAAAGTTGCAACTTAAGGAGAGAATCATTTAAGGGATACAAAATTTAATTAGTCGAGAACATCAAATTTTAAAGGAGGGAGTAATGCAAAAAATGCCATGTATGCTTGAACATGATGCATGCACGATCTGTACGTTCTCACAAACCTAGAAAAATTTAAAGGCTAGCGAAATATACGGTGGCATACATACGTTCTCTCGTATACGGTAGCTAGTCAATCTACAACGATACATTGTTAGTGTACCTGCAGCAAATTTCATTTTAGCCCAATAATTTCCCAAGAAGGCATGTAAAGTAAGCAGTAAACTAAATTCTTTCATACATACATCCCCCGATGTATATACTCTAGTATCATAGCTATCCGACAGAGATACCCATACTTAAGTACTCTCATAGATACATGATCGAACATGTAAGTATGCGAGCAACCACAACTACTCTCCCCTAGATCGACAGTTAGACGGTCATGCTCTCACAACTCCCACTTACCAGAGCGTAGAGGTATTTTGATCCATACATTACCACCCAAGCGGATGGCATCCATACAATAGCACGCCGTATGGACAACAAAACAGAAACAAGTAGGAACCCCCAAGTTAGTACTTTAATAAGCCACCTAAGAGTCCTTATTTGGGCATAAAGGATATGACCACTAGCAACACTTAGTATTTAATTTAGAATTTTCACAAATACTTTTGTTTTAAATACACAAATGACATGTTTAGTGTCGAATCTTGCTCTGATGCCAGCTGTAACAGAACCGACCAAATTATAAGAACGTAAGTACAAAAACAATCACCGAAGTGATCAAATTCCAGTACTTAAGCTCCCATAATCCTGGTAGTCCGGAAATCATGAAGGATTTCAAACAACTCCCAACATACAAACCAAGACTGTAGTGATTCAACACAACACATCATTCGTTACAACATTTCACAAGTGGCATCTGAATTACATCCATCGGAGTTCAAATAAAATATTACAAACCAAGTTCAAATTCGTGGAAGCAACATAGTTTAGTACATAACTTCATAGTTTCAAATACATTGCCAGATCTTAGTCATGTCCCACCAAAAGCATCTTCAGGTATGAGAACTAGGAGAGACCGCGCCTAATGGTCTAGTCTTCATCCCCAGCTGGGAGAAGGCAATACTTGCAGCAACCAAAGTAGAACTGGTCATCGGCAACAGGTGGGAATAAACCCTGAGTACGAGAAGGTACTCAGCTAGACTTACCCATCAAAACCAGAAATAAAGGACACCAAGGGTCATGCAAGGCTTATGAGGTGGGTTAGCTTGACACAGTTGCATAAAAGAGCTTATGAATATAGTGACCAATTTAAACTTAGCATCAAGTTTATCATCATTTACCTGTCCACTAGATTAGCACCTGTACTTGAGCACTCACTTATTAGGAGCAACCAATATTAACCATAGCAGGTATAATAAGGTTGTCATCATCATACCATCATTCCTGAACCATTATGTTATTTAATGTATCTACTTTGGAGATAAGCTCGTCAAGTTCTCACTAACTGGTGAGAGACGGTGACTCGAATCGAATTACAACTCAGCTGAGGGGGTATTCCTAACTCTCGCCCTGGCATACTTTGCAAGGGTAGCCGTGGGTCACCTTTGGTACAACTTAGAAACCAAATTCACGGGTTCGATCAGCGCCAGCACTCTCAGGGATTACCCTTCTGCCAGGACGATCAGGACTTTTAAATCACCTACCCTTGGACTCACGCCTACGGCTCCCTTTCGAGGTGTACTTTATACTTATCGACTCCCGGCCTAAGTTGAGCTACTCGGCTTCATGGTCGGTCTCCAGGCCTGGCCAACTAAGAGAGAGGCATGCGTTCAACATGAACAGGAAAGGCTCCAAGATTCGGTCCTTAAGCGATACAGACGGAGTCACTGCAAACCGGCAAGCCTCCGCCTGGTCTTCAATTCAAATTAAGATAGGTTCTTTTCCACGATAGCAAATATAGCCAACCATGCCATATGTATATCCCTATAGCTCGTAGGTGACAGGAAATCACCTGACTTCTATCGCATTTAAATAGGGCTAAGCACTACACAAGCCTGAGCTACATAGGATTTAGGGTATCAATATCTGGACAAGGATTGGATAACCAATGCAGCAAGTGTTTGCATCCAACACCTAAACTTAATGCAACAATATATATGTAACAATAATACTTTAATTGCATTTCAGAAATTAAGAGGCTTAATATGCTCCGGGGCTTGCCTTTCACAAAGTTGCATGGACGGTGATCTGGGCACTCAACGGTGACCTCATCTGGCACTTCTCCTGAGGGCTGCACCTCCTGAACCTTCGGTGTTGGCTGCTGCTACTCCCCGCTTGGTTCCTCGAATTTCAGCAGTGTCACTCCTTCCGGTACACCTATTGCATGCAGATGCACAAGATAAATATCATGGATGCATAAGGAATGACATGATGCTCATGATGAATGCATAACAGTAAGTATTTAACGAAAACATCACTGGACACTCGTTTACCGATTAAGAATAGCTCTATTCAAATCACTTTAAAACATGTATCTAACTTAACTCGAATAACAAGATCAACTTACCTAACTTGCATAACCTGAGATAAAGATGCTCATCTTCAGTTAAAGGCCTAACACCTAGGAACATTACCACAAGCTTAGGAATAGTAAAGGCATACTTAAATCAAAAGTTAAGGTTTCATATGCAAACGAACAGTTCCTTAATTCAATCACAACAAGAGTTCTACAAATTCAAATGACTTGCAAGAGGACATTCTAGAAAGCTTATGAAATTCTCTACAAATCATTTATAAACATCAAAGCATGATTCTTACGTTAACCAAATCGAATTCAAGTAAACATAGAATCTGTCCAGAAATGGTAGGTTTACTAAATTAAACATTTAGTGATGATGCAAAAGCATAATTGGACCAAACCAAGTTTACCAACTTGTTGTTCATACCAGAGGAACATCAGAAAGTATAGTGCCTACTTCTAAATAAATTATTTAATGTCCTTTTCTAATTTATTTAGTTAATTAGGTGATTAAAGCAACATATAGTAAAACTGTACAGAAGAATCTACAAAAATTACAGTAGCTACCTCATGCTTCACATAGACTACCATAAAAATTTCAAAGCAATTGGACAAGCAGAACTTGCTATATCAAACAATAGATTTCACATTTTTCCTAGTATCATTCTAGCATAATAATAGAACTCACCAAATTTTACCTTTACTGGATCTATAGAAAAATTATGAAAATTCACACAAGATCCATCCATGCAAACAAGAGAATTACATAACTCCTACATATAGTGTCCAAAGTGTATGAAAATTTAACTACAAGCTATTCATGATATGAGCAGTACACCATAAAAATTTCATGCCATTTGGAGCTACACAGAAAAAGATATAATTACCCCTATTTCCCACATTATTAAAAGAGATAATTAGCAACTCCATTTTTCACAACAGAACATGGCATAAATTATATTTTTAATATAAACTAGACATTACTAGGAACACAACAAAATTGGAACCACATCATTTGGATCTACCAACCAAGAGATATGCATTTTTGAATCTGTACCCAAATCTGTGAAAAAGAATAAAACAAAACAAATTTGGAAACCCTAACCAACTACTGGGCCGGCCCGAAAAACCACTGTGGCCCACGACATGCTCGCCCGCACACACCAGCACTACCTAGAAACACGGCGTGGCCCACTCACGTGCGCGGCCCATGGTCGGCTCCCGCCCATGCGCGGCTGCTAACAAGCAGGCCCTGCTAGTCAGAGAGAAAACAGGGAGGCAAGAAGAGCGACGGCGGTAGCTCGCCGCCGGTGGTAGCTCAGGTGAGGCCATGGGTACCAGCGTGTTCACCTCACCCATGCGCACCTAGGGGTACCAGGAATTGCAGCAATTGCGGTGGCTAGGGGGAATGGCGGTGTCCATGGCGGCACACGGCCACGAGTTGGCCAGCTTCGGCGAGCCGACAGCATCATGGCCCTAATGGTCTACCCTACGAGCATCAGCATCACTAACTAGACCTAAAGCAAGGGAAAGAGGGGGCAGTAAAAGGCTCGAGTGGCATAGCCACGTGCGAGCTCGGCCGGTGGCGGACATGGCGACCTGGTGGAGCCGCCTTCATGGTGAGCCCTACCTGAGGCGAGGACGAGGTTTTGGTGAAGTCGAGGACATGGAGAGGCTCACGGTGGTGCTGTGGTTCAGGGGAATCGGACAATGGCACTCGGTTAGGGTGATTTGGCTTGGCGACGGTCACGGTCTTCCCGGTCACCGCACTCGCGTGGAGGAGGACGACAGAGAGGGAAATGGTGAGAGGAAGAGGGAGTGAGCAAGGCGTTGGCTTGGCTTTCACCTAAGAGCACGGGCGCGCGATGTGGAGGTGCTAGCTAGGCATGCATGCCACGTGGTGGCCAGTCTCTGAACCGGTCGGCCATGATGTTCACTGAACGTTTTCTAAAATGAACTGAATCGGGGTCCGGTGGCACGACTGACAACGCCATTTCATCGCCTCATAGCTCGTAATCTAGCCCGAGTTAGCGGTAGGTAGTAACAACAAATTTGTATAGCTATAGTAGTACTACAACATTGTCAATTGGGGCTTGGACTAATTCAGTCTAGATTGGGAGATACAAGGTCTCAAAGAGGGGCTCATGAAACAATAAGTTAGGACTTGACTAAAAAAATTTTCTAAGTCTGAAATCAGCAGGGAAACCTGACTTGTGGGCCCTGTTTGAGCATGTTCTAGACATTTTCATGAGATGGTCATATTGAGACTTTTGTTCCTTGATAAATTGGCTACAACTTTGGTAAAGGGTGCACATCCATGCAAGGTATCTAGGTTGGACTTTTTAATTAGGCAAATAGAGTCACTCTATAGGTCATCCTAAAGTCAAACCTCCACCTAGAGGGCAATTTAGTCATTTTGGTCCACATGAACAATGTCCCATCAATTACCCTAAGTGTAGTTAAGGTGTATTAGACCATAATTAACCACTATACACAAGTGCTACACCAACTTCTAAGTATCACATGTGATAAAACAACAAAACACTCAAATTACCCTAATGTTGCAAATCCATGTTTCACATGTTTCATGACTTTGTTGCAATTTTAAACTTGTCATATTACACTACCATGTTGCCATGTTTCAAGGTATGAGAAACTCATGTTGCATTCACATGTTGCACTAACTACCTGTTGATGCAAAAGTGGATCTGCAAACACAAAGGGCTAATACCCGAATCAATATCCAAAGCGTGCCAGTCGATTTGACCTGTTAATCAACAAGGATGAAGATACGAGCACTTTAGTCCTGACAACAGCGATACACCCAGAAGTCATGGCCAAGAGGTACTCACGCGGAACTCGAGAATCGCCGAAGGTCGCACTGAAGCGATGCAACTCGCCGAATCAATGAGAACTCGTAAAAAGGAAAAAAATATGCAAATTGACGAAGTCGCCGAAAAGTAAGTAGATGCAAATAGGAGTAAAAATTGGTTTTGATATTGATTCATTTTTATTACATTGCCCCTCAATCTATATTTATACCCTGATCTAAAGAGACATAACTAAATACGACTAGGACACCAAGTCCATATCTAAGGAAACACGTGACTCTTACATGAATCATACTCTAACAAATATAGAAAAGGAAATCAACTCCTATCTATTTCCCTGTCCGCCTCAATTACGATGGAATTCTCACCGACCTCCTTTCCATCGGCATACTTCCTGTTTCATCGGCAGTAGTTTTCAAGCCTTCCTTCATCGGCATCGACAATAACATCTCCAACCTTATCGACAACGCCTGAGTCTAAATCAACCTTTCCATCGATCACCACCATTCATCGGCAACCATCTTTACAAGCTGATTTTCATTGACTGTCAGCGTATACAGTAACTTTCCTCCTGCCGATTAGCCCACTCTAATCATTTTGACACGTGCAAAAAATGGTGTCAACACATGCCCCCCAATTTCGGAGTATAAAACCATTAATGCTCCAAAATTTACTCCAGATAATGTTTGCCTTCGCCCAATTACCGTAACTCATCCTCCAAGCCAAAACTTGATCTGTTATCAAATCTAATCAAATCTAGTCCTGATTCACGCACCTCAATAAATATCGCACAATTTCCAACCACTCTTGCCCTGATTATGGTTAAGATACCAAAACAATAATCCATTGGCAAGATCCTAACATAATAATGCCGCCATTTTCAGAATTAAAATATCCTGTACCGAGATCTCTTCCAAGTCATGATTACTTTCCATCAAATCATCTGTACAATCCCTTGATTATCGTGCGAACAGTTACCATATCCATCTGAACCACCTCGACCCACATGCGCACGGCATAGAGATAAGTCCAGAATACCCCTACTCCAAGCGGCTTATAAATAGATTTCTCCAGAACGCTCGTCTTCTACCCTCAGACTCCAATCTTTGGCATTCTCTCTTTCCGGCGGTGACTCCAATGAACAACTGCGCAACCTCAACCAACAAGAACTTATCTCCAGCGTCAACCTCGAGTCTCCAGCTCGTGCCCCCATCTACCTTAAGATAATGGCAATCAACTTCGACATCCCTGTGGTTCGTTCCACTTCCGTTACTTTTTACCTCGATTCCTCTGGTCTTTGCGAGTTCATACAGTTGGTAATTTTTTCTCTTTTTCTTTGTTCTTTGGATCCTCTAAACTTAGGAACTTTGCAACAAATTAGTTATTCCAACCGATCAGCCGCATTTCCAATGCCTAGGACCAATGGGCAACCCAGATCCAACTGATCTGATTAATGCAGAGGTTAACAGAATCCCTTTTAGAGCCCAAAATTTCTCTCTAAATTTATGGAAAGATACATTCCGATCTTGGCCCAAAACCACCAAAGGGTGGAAAGATTGGTACTTGAGGGTCAACAGGTCAATGCAAGTACACTAGGTAGAACGGAAGCTAGACCAATGCATTAGGCTATCCATTGCCGATATGCAAAAGAACGAGTCAATGATGATTGCAGCTGCTTACTTCTGGTCAGACATAACAAACACTTTTATGTTTGGACATGGCCCAGCTACTCCCACACTTGCCGATGTCTACATGCTCACTGGCTTGGACATTTCAACTGCCGATGAAGGCTCCATCTGTGGCAGAAAATCTAAATATAGGATGAATACCCACAACATCAACGATTGGATGGGATATATTCAAGAACGCCAGAGGACCGGGATAGTTAACCAGACGGAACATGCCACATTCTTGAATATGTGGTTAGAAAAATTTATCTTCTGTGGTCGATCAGTAGGACCAACCAACGCCTTCCTCCCTGCGGCTGAACTCTTGGCCAATGGTGTAAGGTTCCCTCTTGGCCGATACCTTCTGAGCTCCACTTATCATCTTCTTCATCAAGTGTCTCAGAAACTTTTGCTTGGCGAACCCATCGGCAACTTAGGAGGCCCGTGGTGGTTTATCAACATGTGGCTGAATGCCCATATGCACAAACATTTGCAATGGGACTTCTTTGCCCAACAATTCCCATGAGAAATTGCTGAAGACCACGTGTTTGGGGATGAGGAATCAGCAACACGCTCACCCCTCAATTTTGGTGAAGCCATAATTGTCCTCCCTGGAATAGAGGCCAATGAAGACCAGATCGACAGATTCTTCCAAAGCTTCTACAATGGTCTTTCTTGTGATCATAGGGCCTGGGTACCTTATATTGACGAAGAAAATAGATTCCCCCTTCTTTTCAACTTTGCCGATGACACTCTGAATCAGGATAATGAACTCATGATGGCCATCATTACTCCCAGGGCAATCCCAGTAAACACATTCGGTAGCGGGAAAAACACCAATATCACGTATGAATTTTACAATCCATCGGCAGTATCCCGTCAATTGGCTTTTGGGCAACTGCCAATCAAACTTTGTTTTGCCGATGTGATCAAACCCAAAGAAAAAATCACCTGCGGAACAGATTGGAGCAGGGTAGTGCGACTCTCCCCCGATGTCGATACTACAGATGTCGATCTATCCATCTAGACGCCAACATCTTTCATCACCGAATCATATAAGCAATGGTGGCGAGAGTGGAGGGAACAACTGTTTGCAACATCTGCTCACACATATCAGCACATGATCGACCCTTAATACGCCATTCCCGATGACGCAGTAAGTTTCTTTTAACTCCCTTCTGCTTTTTCCTTTCATATATCGGTAACTAACTTTCTCATGACAGGTTAACAACCCAGCACCATCTATGAGCAAAAGTGGGAAACCCTTCGATCTTCGGCCTGTTTCCCCGATATCACCGATCGGCTACAACGCCCCCACCTTAGCTGCTTTGACTCACCAGAAGACCCATGCCAAGACCATCACCTCCAAGTCCAAATTGGCTACAGCTAGGGCCACTCCATTGGCTGCTGCTACAACCCTGATCAAGGCATTCAAGGTAACAACCCTATTTATTTCTACTCATGCCGATCATAGACTGTATTAACATTAATCATCAGGGTGTAAGAGCCGCTGCTGGATCGTCATCGGCAATTCCTCCGACATCAAGCACCACTACCTCTGACAAACCTTTAGAGGTATTCCTTTGATTTTACATTTTATCTATTAAATATCATACCTTACACTTGTTTTGCAGCAACAAATGGGTACATCGGCAAGCGTACCAGATGTTCAAGCTCCACAACCAACAAGTGCCGATGCCCCCAGCCAACCGTTGCTGAGGCCCAAGCAAAGCGCAAAGCCTTAATAGATGCCGAGGCACAGCCAAAACAATAGAAGTCCATGCCGATCCCCACATCTGCCCCAACATCTACAAGCCGGCAAGAATCAGTTGATGCAACTGAGCAAGCAGTTAATCCTCCTATACAGGACATACCATCGGTCATCATACCCCAAGGGCCAACCACCGCTGAGGCCACAGAGGATATCCCATCGGCAAGCTCAGCCGATCCTCCACACAGCATACTCCAGGCTGCTACCTCCAGCCAAGTATAGGAAATTGCCTTGAAACAGGTAAGCCGATTGACCTAGTCGATTTATAATATTCATACTTATCCTTAACTGACCTCTTTTTCTTTTTCTCAGGAACAAGACTCCCCAAATAGCCTATTTTCCTTTGCCATTGACATTTCTGATGATGATGGAGAGGAAGCAAGTTCTTCCCTTGCACTGGGAACAATATCGGCAGAAAGTAAGTCTAAGTTGGAAGCTCTCCTGGACTTGTCACAACAGGATACCACCCAACTGGTAGATGACTCAGACCCCGCAAAGGCAATTTTCAAAACAATCCATGGCCAGGTCCCTGCCGATGTTGAAGAAGCACTCTTCCCAGCAGCCCATTTAGAAAGTCGCCAACTGCAATATCAACGGGCTGCTCAACGCATTGCCAATAGAGCAGCTCAGGCTCAACTCAAAGAAGAGATGCTACAACTAAAACAGATTGCCGATGAGAAGCACAAGGGCATCGGCAACTTGCAGACTTCGGGCGCTGAACTTAAGCAGAAAATCTTAAATTTATTGGCAAAGAGGATGGCTCTATTGGCTGAATTGAAAGAAGTTGAGGCAACCTTAACTCATGCCCAACAAGAAGAAAGCCAGCTACCCGATGCCATCAAGGCCCTTCAGCAAGAAAGAGGCATCCAGGCTCGCAAAGCCTTGGCCATGAAGAAAAAACTCAAGCCTGTGGAGGGTGCTGCCGATGAAGACATCAAAGAAATGAAGGAAGCTGACCAGATTCGCCTACGTGCGATATTGGCTATCCAATCCTTGTTAAACTTGTAAATCTTGTCTATTGCATCGGCACTTTATGAGACATTGACATCCTTGTATAATTCTAGCCGATAGGACTGTTATCGGCACTTATACTTTTATGCGTCCATCCAGATACTAGGGTAATATTTCTTTAAATATTTTCCATTTAATGCTCTGGGAAACACAACCCCTTCGAGGGTTTCTAGAATATATGCGTTACCAGGAACAGACTGATTTATCCGATATGGACCTTCCCAATTAGGAGACCACTTTCCAAACTTTGAACTTTTAGTCCCAATCGGTAAAATCAATTTCCAGACTAGATCTCTATCGGCAAACTCCTTTACCTTCACCTTCTTGTCATACCATCTGGCTACTCTTTTCTTATTTTCTTCGATGCTAACTAAAGCCCTTAACTGATGACCCGCCACATCTTCCAACTCATCCTTCATAAGAGTATCATAATCATCGGCTGTCAGCTGATTTTGAGAACGTATTCGCCTAGAGCCAGTTTTAATTTCCCAAGGCAATACTGCATCGTGTCCATATACTAACTGATAAGGCGTTACTTTGGTTGCACCATGACATGACATCCAATATGACCACAAGGCTTCATTTAATACTGTATGCCACCTCTTAGGATTTTCTTTAATTTTGCGCTTAATGAGTTTGATGATCCCTTTGTTAGAAGCCTCAGCCTGACCATTAGCTTGAGCATAATATGGAGAAGAATTTAAAACTTTAATTCCCATACCTACAGCAAACTCATCAAATTCTTCCGATGTAAACATAGTACCCTGATCGGTAGTGATACTTTGAGGAATACCAAACCGGTAAACAATATGCTCTTTCACAAAATTGATCATATTAGCTGATGTCATCTTTTTAAAGGAATTGCCTCAACCCATTTTGTGAAATAATCGGTAGCAACCAGAATAAATTTATGTCCTTTGCTCGATGGCGGATAAATCTGACCGATGAGATCGATAGCCCATCCCCGGAACGGCCAAGGTTTAATTATAGGGTTCATAGCCGATGCAGGCGCTCTTTGAATATTACTAAACTTTTGACACCCCTGACATCCTTTAAAATATTTAAAACAATCTTCAAGAATAGTTGGCCAATAGTATCCATTCCTTCTGATCATCCACTTCATCTTGAAAGCCGATTGATGCGCTCCACACACTCCTTCATGAATTTCACCCATCAAGCTTTTCGATTCATCACTGCTAACACATCTGAGTAAAACTCCATCTATAGTTCGATAATATAATTCATCATCGAGGAGCACATACTTGGTAGCTTGGAACCTTATACGTCTTTCAACCTTTTTATATGGATCCTTTAAATAATCGACAATCTCCTTTCTCCAGTCACCGGTATCGACTGCCGATGTTAGCACTTCCTGAATAGGCTGATACCCTGAAGCATGCTGAGCTAGTCGATTAGCCTCTTCATTATGCAGTCGAGAAATATGTTCAAGACAAAAATCTCTAAACCCTTTCAACAATTGCAAACATCTTTCATAATACGAAATTAAAACTTCACTTCGGCATTCATAAATCCTAGCCAATTGATTTATAACTAGCATAGAATCACCAAAGATTTCAATAGCATCGGCACGTATCTCCTTCAGCAATTCTAACCCTTTTATCAAGGCTTGGTATTTAGCCTGATTGTTTGTCGATGTAGCAACAATTGGCAATGAAAACTCATACTTGCTTCCTTGAGGTGAAATCAACACAATGCCGATACCTGCTCCTTCACCACATGTGGACCCATCGAAGAAAAGTGTCCAAGGAGCAACCTCTAGAGAGTCCACTGTATTACAATGCTGAGTGACAAAATCAGCCATAACCTGCCCCTTAACTACCTTAGTCAATTCATAATGTAGTTCAAATTCTGATAATGCTAAAATCCACTTGCCGATTCTACCACTTAATATCGGCATCGACAGCATATACTTGACTACGTCGTCTTTGCATATGACCGTACATTCGGCAGATAACAAATAATGTCTTAATTTGACACAAGAAAAGTATCAACACAGACATAATTTTTCGATGGCCGAATACCTTGTCTCAGCATCCACTAATCTTCTGCTCAAATAATAAATAACACGTTCTTTCCCTTCAAATTCTTGAATAAGAGCTGAACCGATAACGGTATCATCAGTTGACAAATACAACCTGAAAGGTTTCCCATGTTGAGGTGGAACTAGCACTGGAGGATTTGTTAAATATTTCTTAATTTCATCTAGGGCTAACTGCTGCTCAGCTCCCCATATAAATTCCTGATCAGCTTTCAATTTAAGTAATGGACTGAAAGCCTTGATCTTACCCGACAGATTAGATATGAATCTTCTAATAAAATTAATCTTACCGATCAAAGATTGCAATTCAGTTTTATTGGCAGGAGCAACCACCTTGTTAATTGCATCAATAGACTTCCTATTAATTTCGATGCCCCGCTGATGCACCATAAAACCCAAGAATTGACCTGCCGATACACCAAATGCATATTTATTAGGATTCATCTTCAATCCATGCTTCCTTGTGCACTCCAATATCTTTCGTAGATTGGCTAGATGTTTTGTGATATCTCCAAACTTAATCACTACATCATCATTGTAGATCTCCACTAATGTGCCGATGTATTCATGAAAAATAAAGTTCATAGCTCTTTGATAAGTAGCGCCGGCATTTTTTAAACCAAACGTCATGACTATCCACTCAAACAACCCTACATGACCTGGACATCTGAAAGCAGTCTTGGGAATATCTTCTTCAGCCATGAATATTTGATTGTAACCTGCATTACCATCCATGAAGCTGATAATTTGATGTCCGGCTGCAACATCAATCAACAAATCAGCAATCGGCATTGGATAGCCATCCATCGGTGTGGCTTTGTTGAGATTCCTGAAATCAATACAAACATGAAGTTTTTCATTTTTCTTATAAACAGGAACCACATTAGAGATCCACTCTGCATATCGACACTGCCGAATAAACTTTGCCTCAATTAATTTAGTTATTTCGGCCTTAATGTCAGGAAGTATATTAGGGTTGCATCGGCGCGCTGGCTGCTAATGTGGCCGAAATCCAGATTTGATAGGTAACCGATGTTCAACTATCGATCGGTCTAATCCAGGCATCTCAGTATAATCCCAAGCAAAACAATCTTTATACTCTTTTAACAAATCAGTTATTTGCTGCTTACACTTAGAATCTAACTTAGCACTAATAAAAGTAGGTCTTGGCCCATCGCCATCACCAATATCTACTTCTACTAAATCATCTGCCGATGTGAACCCTTAACCTAATTTTCCATCATCGGCAAACCTATCCATTAAAACTCTTCTTCAGAACCGACTGCTTGGATCGGTGGAATTTCATAATCAGCAACTCTAAGGAACTCTTTTTCCCAAACTTCTCCTGATATGTATTTAGTTCGCTCATAAGTATCTGATTCTACCGATGCGATGATATAAGAAGAATCACTAGGGACAAACTCAATCTCATCCCCAATCCACTGTACGAGGCATTGATGCATTGTAGATGGAACACAACAATTAGCATGAATCCAATCCCTCCCTAGAAGCAGATTATATGCACCCTTGCCATTAATAACAAAGAACATCGTCGGCAAGGTTTTGCTGCCGATGGTCAATTCAACGCATACTGCCCCTTTAGCCGGTGACACATTGCCTTCAAAATCCTTCAGCATCATATCGGTTTTGGTCAAGTCTTGATCTCCCTTACCAAGTTTCCGATACATCACATAAGGCATAATATTAATCGTAGCCCCTCCGTCAATAAGTATCTTAGATACAGGCTGCCCATCAACTCTGCCTTTCACAAACAAAGCCTTAAGATGCTGTCTCTCATCATCGGTAGGTTTCTCAAAAACAGCCATCATTGGATCTAGTGTCAACTGAGCTACTTGATCAGAGAGAACAACTTCTTCCTCATTATCAGATAGTGCCAAAAACTCCATCGGCAACATGAATACCATATTAACATCTGCCGATGGACCCTTATTTTTGTGTTTTACCTGCCACTGCTGATGACCGGACCTCTCATTGGAGGAATTTTCCTCTCGGTATAAATCCTCCTGATGCTCACGTTGCATCCTCCTTTTCTGTGTCTTTGTCAGACCCTCTGGGCACCATCGAGGAAACTTGGTTTTCCAAACCGGCTGATAACAGGTCCCAGTTGATTCTACACGACGTATATTAGGGTCCCTGTAGAATATTTCTTCATCGGGAACTCTTGCGTTTGCCATCTCCTCAAGCTCCTCTTGATTCCTTGGAAAATATCCAGCGCGTTTACCAAGCCTTTCATGTACACTAAGTCTGCCCCCCAGCCGATCATGCACTGATGCTTTGCCTCTGATTGACTCATTGATAAATAAACCCTGATTGCCAGGTTGAAACCTCATTTCTGACCGATTGACCCCATAATAACCATTGCACTTAGGGCAATTTTCAATAGTTGGCAATTTAATACCTTCTTCCCAGCAATGGATGAAAAACGGGCACCTCCAATGATCTTTATGCTGATACCATTCTTCCCGACGTCTCTCTTCTTGCTGTTGTCGATATCGGTCCTTACGCTGACGCCAACCCTCCTGCTGCCTTCGATGGGTAATCACAATGCTAGGTCGAGAAGGGTTTTTGGAACTACTGCTTTCTCCCAGAAAACCCTTACTTTTTGCATCATCGGTAGTTATTTGATGTTGGGGATCCACTGATGCATTTTTCTCAGCAGCCTCTGACGTCAATACCTTAGTCTTCCCTTTGGCCTCCAACATATTTGCTGAAAAAGGGTGTTGATCAATTTTCATCGGCTTCTGGGCCTTGGAAGTACCAAACTTAATTCTCCCAGATTCAATAGCCGATTGTAACTGTTGCCTGAACACCTTGCACTCATTTGTACTGTGTGAAGTTGCATTGTGCCATTTGCAGTACAAGATCTTCTTCAACTCTTCTGCCGATGGGATCACATGATTAGGTGACAGCTTAATTTGGCCCTCTTGAAGCAGAAGATCAAATATCTTGTCGGCCTTGGTGATATCAAAGGTAAACTTTTCTGGCTCTTTCTGACCAAAGGGACAAGATATCGGCTTTTTATTCTTAACCCACTTAGCTAAGCCGATAACTGGTTCTTCATCAGAATCAGAATCTCCTACTTCTTCAACAAATGATACTTTTTTACTCCAATTCTTTTTAGGTTCAAAAACCCTAGTATCTTGATCAGAGATCCTTTGCACAAGATGACTGAGGCTTTCAAACTCCTGAGAAGCATATATGTCTTTAAGATGTGGCAATAACCCTTGGAAAGCTAGATCAGCAAGCTGCCGATCATCCAGCACTAGGCTATAGTACTTATTTTTTTACATCTCGTAGCCTTTGCACAAAGCTTTCTACCAATTCATCATTACGCTGTCTTAATTTTACTAAATCGGTAAGCTTCTTTTCATGGATTCCAGCAAAGAAATACTTATGAAATTGTTTTTCTAGATCAACCCAAGTAATAATAGAATTTGGTGGTAATGAAATGAACCATGTAAATGCTGATCCAGACAAAGATGATGAAAATAATCGAACTCTTAATTCATCTCTGCTAGCTGCCTCTCCACATTGAATAATGAAGCGATTGACGTGTTCCATTGTTGATGTATCATCTTGCCTAGAGAATTTAGTGAAATCTGGTACCTTGTACCAATTTGGGAGAGGAATTAAATCATATGCAGGAGGGTATGGAGTCTGATAAGAATAAGTATTGACCTTGGGCTTTATTCCAAACTGATCCTTCATAATTTTTGCTATCTTATCAGCCCAAAAAGCATTAGCCTCCTGCTGATGAACTGGCTGAATTTCTACAGGAGGTGCCTGCTGATATCCCTCCACATATCTTTGTGGCCCACGATCTCCAGCAATTGGCATATTTGCCGTTACTTGTGGTCCATTAACCTGTTGGAAAGGATTCATTGGCTGAGCTGCCGATGCTTGATTCTGGAAACCAGCTTGCATATGACCTTGTTGAATCCCTACAACCTGCTGATTTTGCTGAACTGTATGTTGAACAGGTAACTGTCCTGACCAACCATTATTAGAACTCATTGGTACAAAACTTACTGATGGCTGGTAATTTGCTGACATTATTGGATAATTATAACCAGCTTGAGGCATGAACGGAACCCTAGTTTGACTCATAGCAGGGGCTTTCTGCTGCATCGGCAGTAAGCTTGCCGATGGACTTGAATTGGGTGTTTGAACCAAAGGCATCTGGAAACCTCCTAGAGTTGGTTGCACAGTAGTTGCTGTGGCATATTGAGGCACTTGAGCCATCGGCGAAACAGCCGATGGTATAGGAGCTTTTCCTACTGCATCAAACACTTGAGGTAACCCAGGATTGAAAGCAGATGACTCCGGAGGCATACCATATCCCCACCAATTAGCAGGAATCTGGCTATTCTGAGACACAGGGCCTGACATAGCTGATGCCGATAGATCTGTATTAAGCTGAACTCATCCTCCTGGTAGTACCGGATCTGATCATATCGGTGTAGATTGAATATTAGGTAAGCCTACCGATACTAGAGGAGAAGTAACTTCTATACCCACAATGGCCGAGGGAGCCGATGGAGTATTGACAGATGCCGGCTCTGGTTGGTGATAGGCAGGCCCAACATAATGCGGTGACGCTTGTCCTTCTTTGAGAGTTCGAACCACAGCATTATGAACAGTATTGGATAGCACATTGGAATGATTAATCAAAGCATGATTTACTGCAGAATTAACCATCTCTTGAAGTTTACCAGGATTGGAGTCAAAGGTAACCTGCCGAGGCAATGACAAATCTTGCTTCTAGATGACTTGTCCACTCTTGTTCAGGCTAAACGATTTCAGACAAAGCTGCCTATATTCTTCTACAGCCTTTTCCATAGCCCGCCTCTGCTCTTCCTTAAGATCTTCTTCTGATACCGCGATAATGTTCCCTGAATCGATCTCGAGATTGAACATATTGATCGGATTAATTTGTCCCACCGGGCGTGCCAAAAGATGTGTTGATGCAAAAGTGGATCTGCAAACACAAAGGGCTAATACCCGAATCGATATCCAAAGCATACTAGTCGATTTGACATGTTAATCGACAATGATGAAGATACAAGCACTTTGGTCCTGACAACAGCGATACGCCCGGAAGTCATGGCCAAGAGGTACTCACGCGGAACTCGAGAATCACCAAAGGTCACACTGAAGCGATGCAACTCGCCGAATCAATGAGAACTCGTAAAAAGGAAAAAAAAAATATGCAAATTGACGAAGTCGCCGAAAAGTAAGTAGATGCAAATAGGAGTAAAAATTGGTTTTGATATTGATTCCTTTTTATTACATTGCCCCTCAATCTATATTTATACCCTGATCTAAAGAGACATAACCAAATACGACTAGGACACCAAGTCCATATCTAAGGAAACACGTGACTCTTACATGAATCATACTCTAACAAATATAGAAAAGGAAATCAACTCCTATCTATTTCCCTATCCGCCTCAATTACGATGGAATTCTCACCGACCTCCTTTCCATCGGCATACTTCCTGTTTCATTGGCAGTAGTTTTCAAGCCTTCCTTCATCGGCATCGACAATAACATCTCCAACCTTATCGGCAACGCCCGAGTCTAAATCAACCTTTCCATCGATCACCACCATTCATCGGCAACCATCTTTACAAGCTGATTTTCATCGACTGTCAGCATATACAGTAACTTTCCTCTTGCTGATTAGCCCACTCTGATCATTTTGACACGTGCAAAAAATGGTGTCAACACTACCATTCACAAGCAATCAAGTATGAAACAAACATAATTGAGAATGTTGCATATACATGTTTCAGTAACAATGGCATGATGAGATAGATGATGCACATGTTTATGAAATGAAATGCAATTTTGTGGGAGCCAAACACCTAGGGTGTTACAACTGGGGTCTAGCGTCCAGTCGATCTGACCGGCGTGTCCGGTCGCCCCATTTTTTAGTGGACCGAGGAGCCAACGACTCTATTTTGTGGGGGCTTCTATTTAAGCCCCATGGCTGGCTCAAGCTCACTCTCTTGGACATTTGCATTGACATAGCAACCTTGTGAGCTTAGCCAAAGGCCTCCCACTCATCTCCATCAATGGTTCATCATCATTGTGAGATTGGGAGAGAATCCAAGTGAATTGCTTGAGTGATTGCGTCTAGAGGCACTTGGTATTTGTGTTTCGCTATGGGATTGACTTGTTTCTCTTGGTGGTTACCGCCACCTAGATGGCTTGGAGCAGTGAGGATCATCGAGCAGAGGTTGGTGATTGTCTTCGGCTCCGATCGTGGTGATTGTGAGGGGTCTTGTGCCTTCCCCGATGGAGCGCCGAAAGGTAACTCTAGTGGATTGCTTGTGTCATTGAGTTACCTCACTTGTGGATAGGTTCTTGCAATGTCCAATTGTGTGGACGAGGTTTGTGCAACACCTCTTAGCCACCGAACCACTAAGTGTTGGTCGACACAACGGGAACTAGCATATCAGCAAGCACGTGAAACTTGGGAGAAAAATTGATTGTCTCTTGCCCTTTGGTATTCTCTCATTGATTGATTTAGTATTCATCTTGTGATTGATTTACTCCTCTACATGATGGTATAATCACCCTACTCACTCATTTATATTCTTACAAACTAGTTGTAGCAAGCTCTTTAGTGTAACTAGAATTGAGAGCTTGTTTTGTAGTTTAAGTTCATCTAGTGGAGCTCTTTAGTGTAGCAAGTGTGAGAGCTCTTAGTGAGTAGTGAAATAGCAAATTGTGTGTTTAGTGATCATAGCAACTAGAATTATTGGATAGGTGGCTTGCAACCCTTGTAGTGCTAGAGCAAGTTTGCATTTCGCTATTTGTTATACTAATCAAATTGCTCTAGTTGATTTGTAGATTTTTAAATAGGCTATTCACCCCCTCTAGCCATATTAGGTCCTTTCAAGTGGTATCGGAGCTGTGGTCACCGTTTGATTAAAGGCTTAACAACCTTCGGTGTCAAATTATGGCTCAAGTTGTGTTCAACCATGTGGGGGGGGGGGGCAAACCATCATTCTTTGATGGCACATGCTATGATTATTGGAAGAGAAAGATGAGGATGTATCTTGGTTCATTCAATGATCAATTATGGGATGTGACCGAAAATAACTATGCTATTATTGATCCTGACAATCTCACCAACCAAGACAAGACCAATAAACAATGCAATACAATGGCTCTCAACACCATATACAATGCCATTGACTCCAAGGTGTTTGAGCAAATCAAGGATTGTGAAAGAGCAAATGAGATGTGGAGGAGATTGGGGGAAACATGGGATAGTGATGGCTCTTCGGATAGTGATAGCTCTAGTGATGATGACAAGAAATCTATCAAGAAAGCACTAGCAAGCATTGCCATCAACAACAAGCCCTCCATCTTCGACACTTCATCGACATGCCTTATGGCAAAGCCTACCAAGATAAAATATGATGTCAGTGATGATGATGAATGTGAAAGTGATGCTTGTAGGAGTGATGATGATGACAGAGAGTACTCCAAGGAGGAGCTCATGGACATGTGTGAGCAAGTGCACACTTGCTTTGAGATGAAGAGAAAGGAGTGCAAAGAATTGAACAAGAAAGTCAAATTTCTTGAGCAATCTCTTGATGAGCTCAATGCCACTCATGAGAGGCTAATGGAAGCCCATGAGAAGCTTGGCAAAGTTCACTCTAAGCTTGAAAAAACTCACTCCTCTCTCATCGAGCAAGTCAAGAAGGAGGAGGCCAAGAAGGAGCAAGTGATCGTGTCTTGTGATGTGGGACTAACATGTGATCTTATTGATGAAACGTTTTATAAGCCCATTGTAGTTGCTCCCACTAACTCTTCTTGTAGCACTACTACTTCTACTTCACCTTTGAGCGATGGTATCACTTGTGATGCCTCACTAATGGTGGAAAATGAGACCCTCAAGAAGGAGGTGAATGAGCTCACTCGTGCCTTAGGCAATGCCTATGGTGGAGATGCCTGCTTGCTAAAGTGCTTGGGTAGCCAAAGGTTTTCTCTCAACAAAGAGGGATTAGGCCATACCCCCAAGAAAGGCAAGGCGGCCTTTGTCACTCCCAAAGTTAGCTTTGTGAAGGGTAATGGTCGGTTTTGCAATAGATGCAAGCAAGTTGTGCATGTAGAGCAATATTGCAAGATTAACAAGAACAAGCTATCTAATGTATCCTCAATTAGATTTGATTCTTGTTACATGCTTGTTAAGGGTGCCAATGGTGTGAAGGATAAGTTCATTGGTACACCAATTGTGGAGCCAAAGAATAAGTCCATTTGGGTACCAAAGACCTTGGTAACTAACCTTTAAGGACCCAAGCAAGTTTGGGTACCTAAAAGGAATTGATCTTCTTTTGTAGGTCAATTATAAAGCCAGAGGAAGGCATTGGGTGCTTGATAGTGGGTGCACACAACACATGACTGGTGATCCAGGAATGTTCAATTCAATCAATGAAAATAAGAGCAATGGGATTGATAGTATCACATTTGGTGACAATGGCAAAGGCAAGGTCAAAGGGCTTGGTAAGATTATAATATCCAATGACTTGAGCATTTCCAATGTGCTACTAGTAGAGAGCTTGAACTTCAACCTATTGTCGGTAGCTCAATTATGTGACTTGGCTTCAAGTGCATATTTGGTGTGGATGATGTAGAGTTCATAAGTGTAGATGGCTCTAACTTGATATTCAAAGGATTTAGATATGAGAATCTATACTTGGTTGAGTTCAATGCTAGAGAGGCTCAATTGTCAACATGTTTGATCACTAAGTCTAGCATGGGTTGGTTATGGCATAGAAGGCTTGGTCATGTTGGAATGAAACAATTAAACAAGTTGATCAAGCATGACTTAGTTAGAGGCTTGAAAGATGTCACTTTTGAGAAAGATAAGCTATGTAGTGCATGTCAAGCCAGAAAGCAAGTTGGTAACACACATCCTAAGAAGAGCATGATGAGCACATCTAAGGCATTTGAGTTGATGCACATGGACTTGTTTGGACCAAACACATACACTAGCATTGGTGGAAACAAATATAGATTTGTGGTTGTGGATGATTTTACTAGATACACATGGGTGTTCTTTCTTGTTGACAAGAGTGATGTGTTTGCAACATGTAAATCATTTGTCAAGGGCATTCACAATGAGTTTGAAACAACCATCAAAAAAGTGAGAAGTGACAATGGAAGTGAGTTCAAGAACACTAGAATTGATGAGTTGTGTGATGAATTTGGAATTAGACATCAATTCTCGGCCAAGTACACTCTATAATCAAATGGTCTTGTTGAGAGGAAGAATAGGACACTTATTGACATGGCAAGATCAATGTTGAGTTAGTACAATGTGAGTCATTCTTTTTGGGCCGAAGCAATCAACACGGCTTGCTATTATAGCAACCGACTCTATTGTCACCCCATGATGGAAAAGACACCCTATGAGTTATTGAATGGAAGAAAGCCCAACATAGCATACTTTTGGGTTTTTGGTTGCAAATGCTACATATTGAATAAAGGCACTAGATTAAGCAAGTTTGAAAAAAATGTGATGAAGGTTTCTTGCTTGGTTACTCCACTACTAGTAAGGCTTATAGAGTTTGGAATTTAGCTAGTGGTACTCTTGAGGAGGTTCATGATGTGGAGTTTGATGAAACAAATGGTTCCCAAGAGGAAGATGATAATCTAGATGATGTAAAAGGCACTCAATTGGTCAATGCAATGAAGAACATGGACATTGGTGATATAAGGCCTAGAGAGGTGATTAATGTTGAAGATGACAAGAATCAAGTGCTCTCTAACTCAAATGTGCAAGCTAGTGGTTCTCATGATCAAGTTCAAGCAAGAACTAGTGATGACAAAGTGCAAGATCAACAACAAGTCGCTAGTTCATCATCTCAACAAAGTGATCAATCAAATGCAAGCAATCAAGTGCAAGTGCTTCAACCAACCAATGTTGCAAGAGATCATCCATTGGACACTATCATTGGTGATATTTCAAGAGGTGTGCAAAACTAGATCAAGATTGGCTTCATTTTGTGAGCATTTCTCATTCATGTCATCCATTGAACCTAAGAATATAGATGAAGCTTTGAAGGATGTTGATTGGGTCAATGCTATGCATGAAGAGCTAAACAACTTCACAAGAAACCAAGTATGGGAGTTAATTGAGAGGCCTAAGGATCATAATGTGATTGGAATCAAGTGGGTCTTTTGGAACAAGCAAGATCAAGATGGGATAGTAATAAGGAACAAAGCAAGATTAGTGGCTCAAGGTTACACTCAAGTTGAAGGTCTTGACTTTGGAGAAACATATGCGCCGGTTGCAAGATTGGAAGCAATTAGGATCTTGTTAGCCTATGCTTGTGCCCACAACATCAAGTTGTACCAAATGGATGTGAAGAGTGCATTTCTAAATGGGTACATCAATGAGCTTGTGTATGTTGAGCAACCTCCTGGTTTTGAAGATGAAAAGAAACCCATCCATGTTTACAAGTTGAGAAAGGCTTTGTATGGATTAAAACAAGCACCTAGAGCATGGTATGAGAGATTGAGGGATTTCTTACTCTCTGAGGGATTCAAGATGGGAAAGGTTGACACCACTCTCTTCACCAAGAAGCTTGGAAATGACTTGTTTGTAATGCAAATCTATGTTGATGATATCATATTTGGGTCAACAAATCAAGATTTTTGTGAGGAGTTTGGCAAGTGAGTTTGAGATGTCTATGATTGGAGAGCTTAGTTACTTCCTTGGTCTTCAAATCAAGCAAATGAAGAATGGCACATTTGTGAGTCAAGGCAAGTATATCAAGGACATGCTCAAGAAGTTTGGAATGGATGATGCTAAAGCTATTAGTACACCAATTGGGACAAATGGAAGCTTGGATAGTGATGCTAGTGGCAACATGGTGGATCAAAAGATGTATCGGTCTATGATTGGAAGCCTACTCTATGTGACCGCATCAAGGCTGGATGTGATGTTTAGTGTATATATGTGTGCTAGATTTCAAGCCTCACCAAGAGAAAGTCATTTCAAAGCAACAAAGAGAATATTGAGGTACTTGAAGCATACACAAAATGTTGGATTGTGGTATCCCAAAGGAGCAAGATTTGAGTTGATTGGATATTTGGACTCTGATTATGCAGGATGCAAAGTTGAGAGAAAGAGCACATCTGGCACATGTCAACTATTGGGAAGATCACTTGTGTCTTGGTCATCAAAGAAGCAAAATAGTGTAGCACTTTCAACTGCCGAAGCGGACTACATTTCGGCCGGTAGTTGTTGTGCTCAATTACTTTGGATGAAGGCTACTTTGAGTGACTTTAGAGTCAAATTCAAGCAAGTGCCATTGCTATGTGACAATAAGAGTGCCGTAAAGCTCACCAACAACCTGGTTCAACATTCAAGAACAAAGCATATTGATGTCCGCCATCATTTCATAAGAGATCATCAACAAAAAGGGGACATTTGCATTGAGAGTGTGGGCACCAAAGATCAACTTGCCGATATCCTCACCAAGCCACTTGATGAAAAGAGGTTTTGCAAGCTAAGGAATGAATTGAACATACTTGACTTCTCAAATATGTGTTGATGCACCTCCCACTAATATAACATGCCTCTCCTTCGAGCAATTCAAGGTAAAAATTGATTGTCATGGCTTACATCCTTGCTAAGGACATGTTGTGAGGTCGAGATGGCGGACTAGAGGGGGGTGAATAGTCCTTTCTAAAAATAATCGTGTCAGCTAACCGAAATAAGTGTGGAATTAAAACTATCAGTCTAGCCAAGACTACACCCCTTTATTTATGTTCTCTAGCACCTTCCAAAGATACTAATTAAGCAACAAAGGTGTTGGGCTAGCTAGAGCTCACCTAACCAATTCTAGAAGCAAGGTCACACAAACCTATGC
This sequence comes from Miscanthus floridulus, assembly GCF_019320115.1. Classification (NCBI taxonomy): domain Eukaryota; kingdom Viridiplantae; phylum Streptophyta; class Magnoliopsida; order Poales; family Poaceae; genus Miscanthus; species Miscanthus floridulus. Next base: position 56,113,042 of record NC_089593.1, read on the forward strand.
CACTAGTACTTCAAGCAACAAGGGAGCTCCTACACAAGCTAGTAAGCAAAAGCACAAAGTCACATAAGCTCACTAGCAATGCTCAATAACAAGGCAACTAGTGCCAAATTAGAGAGCACAAATACTTAGCTACACAAACTAAGCAATGTGACTAACAAGGTTCCACAAACCAAATTAGCCACGCAAGGGAGCTATTTCTATGCTACACAAGCAAGAAGGTAACTAGTGAGCTACACAAGCTAACTAATTACAAGAGCAACTACACAAGCACAATGTATATAAAAGTAACCACAAGCTTGTGTAAAGGGATTCCAAACCAATGGGAAGAACAAGGTTGACACCATAATCTTTCTCCCGAGGTTCACATGCTTGCCAACACGCTAGTCCCCGTTGTGTCGACCACTCACTTGGTGGTTCAGTGGCTAATTGGCATCACCTGCCAAGCCCGCACGTCGGGCACTGCAAGAACCTACCCCGAAAGTGAGAGTATCTCAATGACACGCTCAACTAGAGTTGCTCTTCGTGGCTCCCACGGGGTGAGCACAATGCCCCTCATAAAGCTCTTCTCTGGAGAACCGCACAAGCTTCTTGTGGGCTTTGATGGAGACCACCACCAAGTCATCTAGGAGGTGGCAACCTCCAAGAGTAACAAGCACCACCGGCTTGCAACTCGATCACCTAGTGCCACTCGATGCAATCACACTAGAATCACTCTCTCACATAATCGGATGATCACTATCAAGCATATGTGAGATGGAGGGCTCCCAAGCACTCTCAAGCATGGACACAAAGTCCCCTGAGGTGCTTAGCACCAGCCATGGCCGAGACCCCCTTCTATTTATAGCCCCACAGGCTAAACTAGCCGTTACACCTTCACTAGGTATTTTTTGGGTTGACCGGACGCGCCGGTCAGATCGACCAGACGCTGGACCTCAGCGTCCGATCAATGGATGCTCGTCACATGTTGCCTCCATTCAACCTCAGTCGCTTAATCTCAACGGTCAAGTGATGACCGGACATAGCTGCTCAAAGTGACCGGACGCAGAACCCCAGCGTTCGATCGTTTCTAGTAAGGTTCCAGTCGTGACCGGACGTGTCCAGTCGATCACGATCGGATGCAGCATCAGCGTCCGGTCCTTCTCCAACTTTTCTTCATCATCTACGTCACCGTATGTTAGCCTGACCGAACACACGCTGCCAGCGTCTAGTTGTTTTTAGCGCCAGCATCTGATCAAAGACAAATGCCTACGCGTGCGCTGCTACCACAGACCGAACGTAGGACCCCAGCGTCCGGTCACTATGTGACCAGCGTTTGGTGCACTCTGTGAGACCCTGTCTTTTTTGTATAGGACACCGGTAGCACCATCGGACTGTCCGCACTCTACGGGCAAACACTCTGCCGGTGGAGTTTCAAACCCTTCTCACCTCCGTTCCATCGCCAAGTTGATCCACATCAACTCCAACTTCATCTCCTTTATAAATGTGCCAACACCACCAAGTGTACACCACTATGTGTATGTGTGTTAGCATTTTCACAAATATTTTTCAAAGGATTAGCCACTCAACTTGCCACGCCACTCAATCCTAGTGACGATGCAAAGTTAGATCACTCGAGTGGCACTAGATGACCGATATGTAAACAAGTTTGCCCCTCTTGATAGTATGGCCATCTATTCTAAACCCGGTCATCAACTTCTCTACACACCTATGACCGGTGAAATGAAATGCCCTAGGTTATACCTTTGCCTTGCGCATTCCATTCCATCTCCTCTAATGTTGATGCAACACATGCACCAACACGATCAACAATGATATGATCCACTTCATATCATCATGTGATCATATTGATTCATCGATCTTGACTTCACTTGCTTTTCACCGTTTCCTTTGTTCATCGGCGCCAAGTCTTGCTCAAGCTTCACCGCCACATGGTCCATTGCTCCAAAGCCTCCGACTTGTCCTTCACGCTTGCAACCGGTCCATCAAGCCAAGTCTTGTCTTGATCTTCTTCACCTTGATCACATGACTCAATGTCATGTCTCATGTGCAATAAGCTCCTTTATCATCACATGTGTGAGCTTTGCAACATCTCCAAACCATTTTCACCTTCACGACATATGTTGCTCACACACATGTACTTGTGGACTAATCACCTATGTATCTCACATAAACACAATTAGTCCACCTAGGGTTGTCACTCAATTGTCAAAACCACACAAGGACCTTTCACATGTTTAGTGCATCTAGTCATTCCTATCATGTTCTAGGCTCATTCATGAAAATCAAATGAATTTGATGCTTGTATGGTACCACTATTGCTTGTATGCTTGAAATGATCTAGTGGTAGCATATGACATGTTTGTGGGCTTGTAAACCTAGTGTTTGATCTAGGAAATGAGTTGTAAGTGTTTAACTCAACATGGTACAAGATAACCCTTATTTGGAGGTGTGAAGAAGCTTGTCCTTGGATCAAACCGAGTTAAATATCTTTTGCAAGTAATCTAGATTGAACCAAATTAGGAACATGATCCTCACTTCACATGGTTTCACCCCAACATGTCTAAAATTTGAGCCCTCTCTTTATGCTAATTGTTGACAAAGTGGGAGAGAAATTCACAAAGATAGTAAGATAAGGGGAGCAAACAAATGAAATGACATTGTAAGGGGATCCAAATGAAATGACATTGTAAGGGGATCAATCAAAAGTATACACAAGTACTAGGAGCAAGCTCATAAACTTGTATGTTGCATTTGAATGTGCATTTCATATATTTGCTTGCATGGCACAAGTTCTAAATTTCAATATCCATGTTTGTGTGGTGTATGCTAGTTATAGGCTTGAATGATAAAATAAAAAACTAGCATGCACATGCTAAAGTAACTAGACTTATGTTCATTCTATAGAAACTAGACCCTTGCTTGTAGGGTATTCTAGTTTTTGTGTATGTCTAGTTAATAATGATGCTAAGGATTGTATATTTGTGCACTCCAATTGGTATCACGCTTCAAAGGTCCATCTCTTATACCTTAGCATCATTTGGTAGAAATTGTCTCCTATATTTCCTATCTAAGCATATGTGCAAGCTACAATCCAAACTCTTAGCACATATGTAGGGGGAGCAATTGCTACCATTTGGAGTTCATGAAACTTGTCCATATTCTTTTACACATGGCACATATGTAGGGCAAGCAACATGGATTCAATTAAATTTCAATTCATATCTTTGTGTAAGGGTTGTCATCAATTACCAAAAAGGGGGAGATTGAAAGCTCTAGTTTGGTTTTAGTGAATTGATAAAACCCTAAGTGCTAACCTAGTTTGTCAAAGTGATTATGAGATAGGTAACACTACTCCAAGTGATGAAGCAAATGAAGATCATGACATGATGATAGTGATGGCACAGTGATGATCAAATGCTTGGACCTAAAAAGAAGAAAGAGAAAAACAAAAGACTCAAGGCAAAGGTATAAGTGGTAGGAGCCATTTTGTTTTAGTGATCGAGACACTTAGAGAGTGTGATCACATTTAGGATCGATAGCCGTAATATTAAGAGGGGTGAAACTCGTATCGAAATACGGTTATCAAAGTGCCACTAGATGCACTAACTCATTGCATATGCATTTAGGATCTATTGGAGTGCTAACACCCTTGGAAACATTTTGTGAAAATATGCTAAGACATGTGCATAGGGTGATACACTTGGTGGTTGGCACATTTGAGCAAGGGTTAGAAACTTCACTGGCGGAGTGTTCACCCATAGAGTGCGGATAGTCCTATGGTGCCACCGGCGCACTGTACAGAAAAAACGGAGGTCACTGTAAGTGACCGGACTCTGGTCTTGGTAGGACCAGCGCATCCGGTCAGTAGAAGCGTGAAGACACTAGCGTCAGTCTTCGACTGGATGCTGGGTCACATAATGACCGAACGCTGATGGGGTGCGTCCGGTCCTGCTAATGTGGCAGCGCATAGAGGAGATGCCTGTTGGGAGTATGCCCTAGAGATAATCATAGAGATGATTATATTGCCTTGTATCCATGATATAATATGAGTTCATTGAATTTCCATTAAAGACAACCTGTATCGATTAGCAATTATGTGAATTGTTTGTGAAACTCTTTTACTTGAATGGTTATTCTAATGTTGTCCCTGGTCAGAGTTCATGTGAGGACACACATGAATAATGGATCAGCACATTATTAGTTGATGACTATGTTTCACAAGTCATAGACATGGAGATGTCAAACTAATAATGTGGGCACATGTATGACATGGGGCTGGACTGACCCAACATGAGATGTCGTTATTATCTCTATTCATATCATGTACGTTATGTCCTTAGACCTGAGATTGTTGTATGTATTCAAGATGTGAAACAACCTACTCAGGGACTATCAAACGCTACTCCGTAACAGGGTAGTTATAAAGGTGGTTTTTGGGTTTATCGGGAAACATGCTATGAGACAGACAATCAAGATGGAATTTGCTCCTCTCTATATGAGAGAGATATCACTGGATCACTCTAATGATTAGATCAAGAAATGCATGGCCATGCTTGGGTTAAGTGTTAACCTATGAGTTGGACCAAATATCATGAGGCAAGGGAATAACAAGCATGTGGTTTTGTGGTGGTTCGTCTGATATGATCTTTGCGTACACATAGGAGTTGACATGCCTTGCTAGAGGCTGCTATCAACTAATGGCCGAGTAGGAGTACTCGGGCCATGTTTTTGTGTGCGTGAACCCATAGGGTCGCACGCTTAAGGGGCTAGAAGCCTTGTTTGGATTGGATCCGAATTAGATAAGGCTTAGGGTTACTAATGGGCCTCCAACTCAGGAGCTCATTAGGGACGCCTATAAATATGTGGGGTGGCCAATAGGGCTAATCAATCCACACCTTTTGGCAGCCGCCACCACCCATCCTACGCCCATGCCTGCTGCTCCTCACGGACCTAGCAGTCCGAAGGCGCAACGCTTCCTCCCTGTACGTGTAGATACCTCAGAGGTGCTGCATTTGGTGCACAAGGATGAACCGCATGAAGGGGATGGACAAACGGACGACCTCGCAACTGCATGGCACTGCTACGACGCATTCAACTACATCGAGTCGCTTCCACTGCACCTATGTGTCTAGTGGTAATCCCGTGATCTATAACTAGCAGTAGATCCTGGTTTATGAGGTCAAAATTTTTGTTTTCCGGCTAATGTAGCATCCTCATAACCCTATAGTGGTATCAGAGCCGTTACTGCATTGTTATAGGTTCGGATGAGTGCGTATGGAGATATGCGTAGTTGTAGATGAGTCTCTGATCATGGTTCGTGATTTTACTGTGTTGGTCTTGTAACGATCTACTCGTACTGGTCGGAATTCCGCCATCTGAGTTAAGTGATACATGTAAATCTAGTCATGGCAAGATGGAGATCAATCAGATTGATCGAATCGAATCTAGGTCAAGTGCCGAGCGCATGTGATGCGCAACGGTGATAGATTGGATCTACTGCTGGGTGCCGGGGTGCAAGAAAAAGTGTTGTTCGGTAAAACAGCCATAACTTTTGCATACGACCTCAGATTGAGACGAATTCTATATGAAAATTGTAGAGAAAATTTTTTTACATCCGATTCTCACTAGGCTTGCCGGTTTCTCTGAAATTAGATTTGCGAAAAACGGCCAGGAAGATGGTGTTTTCGGCGTTATAAGATTAGACATCAGAATCGGTTAACTCTATTTTGCAGGAATTTGTGACTGGTATAGCCCTTATGTGTATGTCATGCATGTATGTAATTAATTCAAGGCTTGCATGTCGTGAGTATGACAATATGGCTAGAGCCACTAAGATATTGTCAAATTGATGTAATGGCCTGTGTGCCAAACTATGATGATCCTATCTGCGACTATGTAATCTTCTTCACTGCCTTGCGTTAGTGATAGCTAGTCTTGGTGGACTCATCACTGAAGGATGGCATACATGGATCATGGAGATGGAGATCATCATGAGGAACAGTTCGATGGAGATGGAGATCCCCAAAGGAACATTGGGCTATACCATGTCATATATGTGTCAATGTCGTTCTTACTATATTCTACTTTCACGTGCGATAATGTTTTTGTCTACATGCGATGGTGAAGTAGAACAATCCCTCAGCAATGTTTAAGTCAAAATGCTTCCCCAAACCTTGCACTATCATGTGTCTTGTACAATCGGTGGTGGGTCTATGAAATTAGGGTGCCACTGATTTTCCTTGACTAGATAGGTTCATATCGGATACTTACAGCAGAAGGGTTGGTTACTTGGACAAGGTCATCCTAACGGTTAGGGACCTTGGAGCATGAGTAGTTGTGCACCAAAGCATAGAGATGCTACCCAACAACAAGAGTCATATGTGATATGATTAGCAAAGAGTTGCTTACCAATCTACCATGTCTTCTAGCGGTGATGCTAAAGCTCACTAGTAGACTTGTTAGTTGTGGGTCTTGAATCACTAAATTTCAAGAGAGGGATATTGATTTTAGTGGGAGTAGATTCTATTAAAGGTTTAATATTGTTTACTCTATCTTGGATACATTGTCTTAGTATTTTGCATTACTTTTGTTGTAGATAAATGGCACCTAGCAATCAACCATTTACTTTGCATTCAATTCTTGAGAAAGATAAGTTGAATGGAACAAACTATGCGGATTGGATCTGCAACCTGAGAATTGTTCTTAGGGCTGAGAAAAAGGAAGAAATTCTAGACACCCCATTACCAGATGAGCCTGCTGATAATGCACCAGCTGTAGAGAAAAACGCTTACAAGAAAGCATGTGATGCTGATCTTGAAGTGAGTTGCCTTATGCTTGCTTGTATGGAACCAGATCTGCAGTTGTAGTTTGACAATAACCATGCAGCGCACGATATGATCGTGGCGCTCAATGATATGTTCCAGACTCAAGCTAGAACTGAAAGGTTCAATGTCTCAAAGGCTTTTGCTAAAACCAAGCTAGCAGAGGGCACAACAGTTGGGCCACATGTGATCAAAATGGTTGGTTACACTTAGAGGTTGGAGAAGTCAGGCTTCCCAATTGGCCCTGAATTAGCTACTGATTTTATTCTCGCATCTCTTCCGCCCAACTATGGAAATTTCATCACGAACTACCATATGCATGGGGCGGAGAAGGGCTTGAATGAATTATGTGGCATGCTTAAAATAGCAGAGGCTGACATCAAGAAAGGTGCTGGCAGTAGCCATGTGATGGCGGTCCAAAACAAGCCTAAGTTTAAGAAGAAGGGCAATTCTTGGAAGAAGAAAAGGGCAAGGCTAGAGATGAGATCTCTAAGCCAAACCCACCTGCACCCAAGGCTGGACCACCTGCTGATGCTGAGTGCTTTCATTGTCATGGGAAAGGTCACTGGAAGAGGAACTACAAGCTGTACTTAGAATCCATAAAGGATCATGACAGTAAAGGTACTCCTGCAGCTTGTACACTTGTTGTTTATGTTACAGACATTTTCCTTGCTAATTCTTATATTAATTCTTGGGTATTTGATACCGAATCGGTTGCTCATATTTGCAATACGATGCAGGGAATGATAAGAAGTAGAAGCGTGGAAAAAGGAGAAGTTGATTTCCGCATGGGCAATAATGCAAGAGTTGCTGCGTTGAATGTCGGGACGATGCAACTCCACCTCCCATTAGGATTTATTATGGAGTTGAATAATTGTTATTTTGTTCCTAGTTTAAGTCGAAACATTGTGTCACCTTCATGTTTGATGAAGGATGGTTATTCATTTGCGAGTAAAGACAATGGTTGTGTGATCTCCAAAAATGACATGTTTGTGGCTTCTGCATCCATTGTGAATGGGTTATTTATTTTAAATCTTGAAGATGCTCCTGTCTATAATATAAGTGCTAAAAGGCCTCGGCTTAATGAGTTAAGTCCTACCTATATGTGGCATTGTCATTTAGGTCATATAAGTGAGAATCACATGAAGAGGCTCCATTCTGATGGGCTTTTAACTTTGTTCGATTTTGAATCATACGAGACATGTGAGGCTTGCCTGCTGGGCAAGATGACCAAGACGCCTTTCACAGGTTTTCCTGAGAGGGCGGTAGACTTGCTGGAACTCATACATACTGATGTGTGTGGACCAATGAGTACAACAGCAAGAGGCAGATTCCAATACTTCATAACCTTCACTAATGACTTTAGTAGATATGGCTATGTCTACTTAATGAAACATAAGTCTAAGACATTTGAAAAGTTCAAGGAGTTTTAGAGTGAAGTAGAGAATCAACGTGGCAAGAAAATTAAGGCTTTGCGATCTTATCATGGAGGCGAATATTTGAGCCACGAGTTTAGCAATCATCTAAAGAGTTGCGGAATTGTTCCACAGCTTACGCCACTTGGAACGCCTTAGAGAAATGGCATGTTCGAGTGACATAATCGGACTTTGTTGGACATGGTTTGGTCTATGATGAGCTAGTTAGACCTACCGTTATCATTTTGGGGATACGCTCTAGAAACAACCGCTTTCACATTGAATAGGGTACCATCTAAGTCAGTAGTTAAGACACCACATGAGATGTGGACTGGTAAGAGTCCCAATTTGTCTTTTCTAAAAATTTGGGGTTGTGAAGTTTATGTCAAATGACTTATGATAGATAAACTAACACCTAAATCAGACAAATGCTTTTTCATGGGATATCTGAAGGAAACTTTAGGGTATTACTTCTACAACCGATCAGAGGGCAAAGTGTTTGTTGCTCGAAACGATGTTTTCTTAGAGAAAGAGTTTCTCAAAAAAGAGAAAAGTGGACAAAAGGTGTATCTTGAAGAAGTTCAAGATGAGCCAGTTAGGAAGGACACTACGAGTGATGCTAATGTAGCGGAACAAGTTGAGATACCTATGGCAATAGAAACACCGCCACAACAACAAAGGTCAGCAAGAATCTATGTGTTGCGTGGGGATTTGTAATTGTTAGATGATGATGAACCTGTGACTTATGCGGAAGCAATGATGGACCCAGATTCCAAGAAATGGCAAAGTGCCATGAGATCCGAGATAGATTCCATGGGAAACAATCAAGTTTGGAACTTGGTTGACCCACCTGATGGGGTTAGACCCATAGAGTGCAAATGGATCTATAAAAAGAAAAAGGATATGGATGGAAATGTTCACATCTATAAAGCTTGACTTGTTGCAAAGGGTTTTCGGCAAGTTCAAGGAATTGACTACGACAAGACTTTCTCGCTAGTAGCGATGCTTAAATCTATCTAGATCATTCTAGCAATAGCTGCTTATTTCGATTATGAGATATGGCAGATGGATGTTAAAACAGCCTTTCTAAATGGGAATTTGGATGAGGACGTGTATATGATATAGCTCGAAGGTTTTGTTGATCCAAACAATGCTGAAAAAATTTGCAAGCTTCAGAAATCCATTTATGGGTTAAAGCAAGCATCTCGGAGTTGGAATATTCATTTTGATGAAGTGGTCAAAGGGTTTGGCTTCTGTCAGAATGAAGAAGAACCTTGTATTTACAAGAAGGAAAGTGGGAGCGCTGTTGTATTTCTGATCTTGTATGTGGATGACATATTATTGATTGGGAATGACATTCCTATGTTGCAATCCGTAAAGACTTCACTAAATAATAATTTTTCTATGAAGGATTTAGGAGAAGCAGCATACATTTTGGGAATCAAGATCTATAGAGATAGATTGAAGAGGCTTATAGGATTAAGCCAAGATACGTACATTAACAAGGTGTTGAAACGATTCAACATGGAATAGTCCAAGAAAGGGTTCTTGCCTATGTCACATGGTATGCGCTTTAGCGATAAACAGTGTCCTTCAACAGCTGATGAGCGGAAGTGCATGAGTAAGGTTCCATATGCCTCGGCAGTTGGTTCCATCATGTACGCCATGATATGTACTCACCCAGATGTCTCATATGCTCTAAGTGTTGCGAGCAGGTACCAAGCTGATCCAGGAGAGAGTCACTGGACACTTGTTAAAAACATTCTTAAGTACTTGAGAAGGACTAAAGATGTGTTCCTAATCTATGGGGGTAAGGAGGAGCTCGTTGTAAATGGTTACACCGATGCTAGCTTCCAAATTGACACGGATGATTCATAGTCTCAATTAGGTTTTGTGTTCACAATAAATGGTGGTGCTGTAAGTTGGAAAAGTTCCAAGCAGGAGACGGTGATCGATTCTACAATAGAGGCCAAGTACATTATAGCTTCTGGAGCTATGAAGGAAGGTGTTTGGATGAGGAGGTTCCTCATTGAACTTGGTGTGTTTTCAAATGTGTCTAGCCCATTGAATCTACATTGTGACAACAATGGGGCAATTGCGTAGGCTAAGGAGCCAAGGAATCACCAAAAGTGCAAACATGTACTGCGGAAATTTCACCTCATTCGAGAGTTCGTTAGATGAGATGAGATCAAGATGTGCAAGATACACAAAGATTTGAATGTTGCTGATCCTTTAACAAAGGCTCTTCCACAGCCTAAGCATGAGGCGCACATAAGAGCTATGGGTATTAGATATCTTCAAGATTAACTCTAGTGCAAGTGGGAGATTGTTGGGAGTATGCCCTAGAGATAATCATAGAGATGATTATATTGCCTTGTATCCATGATATAATATGAGTTCATTGAATTTCCATTAAAGACAACCTGTATCGAATAGCAATTATGTGAATTGTTTGTGAAACTCTTTTACTCGAATGGTTATTCTAATGGTGTCCCTTGTCAGAGTTCATATGAGGACACACATGAATAATGGATCAGCACATTATTAGTTGATGACTATGTTTTACAAATCATAGACATGGAGATGTCAAACTAAAAATGTGGGCACATGTATGACATGGGGCTAGATTGACCCAACGTGAGATGTCGTTATTATCTCTATTCACATCATGTACGTTATGTCCTTAGACCTAAGATTGTTGTACATATTCAAGATGTGAAACGACCTACTCAGGGACTATCAAACGCTACTCCGTAATAGGGTAGTTATAAAGGTGGTTTCGAGAAACATGCTATGAGACATAGACAATCAAGATGAAATTTGCCCCTCTCTATATGAGAGAGATATCATTAGATCACTCTAATGATTAGATCAAGAAATGCATGGCCGTGCTTGGGTTAAGTGTTAACCTATGAGTTGGACCAAATATCCGAGGCAAGGGAATAACAAGTATGTGGTTTTGTGGTGGTTCGTCTGATATGATCTTTGCGTACACATAGGAGTTGACATGCCTTGCTAGAGGCCGCTATCAACTAATGGCCGAGTAGGAGTACTCGGGCCACGTTTATGTGTGCATGAACCCATAGGGTCGTACGCTTAAGGGGCTGGAAGCCTAGTTTGGATTGGATTCGAATTAGACAAGGCTTAGGGTTACTAATGGGCCTCCAACTCGGGAGCTCATTAGTGATGCCTATAAATATGTGGGGTGGGCAACAGGGCTAATCAATCCATGCCTTTTGGCAGCCACCGCCGCCCATCCTACGCCCGCGCCTGCTACTCCTCACGGACCTAGCAGTCCGAAGGCGCAACGCTTCCTCCCTATACGTGTGGATACCTCAGAGGTGTTGCATCTAGAGCACAAGGATGAACCGCATGAAGGGGACGGATGGACGGATGACCTCGCAACTACACGGCACTGCTATGACGTGTTCGACTACATCGAGTCGCTTCCGCTACACCTGCGTGTCTAGTGGTAATCCCATGATCTATAACTAGCAGTAGATCCTGGCTTATGAGGTCGAAATTTTTGTTTTCTGGCTAGCGTAGCATCCTCATAACCCTACAATGCCGAGTGACCAGACGCTAAGTGGGTCTGGTCAGGCATGACTGGACGTGTCCGGTCTTCATTTTTTGCGAATGGAAGCTTACTGGAAATGACCAGACACTGAGGTCCTACGTCTGGTCACTTTCAAGCAGCGCATCCGGTCACAACTTAAATGTACTGATGACCGTTGAGATCGGGTGATTAGTGTTTGAAGCAGGGACATGTGGCACACATCGCGCGACCAAACGCTGGGGTCCAGCGTCCGGTCGCTCTAACCGGCACATCCGGTCGCCCCGTTTTTTAGTGGACTAAGGAGCCAACGGCTCTATTTCGTGGGGGCTTCTATTTAAGCCACATGGCTGGCTCATGCTCACTCTCTTAGCCATTTTAATTGATATAGCAGCCTTGTGAGCTTAGCCAAAGCCCTCCCACTCATCTCCATCACTGATCCATCATCATTGTGAGATTAGGAGAGAATCCAAGTACATTGCTTGAGTGATTGCATCTAGAGGCACTTGGTATTTGTGTTTCACTGTGGGATTCACTTTTTTCTCTTGGTGGTTGCCACCACCTAGATAGCTTGGAGCAGTGAGGATCATCAAGCGAAGGTTGGTGATTGTCTCTAGCTCCGATCGTGGTGATTGTGAGGGGTCTTGTGCCTTCCCCGATGGAGTGCCAAAAGGTAACTCTAGTAGATTGCTTGTGTCATTGAGTTACCTCACTTGTGGGTAGGTTCTTGTGGTGTCCAATTGTGTGGACGAGGTTTGTGCAACACCTCTTAGCTGCCGAACCACCAAGTTTTGGTCGACACAACGGGGACTAGCGTGCCGGCAAGCACGTGAACCTTGGGAGAAAAATTGATTGTCTCTTGCCCTTTGGTATTCTCTCGGTGATTGATTTAGTATTCATCTTGTGATTGGTTCACTCTTCTACATGACAGTATAATCACCCTACTCATTTATATTCTTGCAAACTAGTTGTAGCAAGCTGTTTAGTGTAACTAGAATTGAGAGCTTGCTTTGTAGTTTAAGTTCATCTAGTGGAGCTCTTTAGTGTAGCAAGTGTTAGAGCTCTTAGTGAGTAGTGAAATAGCAAATTGTGTGTTTAGTGATCATAGAAACTAGAATTGTTGGATAGGTGGCTTGCAACCCTTGTAGTGCTAGAGCAAGTTTGCATTTTGCTATTTGTTATACTAATCAAATTGCTCTAGTTGATTTATAGATTTTTAAATAGGCTATTCACCTGCCCCTCTAGCCATATTAGGACCTTTCAAGGGCTTGGAGGCGCTCGTTTGTAGCGACTGGATTGTTCGCAGCCTACACGTGGAAGGCAGCATCATAGGCGATAGTAGCGTCGACAAGCAGGTTCTAGATCTCCACCTCAACATCTACCTTCTCGCCTCGTGCCAAGCTGGCATCTATTTGGGCGATGCTCAGTGCGGCGTGCATGGCTTTCATCTCATCGTTCATCATGTAGCTTGTCAGTGTCCAGACTACCTCATGAGTACAATTCTGTGGCCTTGCGGCAAGACTCCTTTAACTTAAAGTCTTCTTTGTCGTCTAACAATGCATCAGCAGAAGACTATCCAGGGTCAAACAGGATCGGTGATGGCGTGCAACGATGTTCCGTCTCTCTACACAATGCAAGCCAAGTTCAAGCCCACTGGATAAGGGAGAGAGTGATATGATTGTGAAGGCAAATGACTCATCAGACTGTCTAGAGCAGTAGGTAACGGAATCATTGCTGGTGGCTACCCCCTCTGGGGGATGGTTCCCGGGGCCACTTTCCAAGCGTGACCGCGGACGAAGAACACAACTCTAGGGCCAACAATCCTCGAGATGCCGTCATGCCCACATCTACCTATTGAGAAAGTAGGAAATTTCCAAATACTAGTTAAGTTAATAAGCAACATGAACACAAATACTAATGTGGGCATTGCTTGCATACTCAAGTTAATTTAATGAAGAGAAACAACATGAAAAAATTACATTGTCAGGAGGAACTGGTAGTGGGTGTGAGACCACGCCGATGAGAGGTTCGTCTGTCGGTGGAGGATGGTCGGCACTAAAGGCCTCCGAGGACTCTCCCCTACCACGATCTAGCATGTACTCTCTCATAACCTTCATCACCCATTGGTCTAGGTCATCCTCATGGATGGTGACCCTCGACTTGATTGTAGGGTCCGTCGGGCCTCAGAACTCCCACTGGGGGTGGTGCCTCATCTTCAAGGGGAGGACCCGATGGTCGATGAAGGTATGGATCACCCTCATCCCCATCAGGCCCTGGTCCTTTGGGTCCATGATCACATCCAACAAGTAGGGCACACCCTGCTTGTCCTCCTAGGGCGGTAGTTCCTCCCATGACTCCGGGAGGTCACCACACAGCCAGTCTAGAGAATAAGACGACAGCGGTGGGGTCTCATTGGGGATGTACAACCACCATTTTTGCCACCCCAAGTCCGCGAAAGGGTAGCGGTCAAGGCTTAGGTTCCTATCCTCCATTCCAGGATGAAGTTGGATCAAGGCGCCCCCATCCGAGGAAGATGGACCCCCCAGGTACTGAGCGAACCACCTAGAATAAAGACCACCATAGCTCATAGTGTGCAGGGACTCTAGCATGCTTTATTGTTACTCTTGCCTTTGTATAAATATAAACAAAAACTCATGTGCAATGTGAACAGAAGGAGAACAAGAGGAAGGCTGTAGAACACGATCAAGGACTTGATGAACAACATGATGATCCAGGACTTGAACATCATGGTTGACCTGATGAAGATGTTAATGCTATGAAAGTCTTCAAGGACTTCCATACCAGTATGAAAAAGGGCCTGAGCGATGCTGCAAGAGCTGCAGTTGTAAGTACCTTCATTTGCTTTCCTTGAAATCTACTGAACCCATTGCCATAAAAGAAGGAAACATAGCAAGAGCCTAATGTGACAACATCATTTAATTTTGTAGTGACAATTTTACACCAATAAATATGGTACCTGTACATTGTTCTTATGTAATCTCTATCAGTAGTAGGCTGGAAATGACCTATGCATTATGCTTATATAATCTCTATTAGCGGTAGGCTAAGGAAGTCCTATTCATTACTTGTTATGAATTAATCTCTTGGGTTTTCAATTGAAGTCCTCTTACACTATCTGTAACCTAATATTTTACTGATTAAATTTCATAGGGAGCAATGAAAGCTATGCAAGCAGAACCTGTTGCTGATGGGCAGCAACTAATGACTAGTACTGATGTTGTTTCCAAGGTCCTCTACCTCTCCTAGGGCAAGCCCCCCTCCCAGGCAAGCAGGAAAAGCCTTTTTTGAAGAATGTTTGTATCCTGAGAAGCTCCACCAGAGCAGAGACATCGGCGAAGATGACACTTCGGGAGCAGCTTGTTGGTGAACAGGAAAGTACCACTATCCTCGTTGAACTAGTGGATGAACTGGAGAGGAAGACAGAAGAGTCTAAAAGGGAGTTTGAGGAATTCAAGAAATGACAACAGGAGGAGTATAATAGGCTCTATGAGCAAGTCATGCGCTTAAGCTCTCCTAGTAATTAACTCTAAGTCTTCAACTCCTGTGGCTTGATGCGGTGAATATTTGTGGTCTATTGTGTGGACTCATGTGATGGTTTGTTGTGGTGATACTCTATCAGTGGCTTGCTGCTGACTTGTGAAATGTTAATTGTATGTATTTGATTGCCAGATTGAATAATTATGTTGTCAATCTATTTAGTAGTGAGAATCTCAAATTACTTTTCTAATGTAGTTAGTCCTGCACATGGTAGAACCAGGACAGGCCACGTGATTAAAAATAAAAATGCGACACATGGACCAACTAGTTTATGACACGTGAATTGGCTAGGGCATGACACGTGGCCTATTAAAAATCCGACACGTGGAAGGAAATCATCAAGCCACGTGGACGTATAAAAATATGACATGTGGACATATAGCATCATGACACATGGTCAAATAAGAAATGGACACATGGACCAATAATAATACGACACGTGGTCCAATAAAGAAGTGACATGTGGTCCAACAGCAACACGACATGTGTGCTAGTAGGAAACTGACATGTGGAACAATAGGGAACCAACACGTGGTCTAGTAAGAACCTAAAACGTGCAAGAACCAGAGATGGTCATGTTGTGCAATAAGAAGCTGCCATGTACCCAAACCATCTCCAATGCAACTGGCTATAGCATGTACATGTGGAAAGCATCTCTAACGGAAGCACCCACCAGTGTGGTAGCCCCTTGCCACGCATGCCAAAATAGTTCTATGACGTTCTGTTTTTCATCACAGATCAAGCCACTTCTATGACAATTTGTGAAAACCGTCATAAAAGTCAAGTATGATGCGACTTCTGTGATGAACCGCTTTTCGTCATAAATTCATCATAGAACTAAAATTATGATGAATTTGGCTCCTTCATTGACAAAAGCTATTCGTCATGAAAGTGGATATTCCTAGTAGTGAACTTTGATTCAGTATTTGGCCCTTCTATCCAATCTTTAGGCTATACCATAGAACATCCCTATATAGCTACATGAAAGGACGGGAGTACCCATAAGTCTCCAACGCACATTTAGATCGATTAAGTAGTGGAGCTGGTGGCTAGATTTAATCAATGGTGAAACCGATAGGTAGGAGGAGAAGGAGGTTGCTAGCAAAGATCACGATGAGCTGCCGACGGCGCACACAGTGACTGTGGATCTATCCATTTTCGCCCCATAGGCGGCTGCATGTTGTTGACACCTATGGTGGCACATAGAGACAAAATGCGCAAGCACATGGGTATTGAAGTAGTTTTCACCCAGTGTATTATCGAGTATTGTATCCACAGGGAAATGTGTGTATGTCGTCTAAACACTAGTTTGTCTAGGGATAGCAATCAATGTTTAAGATATGAGTAGAGAGGATTCCTATGGTCATGACCCTATGCAAAGCAAGGCTTATGATTCTAATGTTCACTTCGGGACGCCGCTTAGACAGTAATGCACCGCCAATAGATAACTCTACCGATGCGACTACGGACCTACTAATTTAAGAACCAGCTCAATTTGGCGTGGACTACAAAGGATAGACAGGGCTATCACCTCCCGCTACTACCACACAACCAAGAAGTAGGGAGCAAACATAGGTAGCCAATAGCCTAAGCACCACGCTTATGCTAATGATTACAACTCTAATCCAAAGGCCTAACAAGGACTAGAGTCCTCAAAAGAACTATGAACCCATGAACAAAAGAGCACAAAACTTACTTTAAACAGAAATCAATTACCAGAAGTATCTCAAATGTAGACTTGGAGAAGTCTAGATCCACCAAAGTACAAGTCGTAGAGGTAGCACCGACAGGCCGGTACTTCCCCCAAACTCTTCCCTCACTCTCTCTCTATTTGTGTACAAAGAATAAATTCTAACTAGAGGACTAACCTCTCTTGAATGCAATGCCTGATCCTAAGATGAGGACATGAATTAGGGTTTTAGGATGGCTCTAGGGAGGGGGATAGGGGTTGCTATATATGGGGGCACCTGGCACCCTCCCCCTCTTAGTTCTCCTCATTGGTACTAAACTTTTCACCATATCTCATTAAAATGCACATGGCCTTTATTGACCAAATTCTGAATTGGACCCAATTAATCCCGTAGCTCATGATGTGTAGTTTTTCTTTTATTTGTGATATTTATATCTTTTCATTTCGAGCTCCAAATATAGCAAATAATATATTCTTTTTTATTAGCTCGATGATCTCTTCATAATGGTGCACTCCAATTGACCATTTGAGATAATTTTGTTTTTGTGAAAAATTAAATATCCAGCGAGACAAATGAGAGCACCAAAACTTGTGGAACTTGTTAGAATCAAACCCTATAACTATGTTTGGTGATGGAATTAAGTATATATGTAGGTTATGTTAACATTTTATAATTGGTGTTAACCACCATCAACAAGCTCCCCTAAGCTTAACCTTTGCCAGTCCCTGAGCAAAGCCAAACTCAGTAATGGATCAGGAGTTGCTACTATGTTTTACGCCTCAAAAGTACTCATGTGTTCAATAAAAAATTCTCCTCTGGATTAGAGTAAACTGATTTGACTTTCAAACTTACCCATATTACCTTCAACCATGGGGCTTCTTAGCCTTCACTTGGGTCTTGAGAAATTAAAAGACAGAATGATCAAATCAAGCATTATGTCTCAAGTTCTTTGTTTTCACCATTGTTCTAGAGGTTTTATAAGTTTGCAAAATACAATTCAGAGATTCTATTATATGACACTCTCAAGTCTCTCAATATATATGATATTTGTGGATCCTCACCAAGGCAATAAAGATGTTATGCCTTTTTCTCTTCCTACCACTAAGGCTTATGTGGAGTTCATAGGTAGGGAGAAAGTTAGGGCATACTTGCAGTGCATATATTGTAAAGTCAAACAATGGATCTAAAGAGAGTTGAGTCATACAATCAAATCAAGATATGAATGTGTGTGCATGTATGGTGGATATATTTGGTGGCTAACCTAATTCTACTTTGCTCCTTGAAAACTTATCTCTCTTTTCAAACTTGGAAACATTTTTGCAAGAGAACAGGGGCTATCTTATTCATCTCTTTTTTTTCTTTTCAGATAGGCATCTGAGTACCCATTGTTTTCAATATCTTGGACACTTGTCTATTTTTTCAACTCTTTTTTCTTTCTTTTATGAATAACTTTTGCATAGCCCCATGTCTCTTTTCTGCAACAAAACTTTGAGAGATAGCTTACAAGAACTTGGAGCATTGATTTAGCAGATAGAAAACCTAACAAGCATATTTTTGTGTTCACCCCTAGTGTAGGAGTAAAACATTTTTGAGTGGATCTAGATGGAAGGCATGTTTTTGCGTACTCCTAGTGTAGGAGCAGTAGGTATATATGACGTGTACGTGATCTTGATTTTAAGAGCATGACAAACCTCTCATAAGGGTCAACAAAGCTTGATAAAACTCAATGCAAAGCAAGCAGCATATAAGTGGATGTTTTTCCTAGCCTAGATAACATGTATGGCTCTGGTGGGAATTCAAGCTTTTGTCATACAGGAACTCATCATGTAGCATTTTTGTATTTTTCAAAAGATAAATCTCTAGAACTTTAGTGTCACTTGGAATAAGATAAACAGTAGCTCAGACCTTCTCATATCATATCCGTCAATTACCAAGACTTAGCTCAAGCATATGCTACCCACGAGTTTTAAGTTCAGAGTAAATCCTTATATCAAAACAATCTTTTCCAAAACTCAGGAGAATTCAAGACTGAAAACTAGGTACTTGAAAGGAATTACAATAGAGCAACTATTTATCATTTCCATTTTAGGAGATTGTCCTCAGAGTCCTTATTATTTATTTAGCTCTTAAAAGAAATTAAAGTAAACTATAGACACTATACACATTATTAATATAAAAAACTATAACTATTTATTTTGTTTTTAGTTTTTTAACATATATATAAAAAGTAAACTTAAAAACAATAAAACAAATAGAGAAGAGATGCTTACCTAGATACACGGGGGTGGCTCTCCCCCAAGCTGGTTAATGTCGTGCTTTGCTCTAGAGGTTTGCCTCCCCCACACTTGAATTCTATTACCTCGCATAAACAACATGTGGACACAAGCACCAACAAAAAGACTTGGGAGATCCTAGTAATACTTTAGCAGGTAAACATGGTTTTTAAGGGTTTTTCACAGAGTAAAGAAGAAGAGCTGAATTGCAAATATTATTTAAATTCTATGAAGTTAATTATATCTAATTCTTCTTCTAGCAATTGTGTGTCATGGAAAACTTTTAAACACTGACCATTTACCTTGAAAAGCGTACCTTCATCTTTTTCAAGTGTGACTGCTCTATGAGACGATGCACTAATTGCCTTGCAAGGTCCTTCCCATTTGCTTCATAGTTTCCCATGTCCAAATAACTTCACTCTAGAGTTAAAAAGCAACACCTTGTCACCTGGTTTGAATTCCTTCTTTTTCAATCTTTTGTCATGCCACCTCTTTGTCCTCTCTTTGTAGAGATTTGCATTATGATATGCCTTTTCTCACCATTCCTCTAGCTTAGAGAGTTGCATCTTTCTTTTCTTCCTAGCTGCTTCAAAGTCCATGTTCCACCTTTTTATGGCCCAATTCCAACTCGACAGGTAGGTGGCATGTCTTCCCGTAGACAAGTTGGTATGGTGACATTCCAAGAGGTGTTTTGTAAGCTATTCTATAAGCCCATAGTGCTCCGTGTACTTATCTTTCCATGCTGTCCCCATCTCATTAACGGTCTTCTGTAGAATGTTCTTGATTTGCTTATTTGACGTTTATGCTTGTCCACTAGTTTGAGGATGATATGGTGTCGTGATGTTATGATGGACCCCATGATCTGATAAGAAGTGTCAGAACTTTCTATCAATGAAGTGAGGACCTCCGTCACTAATTACCATGCATGGAACTCCGAAGCATGGAAAGATAGTCTCAGAAAACATCCTCTTGGCGTTATTGGAATCTATAGCTCGACATGGTAAAGCTTCAACCCATTTTGAGACATAGTCGACTGCCACCAGGATGTATTCGCACTGCTAGGATTTTGGAAATGGCCCCATGTATTCGATTCCCTAGACATCAAAGAGTTCTAACTGGAGGTTAGTGGTGAGTGGCATGGCATCTCTTGCATTGATATTCCCATGTTTCTGACATGGGATGCACCTCCATATGAAATATTTGGTGTCATCATACATGGTTGGCCAGAAGAATCCACTTTACCAGATCTTAGCATTAGTGCGGAATGCCCCATAATGTCCTCCATATGGGTATGAGTGGCATCTTTTAATGATCTTGGTTGCTTCCTCAGCCGGAACACACCTCCTAAGCAGTCCATCGGAGCAAACTCAAAAGAGGTACGGTTCATCCCGTAGGTGGAGGCGACTTTCATGAATGAGCTTCCGCTTATTCCTCACTGGTGGTACATAACCTATAACCATAAAATTAACAATATTTGCATACCAGGGGTCAAAGCCTGCGACCTTTAGGAGCAGGTCGTCCCATAGAAAATTGTTAATGGGCAGCTCCTATGGATTCTTGAACTGCATTCTTGACAAGTGATCGGCTGTAGAATTTTCTATCCCTTTCTTATCTTTAATTTCTAAATCAAATTCTTGAAGCAAAAGCATTCATCTTATAAGTCGAGGCTTAGCATCTTTCTTAGTAAGGAGATATTTAAGAGTAGCATGATCAGTGTAAACAATAATCTTTGCTCCTACTAAGTAAGATCTAAACTTGTCAATAGCAAAACAACAGCCAGGAGCTCTTTTTCAGTTGTTGCATAATTAAGTTGAGGTCCTAATAGAGTTTTACTAGCATAAGAAATTGCATGATGCTTTCTATCTTTCATTTGACCCAAAACTACCCCTATAACATACTCACTTGCATCACAAATGATTTCAAAAGGTTGCGACCAATCAGGGGTTGAATGAATGGTGCAGAGTTGAATGCTTTCTTAAGGATTTGAAAAGCATTTAAACACTGATCATCAAACTCAAAGGGAGCATCCTTGGCTAGCAAACTTGTAAGGGATCTAGCAATATGAAAAAAACTTTTATAAAATGGTGCTAGAACCCCGCATGACCAAAGAAACTTTGTTCCCCTTTGACATTCGTAGGAGGAGGTAGTTGTTCTATTACTTCTGTCTTAGCTCGGTCTACCTCTATCCCACGTTCAGACACCAAGTGAACAAACACTATGCCTTCTCTAACCATGAAATGGTATTTTTCCCAATTAAGGACTAAGTGCTTTTCCTCACATCTTTGCAAAACTTTGTCTAAATTTTCAAAGCAATCATTGAAAGTTTTTTCATAAATAGAAAAATCATCCATAAAAACTTCCATGATTTCTTCTATCATATCAGAAAATATAGACACCATGCACCTTTGGAATGAAGCTAGAGTGTTGCTGTTGACACAAAATGTGACACACCGTGCCTCACACACAGCAAGCTGGAAAGCGTGGCTTCAATCGGGTTCCCGGGTGTTTCGTGATCCGGAAGCGTGCCAGTCAGTTTGACCTAAAAACTAACAAGGGATAAAATAATTAAATGCCAAACCGAAACATGTCGGGTGAGACCAGACAGTTCCACATATACGGCCCTGAAGCCACTTACAATGACATACGGCTATAGAGAGCTGCCTGCCAACAAGTTTATAAACCATTCAGCTAATCGTAAGATGAATGCACGTAAAGACCTGATTGCCGAATGCATGTGCATGGGAAGACATGTTTGAAACAAGTGAAATTAATTATGAGTTAATGCATAACCAAGCTCAGCAGTCCAGCCGAATTGGGGTCCATGAAGAAGGAACGTGCAAATAAAAACGATTAAACTAATCTAAAACCTGCATCTGCCGCATGACACCTGGTTTCCTTTAAGCTTAAACGTGATTAACATGCATGAACCCATGACATGTGACAATCTAGATTAAAATAACTCAGCCATTATGAGCATGTTATCTATTTGCAAAGGTAGTATGAAAAGCAATGATCGTCGAAGCACGAATAAAACCATAAGAGAGAGCCGAACAATATCAATCTAGATTGGGCAGAAGTGTGTTACAAATATATAAAATATTTAAAACATGCAACACTGGATAACTTAATGAATCTATTTAGATTTGCCATATCTAATAGAGCCGATAACTATCTTGCTTTCACTAAGCATATTGAGCAAACGGCTGCCGCACGGTATCTACTCATAAACAAAGCATAAGCAAAGACTTCTTGATTGTCAAGCAAAGATCCGCCGCACGACCATTGAAAAACAAACAAGACTACTTGCATCACGTTTAAATCCACCGCATGATACTAAACATGATAACAAGGTTGTCGGAACTTACGGAGGTCGACGGATCGATGACTCCTCTCGAAGAACTCGACGACACGACAAAAGGACTCGAAAGTTGGCACGGGGCCGGTTGTATTGATTTGGTTGTGAACCCCTATTACAATGGTCGAGGGTCAATATTTATACCCTAGACAAAACACGAGTCCTAGAAGACTACGATTTACAAAGGAACTTTTAAACAAACTTGGAAACTTACGATTCCTTACCCTAAACTCTCAGAGTCCTTTATTATTACAACTTTCATCTTTTTGATCGGCCTCGCCTGCCATCTTCTGCTTTCCCGAATGGAGTCACCGCCTTCTGGAGTAACCGACCGCACAAGCATTTAGCCGACCGCTTGTTTTGTTTGCCGAATACCCTTCTTCCCACATGCGGGTCTACCTGTCATCCTCCAGAATCGACCAAAATCTAGTGTTAACACATGCCCCCTCAATTTCGGGATAAAAGTTGTTTTATTCTAAAATTGACCACAAGCTCCTTCTTCCTCCTAGGTCAGCACCGTTCAACACCGCAGCCGCTGCCCAAAAATTCAAGCTTTCAGCGCAACCTCGGACCTACTTCGAATCTTCAATGGCGACCTAGGATGAAATCCCAGAGGTAAACTTTACTTATATTCGGCAATTTTCATTTGATCTTCCCGTTCCTCTTTTGGCTTATTCCTCTTTGATTTCAATCACCTTCTAAAGGAATACAAGAACTAGATTTTGATCCCCTATGCTGCCAACCTTGACTCCTATTTCCATGGCCCAATGGGAAATCCTGACCCTTCTGAAATTATCAAGAAGGAAACCCAAAGAATCCCTTTCAAATCTGGGATCATCTCGCCAAACCGATGGCCAAACACGTTCAAGAATTGGCCATTTCCCCCAATCGCCGGATGGCGGAATTGGTACAGGAGAATGCTGGAGAAAAGCAACAGCCACTAGGAAAGTCAAGACATCAGTCATTGTCTGGAATTATCCTTAGCAGAAACACCCAAAAATGATTCCCTTTTGATAGCAGCTTCCCATTTTTGGTCTGACACTATTAATGCCTTCATCTTTGGTCATGGTACGATGACCATCACTCTAGCCGACGTGTTCATGATGACTGGCTTGAACGTGTCACTGCCAGTATACCCCTATAAGTACAAGAGCAAAAGTAATCAAAGAGCCGTTAGCTCTGGATGTGGATGGGTCAAACACATCTAGAACTACATGAATGCATCTGGCACCGTCTCTGACAAAGAGTTGAAAGCCTTCATGAATATGTGGCTATGCAGATTCATCTTCTGTGGAAAATCCAATGAACCAACCCTGAATCACATGGTGATGGCTGAAGACTTAGCTGCAGGCACTCAGATCCCACTAGGCAAATATCTCTTAGGGTCTATTTATCATATGATGCATCAGATTACTCTTCAGATGCGCCAAGGTGGAGAAATCTCTTGTGTGAATGGTCCCTGGTGGCTAATTCAAATATGGCTCCAGCTATATATGCATCAGATAACCTCTGTGAGCCTCTTCAATCTAAGTTTTCCTTCAGTTAACTATGCTGAAGGCAGTACAGCAAAGGTTAAGGCTTATCAGACTTATGGGGAAGCAGCATCATCTATAAGC
Organism: Miscanthus floridulus; assembly: GCF_019320115.1. Lineage (NCBI taxonomy): Eukaryota > Viridiplantae > Streptophyta > Magnoliopsida > Poales > Poaceae > Miscanthus > Miscanthus floridulus. Next base: position 56,137,324 of record NC_089593.1, read on the forward strand.
ATTGACATAGACATCGGTCATTTCTTCAAGCTATTTTTCAAAGGATTTGGTAATGTGCTCTGGTTTCCTTACAGAGAAAATAAAAATTTGACTTTGCCCTGCAAGTTTAGCTATGAAATTGGTTGTTCAGGTCAAGAATCCACAGAGATTTTCAACTCCTTTATCAAACCTTGCACTCTGCCAGCCGAATTTCATCATGGGAGGTTAGTGCAATCCACCTATGAATTCTACTATCCAAATATGGTGGCCAGACAATTAGGATGTGGCTAACTGCCTCCAAGATTCCTCTTCTCAACAATCATAAAGTCAAGGGAAGTAATAACAGAAAGAATGGAAGCCAAGAAAATCTTTGAATTAGGATGGGAATCACCAACATACGAACCATCTCCATTTGGGCTAATAGATGTTGCTCATCCCTTCTTTGTCTCTTGGTGGCAAGAATGGCATGCTCATATCTTCAATATATCAGTTCATTCTTTATGCAAAAACTTGCAACCCGATTTTGCTTCTGATAGTGAGGTAATTTCATTATGCTCATCATTTCTTGCTCTTGAATCCACTTCTTATTTTAACATCTGGTTATGCATAGGATCTTGAGTTTACTCCCCCAGCCAAAGCAATCCAGTACTATTCGGCTGGTCCCAAGCCTGCTCTGGGGTTTGATGCTCCAAACTTAAAGGAATTCATGAAAACTCCTGCAACTTTGGATTCAGTACCTTTAAAGGCACTCATGAGAACTCCTGCTACTTCAGCTGCTGTATCTTCAAGAGGAAAAAGCAAAAGGAAAACACTTGAAAGTTTTCTCTTACCCAAGAAACCAAGGACCAAGAAAGCCAAATTATCTCTTAAGGTATGAACCTTTTATTCTCTATCAGATTACCAACCTCACTTAGCAGTAAACCTGACCACCTCTACATTCATTACTTCCATTGTAGCCACAAGTCGAAATTCCTACACTAGGCAATACCTCAGCACCTGTAGAACCAACCCCTGAAGTTTCTACTGAAGATAAAGAAATCCATGATAGCGAAACTTTAGAGACTCATGAAGCTGAAGGTTCAAAGGCTCATAAATCTGATGAGACTATAGGTAACATTGTTCAACCAATTCTCTTTTTCTCCTTTCTTTTTTTTCTTAATAACATCTATCTCTTATGCTCATTATCATTTACTTTATTGAGAATAGATGAAATCTTAGATGAACTGGCAAGGGAAACTTCTCCTGATCAAGCTCCAAACCCATCCCTTCTGAACCTCCAGCCAAGTTCTCCAGCAAGCCAGGGTATAACCCATCCTGATGATCAATCAGCTCAGCAGGTAATGCCTTGTCTTATACTATATTTTAGCAAAATTACCCAATCGGCTAACACCTCCTTTCTTCTCTTTTCTTTAGAAGAACATCACTAAACCGACCACTAGTTACTCCTTCTCTATTGAGGACTACATCATTGAGAAAGGTGAAGAGATCACTTCTCATCAAACCTTATCGCTGGAAAATCAGGCTCGGCTAAAAGAGGTGATCATTCTGCTGAACAAGGATACCATTAGTCTGGTTCAGGATGCAGACCAGATAAAAGACCTCCTTGAACTCATTGATCAAGATATCCCCTCTGCTCTCAAGGCCCCCCTAGAATCTACAGCCCATCTTGATGATCACTTTGCTATGGTGAGAAGGGCAACCAAGAACATATCTTCGAGGGCTGCTCTGTAGAAGGATAGATCTTTGAAAAAGCTAGAGATTAAAGATCTTCACTCTCATATCCAGACTACAAGAAATTCCTTGACAACCTTGGAGCCTGAACTGAAAGCCATGGAGGATGAAAAAAGCAGACTAGAAGCTCAACTAGCTGAACTGAATGCCAAAATTCAGTCTCACAGGGCCCATATAGCTAATTTGCCGAAGGACATAGAAGCAGCTTCACTAAAGATAACTTCGACCATCAAAGAAGACTAGCAAATCAAAACCAAGTTATCCAGCATCCAGAGTTCTAAAGATGAAGATCAAAAAGTGCTAGATAATGTTAGCTGAATCAGGACTGAAGCCATAGAGACAATCAATCATCTTCTAAACAAGTAGACATTGGGTTTGTAATAAACTTAAGTGTGATATCCTCTTTCCCTTGATCAACCAACTTTATGTTTACTTATTTTTATTCATTCGAAAAAAGCAATCGGCCATTTTCCCTTAAATTACTCGATTAGAATGTAGCCGATTGTCTCCATTCTTCCAATAGCCGAACGAATCCTAATTTAAATGTTGTGAGGGTATAGCCGAACAATGCTGGCTCCAACAAATCAGGGAGACAGTCGAGCGACGTCCGATTTAACCCATGCCTGGCCCAGCCCAGTAGCGGCCCAGCTGAAAGGGAAAACCCTACTCCACCGTTCGGCATTCTCGCCCCACGACTCCGTAGAATTCGCCACGACTCTTTGCTCTGGCTTATAAATAGACCCTTCCGTTAGCCTTCATCGCTATCTTCGCTTTAGCGTTCTCACATCCGTCTCCTCCACTTCCTTCGTTCGATTCATTCCAGAAGAAAACCCTAACCTCCACCAAAGCAAATGGCGAACAGTGGCGACCGTGGCAAGCGTCCTGCCGATGGGGAGGCTGAAGGAAGCAGAGCATCGCGCTGCCGGCGTCGTGGGTACGATTCGGCTTTTTGCCCCCTTGCAATTTTCTTGTTCATCTCTTAGTTTCGATTTTTTCTTCCTCATTCATCAGGATAAGGGTTATCAGCTCCAGCCAATATCATCTCCTTCCTCCGGCAACAGCAGCTCAACCAGGAACTCAATCATTCGGCTCTTCTAGCTCTTCAAGCTCCTATCATTCCAATCCTTGGGGCCCAGCGGAATCAGTAGATGCACACCATCCGTACTCTCACGAGGAGGCGCTCAAGTTTCGCTAGGAGAGGGACGAAGCCCGGGAGGAGCTAGGCGACGTCTCCAAGAAATTTGGCATCGATCAAGCCGAATGGGAGGACCAGCGGAAGCAACTCTGCGACGCCATCACCGGTTTGATATCTTCATTTGGTTTTATCATTCTGGCTTCCCTTGCTTGCTGACCCATTTTTTTTCTTTTCTACCCAGCTCTTTCTACGGAGAATGACCGCTTGAAGGTGGCGGCGAACAAGATTGCTGACAAGGTGAATGCCTAGGGGGAGACATCCGAGGCATGCCTTGATGCTGTGGATGGCCGTATTGATCAGGCCGTCATCCAAGGTGTGCACCTTGGCGCTTCTCTCGGGCTGGCGGCAATGACCTCCCAAACCAACGAGGACTACTCCTTCTAGCCAGTTGGCTTCGCTGGAGGACGCCCGGACAAGATCGATGACATCGATGAGCGTCTGGAGGCCTACGATGATCATGCCGCTGCCCTTGCCGAATCCATAAACCCCCAGTCCATCCTCAACAAGTTATTTGAGGAGTAGTTTGTATTAGGATGGACTTCTATAAATAATCTCGTCTTTTGGAAGAATACTTATTTCTTTGATTCTTTTCGGTAAAATTCTGCCTGCGACTGTCAGAAAAATGCTGAAAACAACCCGGTCTTGCACAAACATTCTTGTGCTAGAGGCGATGCAAACTGCATCGGCTATTTTGTGCTAAAGGCGATATGAACAATATCGGCTATTCTCAGTCTTATATCTGATTTTTAGGCTAAAGGCGATTTTCTCTTTATCGGCTTTTCTGATCTACATTCATAAACCAACCTCAACACTGGGGTAATATTTCTTAAGAAATCTTCCATTGATAGCTCTGGTAAACTCCTCTCCAAATAAAGTCCTCAATATGTATGCATTGCCAGGTACACATTCTACTATTTGGAAAGGACCTTCCCAATTTGGAGACCATTTGCTGAACGCCCTATCCTTTGTTCCAACTGGCAATATAGTTTTCCAAACCAAGTCTCCTTCTGCGAACTGCTTCAGCCTAACCCTTTTGTTATAATACTTGGCGACGCGTATTTTATTTTTCTCAATATTTTCCAATGCCTTGAGACGAATCAAATGTAAATCTTCCAATTCATCTATCATCAGATTCTTATAATCTTCTTCTGCCAATTCTTTCTGTAACACAACTCGCCTTGAACCCAACCGTAATTCCCATGGTAATACAGCATGATGCCCATAAACCAGTTCATAGGGAGACATTTGAGTGGACCCATGACAAGCCATTCGGTAAGCCCACAATGCTTCATTAAGAACCAAGTGCCATCTCCTTGGTTTTTCATCAATCTTCTTCTGGATGATTTTAATCATAATCTTATTTGATGCTTCTGCCTGACCATTAGCTTGTGCATAATAAGGAGAAGAATTATACAACTTAATCCCCATACCTTTGGCAAAGTCACAGAATTCTAAAGAAGTAAACCGAGTTCCTTGATCAGTCATTATAGTTTGAGGAATCCCAAATCTGTGAATTATATGTTCCTTAACAAAACTGATCATATTCTCTGACGTTACCTTCTTCAAAGGAATAGCTTCAACCCACTTGGTGAAATAATCCATGGCCAAGAGTACAAATTTGTGTCCCTTACTAGAAGGAGGATTGATCTGACCAATTAAATCTACACCCCATCCTCTGAATGGCCAAGGTTTGATTATGGGATTCATAGCAGATGCTGGAACTTTTTGAATATTGCCAAATTTTTGACAATTGTGACACCCTTTGTAATATTCAAAACAATCCTCCAACATAGTTGGCCAAAAATAACCAGTTCTCCTAATTATCCACTTCATCCGATAAGCTGACTGGTGTGCACCACACAATCCTTCGTGAACCTCATACATCACTTTCTTGGCCTCTTCTTGACTTAAACATTTTAGCAATACTCCATCGACGGACTTGTAATATAACTGATCATCAAGGAACACAAATTTGAGAGCTTTGTACCTGAGTTTTCGGGAAACCTTTTGAGATGGACCTTTCAGATAATTGGTAATTTCGTATCTCCAATCACCATCTACTTGATCAGTATTTAAAACACCTTCTTCTATAGCAAAAACCTCCCGACTCTCTCGATATCCAGAAGCAGCTTGAGCTAACTTATTTGCTTCTTCATTGCACTCCCTAGGGATATGATGCAAGGTTACTACCAGAAAACTCTTCAAAAGTTCTCTACACTCTTCATAATATTCTCTTAACACATTGTTCTTGCATTCATACTGACCACTCAGTTGATTAATCACCAACTCAGAATCCCCAAAGATTTCAATAGCAACGGCCTTTACTTCTATAAGAAGCTGAAGCCCTCTAAGCAACGCTTCATACTCTGCCTGATTATTAGTAACATGAAATTCAATAGGAACCGCATACTCAAAAGTTTTTCCTTGTGGGGAAATCAAGAGAATACCAGCACCACCACCTTTGTTACAAGATGATCCATCGAAGAACAAGGCCCAAGGCACAATGCTCATTGCCTCAACAGAAAGATCCCGATGTTGGGTAATAAAATCGGCAATAATTTGACACTTTACCGCCTTTGCCGATCCATACCTATAATTAAATTCTGACAATGCTAAAATCCATTTGCCAATTCTTCCATTCAAAATCGGCATTGATAGCATATGTTTGATTACATCAAAACTAGAAACTACCACGCATTCGGCATTCAACAAATAGTGCCGAAATTTGGTACATGAGTAATACACACACAAGCAAAGTTTTTCTGTAGCCGAATACCTTGTCTCCGGGTCTAGCAGCTTTCGGCTAAGATAAGCTATGACTCTTTCTTTTCCTTCAAATTCTTGCATAAGGGCCGATCCTATTGTTAGGCTACCGGCCGCCACATACAACTTAAAAGGCTTGTCAAGTTGTGGAGGTACCAGCACAGGTGGTGCTTTCATATATTGCTTGATCTCATCAAAAGCCTTTTGTTGTATGTCACCCCATACAAATTTTTGATCTTTCTTGAGCTTTAATAAAGGAGAAAAGGGAAAAACTCTCTCTGATAGATTGGATATGAATCTTCTTACAAAGTTGATTTTGCCTAACAATGATTGTAATTCTGTGAGATTGGTTGGTGGCACAACTTTGTCTATTGCTTCCATGTTCTTTTTCCCAACTTCAATTCCTCCTTTATGAACTAAAAATCCCAAAAACTCACTGGCTGAAACTCCAAAGGCACATTTGTTTGGATTCATCTTCAAGCCATGCTTCCTTGTGCACTCCAGAGTCTTTCTTAAATCAGCTAAATGTCCTTCATGATTTCTAGACTTGACCACTACATCATCGATGTAGATCTCTATAATCTTGTCGATCAGCTCGTGAAAAATATAATTCATAGCTCTTTGATAAGTTGCACCAGCATTCTTTAACCCAAATGTCATGACTATCCATTCAAACAAACCAATATGACCAGGACATCTGAAAGCTATTTTTGAAATATCCTCCATTGCCATAAAAATTTGATTATAGCCAGCATTACCATCCATAAAACTAATGACTTCATAACCTGCTACTGCATCTACCAGTAAATCGGCAACTGGCATTGGGTAACCATCCATGGGAGTAGCCTTATTAAGATTTCTGAAATCTATGCAAACTCTCATTTTTCCATTTTTCTTGTATACCGGTACTATATTTGAAATCCACTCTACATACTTGCATGGCCGAATGAAGTTTGCTTCTATTAATCTTTCAACCTCCTTCTTCACATCGGTCAATACTTCCTCTTTGTATATCTTCCGTGGAGGTTGTTTATAAGGACGAAATCCAGGTTTAATGGGTAATTGATGCTCAATAATGGAACGATCCAATCCAGGCATTTCCGTGTAATCCCAAGCAAAACAATCTTTAAACTCTTTCAACAGATCTATCAACTTTGATTTATATTCTGGGTCTAACTTTGCACTAATATACATCGGCCTTGGCTTAGAACCATCACCAACATTAATTTCTTCCAACTTATCAGCCGACATAAAACCACGTCCCAACTTTCCTTTGTTGCCATCGACGAGATTTCCCATTAAAAATTGCTATGAGAGCCGACTGCTTGGATCGGCTGTTGACCCTCACTGAAAACATTTACAGGACCTTCTTTCCACACTTTTCTAGAGAAACAATCGACGCCCTCATATTCCCAGTAGGTAGATTCTGTGGCAGCAACACTTACCGAATCATCAGCATGTACAACTTCAACGTCATCTCCAATCCATTGAATGAGAATTTGATGCATGGTTGAAGGAATGCAGCAATTAGCATGGATCCAATCTCTGCCCAAGAGTAGGCTATATGCCCCCTTGCCATCAATGACAAAAAAGGTAGTAATCAGAGTTTTTGACCCAATAGTCAGCTCAACATGGATAGCACCTCGGGTATCGGAAGGATTGCCAGCAAAGTCCCTAAGCACCATGTCAGTTTTCAACAATTCTTCATTAGTCATCCCAAGCTTTCTGAAGGTAGTATAAGGCATGATATTGATAGCAGCCCCTCCATCAACAAACATCTTGGTTAAAGGCTTGCCATTGACATATCCTTTTAAATAGAGTGGTCTCAAGTGATGATTCTTGACCGGTTTGTCAAAAACAGCCTGCCGTGTTAATATAAGCTAAGCCATCAAATCCTGACATTCACTTTCATCAAAATCAGAGTACACCTCTTCTTGGACATCTTGGCTTTCGGGAGCTATAAACTCTGATGGGAGGAAAAAAGCCATACAAGCATCAGCCGAAGGACCACATCCATCAGGCTTCTTCTTAGGACGCCATATTTGCTTTGTCTCAGTAACTTCCTGTTCCAACTCCCTATTCCTCAACCGTTGAACTCTTCTTTTCTGACTTTTCTTCAGGCCTGGAGGACACCACTGTTCTTTTTGCCATACGCATCTATAGGAATCAGCTTCTTTGTCATGCACCCTATCATGAATCCAACCTTGACCTACAAATCTTTTCCTTTGCTGATTCTCAAAATCATCTATTTTTAAGCGCCGATCATCTTCAGGAACCTTCGTTCCAAGTCTTTCATAGACAGGACGGCGGTTGACTCGAGATTGCCTATACTCGGAGTACTGAGCACTACACTCTGGACAATTATTTCTTGCAGGCAACCTCAAGCCTTCATTCCAACAATGCCTAAAGAACGAACAACCCCAATGAGACTACTCCTGTTCTGTCATGTATTCTTCTTGCTCCCTTCGATATACCTCTTCCTCATACCTCCAGCATTCTTCCATAAACCATTGCTTCTTATAGTATTCCTTCCCTTGCTCTCTCTGTCACTTGTTTAGCAAAATACGTGATGTAACTCTGGGTTTGGAAGTTTGACCTTTCTCGGTTCGGCTATTCTGAAACCGAACTCGTTGCTGCAGCTCTCTACTGGTGACTTGCCGATCCGGGTCAACAGCACCACTTTCCTTTGCTCTATCAGAGGTCAACACCTTTACCTTGCCTTTACCTTTGAGATCATTGGCAGAGACCATATTCACAGAGAAAGAAATCATATTTTGTGGAAAAGGCTGATCATCAATTTTCATCTTGCCATCAAACTTCAAATGTCCCTCTTAGATAGCTTTCTGGATTTGTATTCTGAACACTCGGCAATCATTGATAGAGTGAGAATTAGTGTTATGGAAGCCACAATACTTTTTGTCTTTCACTCCTTCAGGCCGTAGCATAGGATGTCCTTCTGGCAGCTTGATGTGTCCTTCCTTTATCAACAATGCAAAAAGCCTGTCTGCCTTAGTAACATCAAAATCATAGGTTCCTTTTTGTTGTTTCAACCAGCGTTGACTAACTTGAGTGGGTTCCTTTGCCCAATTCAACTCAGCTGCAGCTATCTCATCTTCATCAATATACCCAGTCGCTTCCTCTAGAAAACCTTGATACACCTCATTAGTGGCATTGTTCTTCTGAAAGCGATTATCTCTCCTGAATCCTTGGGCCTGATTACTCATAGCTGCTAAACGCTGCGCAAGTTGGCCAAGATCATCAAACTCCATGCCGAACAACTTCTCCCTGATATTCGGCAACATTCCTGCTATAGCTATTCTAGGTAGTTGATCATCTGGTAAATTCAGAGAATAACACATATTCTTGGTCTCCCTAAATCTGTGAAGATATTCCAATGGTGTCTCATTTGTTCTCATCCTCAGACTCATGAGATCAACCAACTTCTTCTCACACACAGCAAGCCGGAAAGCGTGGCTTCAATCGGGTTCACAGGTGTTTCGTGATCCGGAAGCGTGCCAGTCAGTTTGACCTGAAAACTAACAAGGGATAAAACAATTAAATGCCAAACCAGAACATGTCGGGTGAGACCAGACAGTTCCACATATATGGCCCTGAAGCCACTTACAACGACATACGGCTATAGAGAGCTGTCTGCCAACAAGTTTATAAACCATTCAGCTAATCGTAAGATGAATGCACGTAAAGACCTGATTGCCGAATGCATGTGCATGGGAAGACATGTTTGAAACAAGTGAAATTAATTATGAGTTAATGCATAACCAAGCTCAGCAGTCCAGCCGAATTGGGGTCCATGAAGAAGGAACGTGCAAATAAAAACGATTAAACTAATCTAAAACCTGCATCTGTCGCATGACACCTGGTTTCGTTAAAGCTTAAACATGATTAACATGCATGAACCCGCGACATGTGACAATCTAGATTAAAATAACTCAGCCATTATGAGCATGTTATCTATTTGCAAAGGTAGTATGAAAAGCAATGATCGTCGAAGCATGAATAAAACCATAAGAGAGAGCCGAACAATATCAATCTAGATTGGGCAGAAGTGTGTTACAAATATATAAAATATTTAAAACATGCAACACTGGATAACTTAATGAATCTATTTAGATTTGCCATATCTAATAGAGCCAATAACTATCTTGCTTTCACTAAGCATATTGAGCAAACGCCTGCCGCACAGTATCTACTCATAAACAAAGCATAAGCAAAGACTTCTTGATTGTCAAGCAAAGATCCGCCGCATGACCATTGAAAAACAAACAAGACTACTTGCATCATGTTTAAATCCACCGCATGATACTAAACATGATAACAAGGTTGTCGGAACTTACGGAGGTCGACGGATCGGTGACTACTCTCGAAGAACTCAACGACACAACAAAAGGACTCGAAAGTTGGCACGGGGCCGGTTGTATTGATTTGGTTGTGAACCCCTATTACAATGGTCGAGGGTCAATATTTATACCCTAGACAAAACACGAGTCCTAGAAGACTACGATTTACAAAGGAACTTTTAAACAAACTTGGAAACTTACGATTCCTTACCCTAAACTCTCAGAGTCCTTTATTATTATAACTTTCATCTTTTCGATCGGCCTCGCCAGCCATCTTCTGCTTTCCCGAATGGAGTCACCGCCTTCTGGAGTAACCGACCGCACAAGCATTTAGCCGACCGCTTGTTTTGTTTGACGAATACCCTTCTTCCCGCATGCGGGTCCACCTGTCATCCTCCAGAATTGACCAAAATCCAGTGTTAACAGTTGCATAATCTGAAAGACATCCTACGATAAGCAGGTTCCATAGGGACAATTAAAAGTAGTTTTGCTTTGGGCATCAGGGTGGATCAGGATTTGATGATAGCCAGAATACCATCAAGGAAACAAAAGAAATAATGCTTTGCAAGCCGTTCCAACATCTCATCGATGAAGGGTAATGGGAAGTGATCTGTCTTTGTTGCCTTGTTAAGTTTTCGATAATCAATACACATCTGCCATCCTATGACTATTCGTTGTGGGATTAATTTATCTTTTCATTTTTTACCATAGTCATGCCAACCATTATTCGATACAACTTGTACCAGGCTTACCCACTCACTATAAGGCATGGGATAGATTATCCCTACACGTAGAAGCTTCAAAACCTCTTTCTTAACAACTTTATCTCATTACGTTGTTAAGCCTACGTTGGGGCTCCCTAGAAGGTGGATATGCTGGATCTATGGGAATGCGATGGGTGCAAAGGGCAGGACTAATCCCCTTGAGGTCTTTGAGTGAGTAGCCAAAAGCAGAGTGATGCTTTTCTAAAATCGTAAGGAGCTAGAGGGTCTCGTACTCAGAGAGTTTATCACTAATAATCACATGTGACTCTCTATCGTTGTTTAGAAAAGCGTATTTCAAAACTGAAGGAAGAGGTTTGAGCACACTGGGTTGTTTTGGTGGCTCTTGAGTTTCATCTAGAGGGAAAGGATCTCACGGTTCTTCTTCGTCTTGGATGAAATCCTAGGCATCCTCTTTGAGATCTTTGTTGGAGGCTTCTGGGAGAGATGCTGTCATAATCTCTTCCATTGGATCTTGGTCGGGGCTCAACTCCGTCTTAACATGTAACGAGCAAGTGATGGGGATAGAAAGGTTTATGCTTTTCCTGAGACTTATATTTATACTCCCCTTTCTTCCTTCATGTAGGAGTCTCTCTATTGGATGCCCAAAGATCGAACTCCCAAATATAGAAAACAGAAAAACTAAGATACACCTTGGTTTCGTCTACTTTGATAGGGACGAGGTGAAAAATTCCTTCACTAGGAAGGATTTGCCCTGAGAGACTTTTTAAGAGTTTGGTTGTTGGAGTTAATTTCATATTTCCAGGAAGGGTATGTGCAAAAGATTTAGACATAAGATTTACTCCTACAACTGGATTATAAAGAGCATTGAAGGAGGTTTTATGAATCTAATAACGAATGGAGGTAGAGGGAGAATCTAAATGAATGGTTTCAGGAGAAAGCTTGATTCTCCCAACCACTCATTGCTTATGATCGTTATCAACTCCTTCACGGTCTTTTTAAGGAATTTCTCTTCAGTTGGGTTAGGAAGATGCTGGTTAGGTGCTGATGGTGCCAAAGATTTCCTTATTGCATAATAATTCGAGGTGTTTCCAAAATCGAAGAAGAGCTCATCCTCGAATTCAATTATATTTTCCGAAGGGGCAATTCTTCCTCCTTCAGTGGTTCGGGAACTTGCAGGATAGTTGAGGCTTCAAGTGGAGTAGCTAAAGGCTCAGGCTCAACTATCATAGGTTCTTCCTCAGGAGTTTCCTCAACTATGTTTTCTAGGCTATCATCATGAACGCTGGTGTAGGGGGTATTTTCTAGGATTTTTCTAAGGATTTTTCTCCTTTCACTAGCAGAGCAATGTAAGAAGGCACCTCCATAAGATGTATCAAGAAACTATGTGGTCTTCCCACTAAGACTCATATAAAAGTGTTGTAAAAGCATATGGTCTTGAATGGCAAGGTTAGGGCCAAAGTTGACTAGGTCATTAAAACATGCCCATGTCACACCAAGAGATTCTTTTTCTTTTTGTTTGAAAGATAGAACCTCTCTTTGAAGGCTAACCACTCCAGAGATGGGAAAGAAAGATAAGTAAAAGCTAGAGCATAAGGCCTCCTAATCTCCTTGTACACTCCCTATGGTGCAGGTATACTAGTGTTTAGCTCTTCCCATCAAAGAGAATGGAAATAGCTTTTACTCTAAGGTTTCATGTGACACGCCCACAATATGCAAGCATGCACAAGTTTGCTCAAACTCCTATAGGTGAGTATATGGGTTTTCATCATTTTCTCCTAAGAACGATTGTTCCTGGTCTATACTTATTAAACTCGAACGCAACTCATATCCAGGTGTAAGGATGGGTTCGATGATTCCGGTGGCTCTAGTTGTGCGCCCGTGGGAGCAGCGAATTGATTGATAGGCATGATGTTATCCATGCTTAAAAAGAAATAAAATAAAAGATATAAGGACAAACCTAGTTCAACAAAATCACAACAACCATTTCCCAGATAACGGTGCTAGAAAACTTGTTGACACCTGTGGTGGCACACAGAGATAAAATCCTCAAGCACACGGGTATCGAAGTAGTTTTCACCTGAAGTATTATCGAGTATCGTATCCATAGGGAAACATGTGTATGCCATCTAAACACTAGTTTCTCTAGGGATAGCAATCAAGGTTTAAGATATGAATATTGAGGATTCCTATGGTTATGATCCTATGCAAAGCAAGGCTTATGATTCTAATGTTCAATTCGGGACACCGCTTAGACAGTAAAGCACCACTAATAGATAACTCTATTGATGCGATTACGGTCCTACTAATTTAAGAACCTACTCAATTCAGCGTGGACTACAAAGGATAGATAGGGCTATCACCTCTCGCTGCTACCACACAACCAAGGAGTAGGGAGCAAACATAGGTTGCCAATAGCCTAAGCACCACACTTATGCTACAATTACTACTCTAATCCAGAGGCCTAACAAGGACTAGAGCACTCAAAAGAAACTGTCAACCCATGAACAAAAGAGCACAAAACTTACTTTAAATAGAAATCAATTACCAGAAGTATCTCAGATGTAGACTTGGAGAAGCCTAGATCCACCAAAGTACAAGCCATTGAGGTATCACCGACAAGCCGGTACTTCCCCCAAACTCTTCCCTTACTCTCTCTCTCTATTTGTGTACAAAGAATAGATTCTAACTAGAGAACTAATCTCTCTTCAATGCAATGCCCTGATCTTGAGATGAGGATATGAATTAGGGTTTCTAGAAACTCATGAAACTTGTTAGAATCAAACCCTATAACTATGTTTGGTGATAGAATTAAGTATGTATGCAGGTTATGTTGATGGTTTATAATTGGTGTTAATGGCCGTCAACACATGTGGTGGGCGGAAACTGCACTTAGTGAAGGGCAACGTGGCCCAACTCGTCCAGCTATCTCAAGGCGGCCAACCCTAGAGCTAGGCAGGCACTACTAGCTCGCTCGTCCCTAGTCGTGAGCAAGGGCCACTACTACATAAAAACTTTTATGCGGCTTTTGGATTTGGAGCTCTGAGATGGGGCGAACTGGTTGCCCGCCTCCGTTATTCGGTGGTAGGGCCATGGGTCGAGCGACCGCCTCGGTTAATTATTAACCGAGGCAGTTGCCTTATGATAATCGCCTCTGTTAATAGATTAACCGAGACGAGCACCATAAGCCAACTGTCTTGGTTAATTGATTATTTTCGAAGGTGGTTGCTATAAGCGTCTGCCTCCATAAATCGATTTATGGAGAAGGGTGTGTTAAGATGTCCGCCTTAGTTAATGACTACAACACAAAATAATTCATGACTTTTTCATAGGAACTCGGATGAAGATAAACTTTATATAAAAATTATAGCTCTCAACAAGATCCACAACTTTGTGGTTGGAAAGTGTTTGAATTGAAACTATTTAGGGTCCCAAAAATATTATTGTAAGTGCACAGATTTTAAAATTTAAAATTTAAAATTATGAAAGGACGTTGATATGGTCTATATAAAAGTTATAGTTCTTAATAGAATATACAACTTTATAGATGAAAAGTTTTGAATTTGAAGATGTTTAGAGTCCCAAATATTTGTTTGAAGGTTATAGATTTTGAAATTTAAAATTTAGAATTCATTTAAATGATCTCAAATGTTCACATAGTTAATACCAAAGTTCTAGGAGACTTTTCCCTGTGTGCCCTTATAAAAGATCGTAATTCCCTGTGTGCCCCTGAAAAAATTCAGCGGTCTTCAGCGCCACTACTCCAACTTTTTCGTGTCATCCATGCCACTTCCGTTAGTTTAGGCTCTAACGCCGTTAAACTGCAGGTGTGAAAAGACGAAAATGCCCTTAAGTTCAAATATGTTATTAATTTTTTTTGAGCATCTTAACGACTTCAAATGAAAAAACTCAAAACTAGAAAGTTGTAGATCTCGTCGAGATCTATAATTTTCATATAAATTTTTTTTTCATTTAATTTCGCAAAAAAAATATGATTTGATATGATTAATATATCTTAGAAAAATCATATTATTTTTTTTGCGAAATTAAATGAAAAAAAAAATTTATATGAAAATTATAGATCTCGACGAGATCTACAACTTTCTAGTTTTGAGTTTTTTCATTTGAAGTCGTTAAGATGCTCAAAAAAAATTAATAACATATTTGAACTTAAGGGCATTTTCATCTTTTCACACCTGCAGTTTAACGGCGTTAGAGCCCAAACTGACGGAAGTGGCATGGATGACACGAAAAAGTTGAAGTAGTGGCGCTGAAGACCGCTGAATTTTTTCAGGGGCACATAGGGAATTACGATCTTTTATAAGGGCACACAGGGAAAAGTCTCAAGTTCTAGTGGCTGACCTGATCTATATGTTTGATATTGACAAGTTTTTTATTTAAAGTCATCTAGAGTGTCAAATATGTGTTTGAAATCGCAACTACAGATTGACCTCCAATGAATGTATCACCACCAGTATCATTAAAAACAATGGTGATAGCTATCACCAATGGTTCATAATATGAATAGTTTGTGGTGAGAGTATCACCGCTGGTTCGTAAGAACATCTAGGTCAATAACTATCACCACCGCTTTATCTTACCAACCGATGGTGATAGTCCATCATCACAGCTAGTTGCACCACCAGCCGGCGGTGATGATGTGCTCCTCATCACTACCGCCTCGCCATATGAACCTACAGTGAAGACATTTTCACCTCTAGCTCATTGTATGATACAGTGGTGATAACCATGCTACATAATAAATAAATTCATAACTTTTTCAAATAAAAACAGATGAAAACAAAGTTTCTATCAAAGTTATAGATCTCGACGCAATCGACAACTTTGTAGTTGATGACTTTTTCATTTGAAACCATTTACGGTCCTAGAATTCTGTTTGAAGCGCTCAATTTTTGAAATTCAATTTTTTTGAATTGTACAAATGACCCTAGATGGAAAAATGACCAAAACAAAATTTATTAGAAATCATTTATAGTCTCAAATTTGTATCTGAAGTTTTAAAATTTTAAAAAACCAAAATTTTCAAACAACATCAAATGGAAAATCGATCAAAACCAAAGGTGTAGATCTCGATAAGAACAATAACTTTGTAGTTGATGAGATTTTCATTTGAAATCATTTGAGGTCCCAAAAGTCTACCTGAAGTTTTGATATTTTAAAATTCAAATTTGTTAAACGACCTCGGATGGCAAAATAACCAAAATCAAAGTTGTAGATCTTGATTAAAACAACAAATTTATAGTTTATGACTTTTTTATTTGAAGCCATTTAGGGTCCTAAATATTTATTTTAAATCCTAAAAATTGAATACTAGGGGAATGGATATGCTATATAGACAAAAGTGACCTATATGTACAGTGGTTAGAGGAGAGTGGTTAGAGGAGCTAAGGAGAAAAGTCCTAGGTTCAAATCCTAGCACCATCACGTACCATGAAAAAGAGCGTGGACCTACAGCTGGAGCAGCTTCCTGGTACCATGAAGCTGGAGCTGGTGAGTGGCTTCCCAGGATGGAAACAAATTTTTTTGATATTTTTGGCCCATTTTTGGGATTTTTGAAAATTCAAATCACCACCGGCTAGTAATACAAACCGACCATGATAAGCTAGAATCACCGTCGGTTGTAAACCGCCTATGATGAGAATGTCATCACCACCGACAGCTTATTGCCGAGACCAAAAAATGTTTGTGATAGGCTTTACGAATCACTTGTGAATGGTCTGAATGTAGTAGTGAATTCAAATGTTTTGAGACTCAAGTTTTGAATATTTCAAACTATCTCTGATGAAGATACATCCTATACCAAAGTTGTAGTACATGACAATATTTAAAACTTTTAAAGTCACCTAGAGTATCAAATATGTGTTTGAAATCCAAATGTTTTGAGACTCAATTTTTGAAATTTTCAAACTATCTCTGATAGAGATACATCCTATATCAAAGTTGTAGTACATGACAATATTTAAAACTTTGCAGTTAAAAGTTTTTTCATTTGAGTTCATTTAGTAGCCAAAATATCCAATATATGATTATGAAATAGTGATATAAAAAGATAGCATATTATATATAGGCATGAATGAGTGTGTGGTGTAGTGGTAGAGACATGGTAGTGTTAAGTGTTAGGTTGTTGGTTTGATTCTCCAAAGTTGCAAGTTTTTTGGGTTTTCTAGAGGCGGGCATATTAAGATGGGTTAATGGGATTAACGAAGGCGGCCACTTTAAGGCGCCGCCTCCGTTAGGGCAAAACAATCGCCTTCGTAGGTTGGGATTAACCATAACCTTTGGATGGATGCAGATGCTTGCCCGCCGCCATTAATGGCCATTTGGTCCACCTTGGTTAAGTTTTATGTAGTAGTGGGTGCGACCCTTGGTGGGGGCTAGGGCGTCGCTTTGACCCTAGGCGTGGGTGACAGCACAACCCAGGAAGAAAAAATGGCATCATGATTGGAGCAGCTGCAAACGTGCTACTTGATATCCCCTCCATGTGTACAAGAATATCGATAAAAATTGCTTTCATATTAAAAAAATAAATTAATGACCTCAAACCATGTGAAAATGGTCAAAAATGAAATATATGAAAATTGAACTCTGTACACTTGCCTATCCTCAGGGGTAAAAGCATCAATTCATGCCCAACTTAACACTGTTAGCGGCCAAATCTAATGAAAGGAAATTAGATTTTGGGCCAAATAATTAAATTAAAAACTAAAAAGGCCAAAGAAAGAAGTTGAACTTTTTTAGGGCCAAAAAAGTAATTCTCTCTTGATAATCCTATGTTACACATGTGTTCATGTGCCCACAGATATTGATATATCATGATATATTAGGTGCCTTGTCAATATAGTGTATCTTATATTATGTGATGAATTGTGTTGGATCTTATTGTATGTTGGGTACGGGGATCCTTGTGGGACTAAATCCAGGGGAATGGGGAAATGTATTCACAAATAGATACATCTTTCACATAGTTACATATAACTATGTATGAGATGTACCCATTTGTCAACAATGTGTAGTACCACTTTGCTAAAATCATTTGAATTTTTTTAAATAGTTATATGCTAAAATCTTATTGTTATGCAAGTTTTTAGAATTATCTAACTAATTTTAGATATTATTATAATTATTCAATGGTAATTTTACAAAATAACTATAATAATATCTAAAATTGGTCAAGAAATTTTAAAAATTGGCACGTTAACATATTTTGGACTATAAGCTTTTCACAAAAGTTTCAAACGATTTTAATAAGATGGAAATATACATTCTATACAAATAGATATGTCTCTCACACAGTTTCATATAACCATGTCACAGATGTGTCCATTCATGAACAATGTATAGCATGCTTTGTTACAAATCATTTGAAATTTTAGTGAAAAGATTATACACCAAAAACATGTTGTTATGCAAGTTTGTAGAATTTCTTAACCAAGTTTAGATTTTATTACAATTATCATATTTTTAATATCGCAAAGTATTTGTAAAAGTATCTAAATTTTCTCAAGAAATTCTATAAATAATTGACACAACAACATATTCTGGGCTCATAAACTTTCCATAAAAAATATTTGGTTTTAATAAAGTGGGACTATACATTGTTCACAAATAGATACATCATATAGTTCATATAACTATATGATAGATGCATCCATTTGTGAATAATGTATAGTACTGCTTTGTTAGGATCATCTGGAATTTTAATGGAAATATTATTCGCCAAAAACATGTTGTCACGCAAGTTTATAAGTTTCCTAACAAAATTTAGATATATTACAATTATTATATAGTAATTCCACAAAATAATTATAATAATATCTAAATATGGTGAAGAAATTCTACAAACTATATTTTGAAACATTTTTTTAAAATTTAAATTTAAATTGGTTTTTGAAAGCATACACTAAAGCTTTATTATTAGTATTAGTACTATTATTACTATTACTATTATTTTCAAATAGAACAGAAACCTATTTGGAGTTAGATAATTTGAAGTTTTTGGACCTTTAATTTCTTGAATTATTTTGAAGTTTTTTTGAAAATTTAATGTCCAAAAATGAAATCAAATTATCAAGCTAAACTTTATAATTTATTTTAGTATATAATTTAAAATTTTATCATGCGATGAAAGAGCAATAAATATTTTGCTTCGCTTAGTGATGATTTCATACTAGTTGAGACTAGGCCATGCTTGCTAGCATGAATGATGCAGGCACTTTCTTTAAAAAAAACCATCAAACGAGTATGGCAGTCAAGCATGTCATAAATATCATCACAAATGTATCACCGAAGTAGGTTGTGACGATTTTGAGCTGACGTTTACGATCAAAACATAACACTGTTGTAAATATCTGTCATCTCTAGCAAAATTGTCATAAACTAAGCCTTTTATGACATATAAGTGCTCTATCATACCAAAATTGTCATAGAAGACCACATCTCTTGTAGTGATAGCTTTTATTGGATTAGACATTGATTTGAATGATATTCTAGTTTATTTTCATTAGGATGGAGGTGGGTACTTTATAATATCTTTGATAACAATATATGTGCATTATTCAAAATAAAATTTAGGGTGTAATTTTGCATTATCATTCATAATTACTAAAATGATAATATAAGTTGATGCAAATTTAGAATGTTATTTCAAATTATCTTTCATAATAACATAGGTAGATAGTTTAGGCGTAAATTAGAATGTTATTTTATGTATTTATCATCTTTTATTAGAACAACATAGGTGGTAAGTTAAGACATAATAAACCCAATCATACTGACCATAATGATTGGAGATTATCAAACCATCATAGCAATGGTACATGTTTCCAATTAGTAATTTAAGTTTTTTAGGATTTTATTTGTTATCACAACTCATCAGGATTTAACGTGGATGCTTTGTTGAATGCTTCCAATTAATAATATTAAGATTTGTATACGTCGGTTTTATTGCTTCACAACATGATCACCCGAATGGCAGGATGACAGGTACGGTATCATTACAATCCAGCAACTACATGTAACAACAGGTACCCGTAGCTAAACTTTGGAGCTAAAATTGCAATTTTCATAACAAAGTTTGCCTGTAGGAAAAGGGATAGAGAAAAGATGAAGTTTTTGACTTCACCTAGAGGAATTCGACTTCGCTGTAAAAAAGAGGAGATTGAAACAAGACTGAGCGAAGACAAGAATTTGACTTCGCTTAGTAATTGAAGACAAAAGAAGATGGAACAGAAATCGACTAAGTCCAAAAGACAAAGACATTAAGAAGATTGATGAGCAAAATTGAAGAATGAAGACTTAGATAGAGAAAAGGACCACTTCGCCCTTGTAGTTGGAAAGGGTTATATTTCTGCGAGTTGGGGGTAAAATAGTCATTTGTATGTAAAATAAGAAGAATGGGGCCCCTATAAATACCCCCTCTGACATGTATTGTACGATCATGAAATGAATACAACTTTTACTTGTGTTCAAACTTTGATTCTTGAGTGATTGCTTTACCCAACATCTGGCGCCCACCGTTTGTGTGTGCTCGAAGACTCCCACAACCACGCGAAGCTAATAGGCAGGCCTAACAAGAAAGTTACCACCGGGGTAACCGAAGATGACCTACTAATAGTCGAAGATCAAAGTCTTGAAAAATATGCACCCCAAGACCCAAACTCTTCAAGGGCAAGAGAAGTCGAAGAACAAAGACTCAAAGAACTAGAAGAGCAAGTGTTGAGAAAACAAAAAGAACTAGAAGAGCAAGTGTTGAGAGAACAAAGACTCAAAGAACTAGAAGACCAAACTCTCCCCTGTCAATAAACATGCAGCTAGCACAATGGCCCTTGGGATACAAATTTAACATGATACCAATATTTGATGGTCAATCTGACCCAAGGCAATTTCTGATGAATTTTGAAGCCACAGTAATTTCTAGAGGCGGCGATGAAACTACATTAGCAAAATCTCTTGTCATGGCAGTTAAAGGACCAGCACAACAATGGTACTCTTCGCTAAAAGAAAAAACCATACATTCATCGGATCAACTCAAAGCAAATTTACTTGTTGACTTCTAAGGATTCCAGCCAGCTAGCCTCATAGACATAGACATGTTCAATTGCAAGCAACAAATTAAAGAGACCCTGAGCTAGTATTTCAAAAGATTCATCCAAATCAAGGCACAAATTCCAAATATCATAGACAAAGTGGTAATAATAGCCGCAATCAAAGGGCTTTGAGTAGGCCAATGTGCTTCCCATCTTGCTCAAGAAAAACCAAGTATAGTTGCTAAGCTTTACGAAGTCATTCAAAAATATTGCAAGTTAGATGATGATTATAGAAAAAGAATTGAGGAAGAAAACAAGCTTTAGGGCTCAAATCAAGCAAAACAACAACTTCCACCCTCCAAGACCAAACAACTATGAGTGAATACCATTTACACCGCACAACCAAGTCAATCAAATCGAGAATAACAACAATTCAACAACTAAAAGTGTTTAGGCTCACTAAAATCAATACAACTAGCGAAGTCAATTCAATGAAAGAACATTTGAAAGAGGAGGCTTTGGCACAAGAGGAAGAGCACCTCTAAAACCTAAAGATATGTACTGCGTCATTCATGGCAAAGGGGCTAGTCATACATCCAAGATGTGTCCTAAAGTAAAGAAAATCATCGAAGAAGCCCAAGAAGAAAACAGGGAACCAAGCAAATCAAAAGTTGTCAATAATCTCTAGCAAAAACAACAAAGTTCTCATCAAACTTATTACCTAATGCACTATAGACATGCCCAAGCATTACTTCTAGGGTCACCACCCACATATAGCTATGAACCCCTAGCAATGTGCCATCCCATGCAAAATCAATGGAGGTAGAATCAACCTCAGCAATCCAATGTTCAATCACCTCAACCTGAAGCCTCGGTTGCAAACAACCCACAAAACAATCAAGCCAAGCAAGAAAACAACTCTCCATCAGCTTTAGCGGTGAACAATAATGCAATCATCCCAAATAGAGGAAGAATATTGACAATCACATAAGGAAATAGCATGGACCATGAAAATAATAGTCAAAGAAGAAACTACTTCCAAAGAGTAAATTCAATTTCAATGGAAGGCCCATACAAGGAAACAAGATGGTCCCATTTGCCAATCACATTTTTAGAAGAAGACCTTCAGTTGAAAGATTACCCACATATGGATGCTATGGTAATTAAAGCAAATATTGATGGATGGGCAGTTTCAAAAATATTAGTTGATGGTGGCAGCTCCATGAACATTATATTCACATCAACAATAGATGACATGAAAATTGATGGCAAAATATTGGGGAGAGCAGAACACCAGCTTTATGGCTTCTGTGGGAAAAGATACACTTAATTGGGAGAATAGTACTACCAGTCTATTTTGCAAAAGTAAGTAATGCAAGAACAGAGCAAATAGCATTTGATGTGGCTAACATGTACTATCCATACAACGCACTCTTCAGAAGAGGAACCTTAAATGCATTCGAGGTAGTCATAAGCTACTCTTATTTATGTATAAAAATGCCAGCAATAAATGGAGTAATCATAGTCCACGGAGACCAAACTGAGGCGAAAAAACATTGAAAAGAATATACCCTAGGACAAAAGAATGTTCACGCAATTGCTGAAGAAGAAAAAGAAGAAGAAACAAAAATGCGAAGCCTCAACCCAAAGCTCAAGCTTGTAAAGAGATAAAAAACAGTACCTCTTGATCCATTAGTCCCAGACCAAGTCATCATTGGTACTTGACTTTCTCAAGAAAAAGAAGACAAACTCATGGAATTTCTTCGAAGCAACAAAGATGTATTTGCTTGGTCATCCAATGACTTAGGAGGAGTCAGCAGAGACATAATTGAGCACAAAGTAGACATTGATCCAAAAATTAGACCGAAAAAGAAAAAGTTGAGAAACTAGCCAAAGATAGAGTTTAGGCTACCAAAGCTGAAGTTCAAAGATTGCTGGATGCAAAAGTTATAAGAGAACTTTAATTCACAACTTGGCTAGCAAACATTGTCATGGTCAGGTAAAAGAATGGAAATGGCGAATGTGCATCAATTTCATAGATCTCAATAAAGCATGCCCAAAGGACAAATTCTCACTACCAAGAATTGACACATTAGTTGATCAAGCAGCTAGAAGTGAAATGCTAAGTTTCTTAAATTATTTTTTTTGGCTATCATCAAATTTGGATGAGAAAAGAAGATGAAGAATTCACAAGTTTTATCACTCCATTTGGGACCTACTATTTGTAAGAATGGCAGAGGGGCTTCGTAAAACTGTCACAACATTTGTCAGAATGACCTCAACAGTGCTATGTGATCAAATTGGCAAAAATCTACTCACCTATGTTGATGACATAGTAGTCAAAAGCAAGAAAAAAGAAGATCACATCAAAGATCTCCAAGAAACATTTGCAAATCTCTGGGAAGCAAATTTAAAGTTGAATCCTGAAAAGTGCACTTTCGGAGTCTAGAAAGGAAAAATCTTAGGCTACATTGTATTAGCAAAGGGAATTGACCCAAACCTAGACAAAGTTCAAGCAATCCTAAACATGAAAGTTCCTGAAAATATAAAGGATGTCTAGAAGTTGACAGGAAGACTTGCTGCCTTAAATAGATTTATCTCAAAATTAGCAGAACAAAGCCTGCCGATATTCCAAGCACTCAAGGGAACAAAAAGAAACATCACCTTTAGGGATAAAAATGAAATACGCTGCAAGACTTCAATTCCAATGCACAAACAATATTGCAAAATATGAAGCCGTTTTACTCGGACTCCGAAAAGCAAGAGCAATGGGAATCCAAAGGTTAATAATCAAAATAGACTCGCAAGTCATGGCTGGACACATCGAAAAAAATTACAAGGCAAGAGATCCCGTGCTAGCAAAATACTTGCAATTTTTAAGAGAACAAGAGAAATATTTTGAAGGCTTCACAATCACAAACATCTCAAGAACAGATAACTCAGATGCTGACGAAATAGCAAAAGTTGCAGCCCAAAATATAAGTTTGTCTCAAGATGTCTTCTTTCAAGTCTTAACTCAAGCTTCTATCAAGACAAAGCAAGAAGTTCCAAGAGAAGTTCATGTAATACAATGCGAAGATTGGAGTGCACCAATCATGGCATATCTTCGCGAACATTATGAACCAGAAGACAAAGTTAATGAAGTCAGAATGTAACATAGGACAAGGAATTACAAAATCATCAACAATCAGTTGTACAAGCAAGGAATTTATGAGCCACTTCTCAAATGCATATCATCAAAAAAGGGAAGAGAATTGCTATCAGAAATACATGAAGGTATTGTGGCACACATCCAGGCGCAAGAGCCATGATAGGAAAAGCATTTTGACAAGAATTTTATTAGCCCTCGGCCTAAAATGACAGCAAAGAAATAGTTAAATCTTGTCACAACTGTCAAATTTCTGCAAGCAAGATAAAAGCTCCAGCAACAAACTTACAAACAATAGAATCAACTTGGCCACTCGTAAGATGGGGAATTGAAATAATAGGCAAATTACCTCCAACCCAAGGAAATTATTAATATGCAGTTGTGGCTGTAGAATATTTCACAAAATGGATTGAAGCCAAGCCAGTAACAAACATGTCATCTTTCACAATGAAGAAATTCTTATGGCAGAATATCATATGCTGCTTTAGGGTTCCAAGACACATTACAGTAGATAATGGGACTCAATTTGACAGTCAGGATTTTAGAAACTATTGTCAGAATATGGGAATCTAACTATGCTTTGCTTCAGTCAGACACCCAAAGTTAAATGGTGTAGTCGAAAAAGCGAATGGAATCATATGCACTTGAATTTCAAAATGCCTAGTGGGACTTCCTAAGGGAAAATGGGTGATGAATTACCAAAAGTTATTTAGGCTCACAACACAACAGTATCAAAATCAACAAACTTTACACCATTCAAGTTGATATATGGAGAAGAAGCAATGACACCCAAAGAGATAAAATTCGAAGGGCCAAGAACAAATGTTCAAATAATTGAGGAAGAAGAACAAGTAACAAAAAAAGATTTGCTTGATGAAGAAAGAATGAAGGCAATTCAGAACCTTGAGAAATATCAAAAAGAAACAAAAAGTTGGTACAACAAGAAAGTAAAGCCAAGGCAATTATCACTAGGCGACTTCATTTTCAAAAGAAAGAGAAATGGAGACACAGTAGGAAAGTTTCAACAATTTCAGGAAGGACCATATCTCATCACAAGATCTAACAAGCTCGGGGCATTTCACTTGACAAATATGAATGGACAAGAAATTGACCACACTTGGAACATTGAAGCACTGTGAAAATATAACCCTTAGATTTTTTCAAGCTGTATCTTAGAAGTAGATTAACTTCTTTACTTTCCAAGTCTTGAAAATCAAATGTAAACAAGTTGCACTCTTTTTCCACTCAGGGGAAGCCCTTCACAGGGTGAGTGGTTTTTTAACGAGATAGTCTCTATTATAAATTCTCATCAAACATAAATGAGAAACTATTCCCCTAAGTCTTGAGTATAGAAAAACCAACAAGCTGAAGAGTATACTTAAAATATACTCAAATATCAGCTAAAACAAACTAAAATAGGTAGCATCATTTTTTAAACAAGCAAAAAGTAATGCTAACCTATCTAAACAAATATTTCTGTTTTTTTTTCAAATTCACTAAGGTGAATCATGGTTTCTAAGCGAAGTCTACACGTTGCCTTCGTAAAAAAGTGAAGGGATGGCGTTTTTCAAATTCACTAAGGTCAATCATGACTTCTACGCGAAGACTACGCGTTGCCTTCACAAAAAAAAGTGAAGGGACAGTGCTTTTCAAATTTACTAAGGTAAATCATGACTTCTAAGAAAAGACTACGCATTGCCTACGCAAAAGTAAAAAGAGTAACTTTTTTCCAAGGGAAAATTCGGTTTACAAAAAACAAACATACTCACAAATTAAATACAAAATTTTATAAAATAGAATTATTTATTATGAATTACAACACAAAGAAGCAAGTTTACATCAAAATTTACAATCATTCAGTTTCTTAAGCTACAATAATTGTAGCTTTGCTAATCAAGTCTTCAACAACTTTATCCAAAACACGATCAGCCTCTAATCATAGGAAATCTTTAGAAACAAAGCTTGGCGAAGTACTTGAACATGATGACTAGGAAAAAATACAAGTGTCAAAACATTTCTTATCTCATTCAAATATCATGAGGAAAAAGGAAGAATCAACAACTACCTAACAGAATTTGCTAATGTCGATAACACATGGTAAACAAGGTTTCTTATTTTCAGTAATAAGATTTTTAGATTCAAAATATAAAAACAACATATATCATGAGCAAAAGAATCACAGCGACAAAAATTAAAACATCATAAGATAACGCTTGAGTTAGCTTACGTTTAACAAATGTATCAAATGTAGGGTTCACCTCGTTGGTTTCATACTCCAACTACAGCGAAGGCTCAACGACAAAGTTATCCTTACACATTAACAACAACATAACATCAATTCCATCCTGCTCATTCAATATTTACAAATGTCAAAAGATCTTTTAAACCTCACCCCTCAACTTAGAATCTTAAAACTAAACTACGAAGACAACTAAACTAGATGATCACCAACATGTCATCTCTAGCATTTTCCTCATCTTGCTTGTCCTGCTCCCTTTGTTCCTTCTCATCAGCAGCAATCTCTTTCTCAAGCTACTGCAAAAACAAAACAAGAATATTAGAATGAAAAACAAAAAAGAGAAATAAACAAAAGAGTAAAAAAATCTCATCTAACTTTTTCCATCTTCTTCTTCGCCTTCATAAAAGCATTCTCCCTGCCACCTTTGTTTCAATATTGATTAAAATACTTCTTGCAAAGTAGTTGAGTTCGGGAAGAAACTAGACTCAGTGACTCCATAGAAGGGAACTTATAATCCTTATCCAACATTTGGTCATACAAGGGATCTTTTGCCTCTTTCATCAAATGAAAAAGTGCACAAGTTGAGTACATACAACTCAAATCAGCACTAGTTTGAATAACAGTTGGCAAATCTTCATATTTGTGACACAGCCATGCAAAGAATGGATCAAACTCCCCAAGTTCCCAGCAGGGATCTGTCACACCCAATTTTAAGAATAAAATTGAATGCACAAAACTCATGTGTGCCCAGGGATCAATCACACACATAAGCTGACAAATTACATAAAGTATCATCACGGTGTCTCTTACATCAGATCCATAATATAACTTAGTCTTACATCACACAGCGGAATATAAAAAGGTAACTCTCTCGTGGGGCTTCATCATAGGGAAGGTCAACTGGTTGACCACAAGCCTAAAAATCCTCAGGGAATTCCTCATATCCGTTGTCATCTATTACCCATCCAGGATTTTTATCCAAATAAAGAAAATAAACAAGCATAAGTACATCCCGTACTTAACAAGTTAACATGGGGTTATGAAGCTCAAAAAGGTTGACTCTGGTTTACTGCAGTTAGCATTTTTAGTAAGTCAAGCTTTTATTCTCAGGTATTATCAAATTGTGCTTAAGCTCCCATTTAATCCCATATGAATAGATATCAGGGTCAAGTGTATCATATATCATCATAGAACAACTTAAATGATCATCAACAAGTAACTAGTTATTCTGTGAGTTTTCCGGGCCGCTCGTGACCGTGAGCAAGTTTATTACCCTCTATAGAGGTGGTGCACATTCACCGTGAGTCATGATTCCCATATGCCCGGGTTAATTACTCCCATGTCACTACCAAGGTGAGCAGGTAGGGTACACTATGAAGCCATTTTATAGGTTTCTCTAACAAGTTAGGGCTGCTAGGTTTCCTTGGTAGGCAGATGTAGGAACCCCTCTTTCCTATGGCACATATCCATCGTGGCTATACACATAGGAATAGAGGCAGCCCTATACCCAACATGGCAAGCCCCTTTTGCGCCATAAAGGTAACCTCTAACTAGCTAGAAAAGGTCCTATTACTGAGCTAAAGTCAGAGCCATATGACTCTCCCGGTTGCACTGTCAGTCCTAGCTTTTGCCGACAGATAAGTCCTTATGGAGGGCCGGGAGCAACATGATCAACAGTCATTTGCCCCTTTGCCCTATGGACCAGTTGTTATAAAACATGTTATACTTTTGGTTCCATAGAACCATTCATCATCATTAAGATCATGTTCAGTTAGAGCACTAGCAATCTACCCATATGCAATTACCCCATAGGAGTCAAGGGAACAAGTCATCAACTGTCTAGAATGTCCTTAGGGTTATCAAAATTAGACACATGCACATGAGTAATTGATTAAAGTGAAATAGGACATCAAGGTAGGCCCATGCTATACTTGTCTTGGTTCACAAACTCTTGCTGGTCCTGCTGGTCGTCGAAGAATTCTTGGTCTCCAACGTTCTCCTCACCGTCTGAACGCGACCAACACGGCAACATACAACATTCCAAAGGCATTTCATGCAAAGCAAACATTCCTATAATTACAACAGTACACCAATAGTATAGAAAACAAGATAAAATAGTTATGAAAATAATATACGTCTCGCTACGATCACGTCAACATGAAGTTCACGAAAAACGGAGCTAGAATGTGAAAGTTATGATTTAAACGGGATTTCCTATAGCAATATATTTAATTAAATCTAACCATGAAATTTAAAAGTTCCAAACTTGACTAACAGTGGTTCTAACATGTAGATTATGAAATTACGAAGCTAACGCGATTTGAACAGATCAATTCGGAGCTAAAACGACGATTTTATAAGCAAAACAGTTCAAATGGCATTTCTGTAAATACTAAAAACGTACTTTGAACTAAAACAATTAACTTTACGCTTTCAAAACGAGAAAGCGTACACGAGGAAATACGCTAAGGACAGCGGGTTCTATTTTGGGAAAAGGGAGGGGCTCTTTAACAAATTTGCCACGGCAAAAGGGTATCGGCCATCCTAGGCCGTAGATCATGCGATGGACGGTTGAGATTAAAATAGAGGAGAGAGAACAAGGGGGGGCTGTCCGAAACAGTGTTCCAGGTGGCCAGGCGCCATGGCCGATGGTGAGGACCTGCCGGCGAGCTCGGTTAGGGCCCCATGGGCCATGGAATGTGTATCCAAAGGCACCGGGAGATGGAGGGGGAGCAGGCGAACATGTTCAGACCAAGAAAACGGCCGGAGGGTGCGGCCGTGGCGGCGGTCGCCATGGACGGTGGCTAGAGATCATCGACACATGTGGTTAGAGCCCTAGGGGCTATGAAACAATGAATTAATTGCATGGGGAGAAAGAGGGAAGCATGGGGAGTCTCACAGCAGGAAAAATTGGGGTCGGAGTCGGCTCGGGGAAGACAGCGACGCGGACGGTGGACGGCGGTCCTCGGAGCTTCTCCGTGCGGCGGTTGCGGCCTCCGAGGCACTCGGCGAATGTGAAGAAGAGGCGAAACTGGAGCGGGGAGTGAGAGAGGGACGCGCGGGGGCTCGGCTTCGCTTAAAAAGAGGCCGAGGCGCGGGGAGGGGGCACTCCCACGACACGCGTGGAGTGGGCGCGGTTGCGGCATCGGTTTCGTGCGACTCAGGCGCGGGACGGAGGTGGGGGAACGTGCTGACGGGCGGGGCCTGGGTCAGCGGCTGGGCGCGATGGTTGCTGAGGCGAGCAGCGCGGCTACGGTTGGCTAGCGCGGAGCTGGGCCGGTGCGGTTGCTGGGCCGGCGTGGTTGCTGGGCCGGCGCGGGGCACCAGGGGGAGGCTGAGCCGGGCTAGCATGGCTACTCAGGCTGGGCCTCAACCAGAAATGAGGAGAAGAGGGAGGGGAGAGGGAGCTGGGCTGGCGGGAGGAGCGGGCCAAAAATCAAGGAAGGGAGGGAGAGGAAAAAAATAATTCCTTTCCTTTTTCCAACAATTTTTCCAAATCCATTTTCAATTAGATTTTGAATTCATTTGGACTTTGAATCAAAACCATTCATCACAAAAATAAATATGCAGCAGCATGTAAGCATCACTTGTAGCTAATCTTATATTTGATTTTAGTTTTATAAAAATTATTACTTTCCTATGTTAGAATGCTCACATAAATTGCTTAATTAAATCAATTTGACTATTTTTTAGAAAATGCAAAATTAGGGTGTTACAATTCTTACCCCCTTAAGATGAATCTCGTCCTCGAGATTCGGGTGATTGCTTACTCAAACAGTTGTGGATAAGTCTTTCTCAGATCCTCTTCTCTTTCCCAAGTAGCCTTATCCTCTGTATATCGATTCCACTGCACCTTGCACATCTTTATAGTTTGGCTTCTTGTAACTCTTTCAGCAGTTTCCAAGATCTTTATCGGATACTCTTCATAAGTAAGATCTTCCTTGACAGCGAGTTCTTCCAAAGGAATTTGCTCTTCTGGTACCCACAAACACTTTTTCAATTGGGAAACATGGAACACGTCGTGCACACCTAACAAACTCTCAGGTAGTTCCAACTGATAAGCTACTTCTCCACGTCTCTCTAGGATCTTAAAAGGTCCTATATACCTTGGTGCTAACTTTCCCTTCATATTGAATATTTTTACACTTCTCATTGGTGACACCTTCAAGTACACATAATCACCAACTTCGAAAGTCAGCTCTCTTCTATGAGTATCAGCATAACTCTTCTGTCAGGACTGAGCCACTCTCAAATTGTCTCTAATCATTCTCACTTGTTCTTCCATGTCTCTAAGGACATTGGGTCCAAACACTTGAGTTTCTCCAGTCTGATTTCAGAACAAAGGCATTCTACATTTACATCCATACAACGCCTCGAAAGGTGCCATCTTGAGACTCTTCTGATAACTGTTGTTGTACGAGAACTCTGCGTATGGCAGAACCTTATCCCAACTATCACCATACTGTAGTGCACAAGCTCTCAATATATCTTCCAAAATCTGGTTGATCATTTCAGTCTGTCCATCAGTTTGCGGGTGGTAAGCAGAACTAAAATTCAACTTTGTCCCCAAAGATCTATGTACTTTATGCCAGAATTACGATGTAAACTGAGTGCCTCTATCCGACACAATTTTCTTGGGAACACCATGTAAGCACGCTATTCTTTCCATGTACAATTCTGTTAGTCTTGCACCTGTATAGGTAGTCTTGACTGGTAAAAAGTGGGCAACCTTGGTGAGTCAATCCACTATTACCCATATTGAATTATAACCTCTTTGAGTGCGGGGCAATCCTACAATAAAATCCATACCAACTTCTTTCCATTTCCATTCAAGAATCTTCATTGGTTGTAGTAACCCTGTAGGTCTTTGATGCTCAGCTTTCACTCTTTGACAAGTGTCACACAAAGCCACATACTCTACCACGTCTCTCTTCAAACCATACCACCAATACTTCTCCTTGAGATCCAAATACATCTTGGTACTTTGCCTGGATCTACTGTTATTCCACCATTGGAGACAACATGACCCAGAAAAGAGACTTCCTTCAACCAAAACTCACACTTGCTTCGCTTAGCGTACAACTTATGTTCTCTAAGCTTTTACAAGACCATCCTTATATGTCCAGCATGTTCTTCTTCAGTCTTGGAGAATATCAGTATGTCATCTATGAATACCACCACAAATTTATCCAGAAACTCCATGAACACCTTATTCATCAGGTACATGAAGTATGCAGGTGCATTGGTCAAACCAAAAGACATAACAGTATACTCATACAATCCATACCGTGTAGTGAATGCTGTCTTGGGTATGTCCGAGTTTTGAATCTTTAGCTGATGGTACCCTGAGTAGAGATCAATCTTGGAGAACACATGGGCTCCTCTCAACTGATCAAACAAATCATCAATCCTAGGCAAAGGGTATTTATTCTTGATTGTAACCTCATTAAGTGAACGGTAATCCACACACATCCGTTGACTACCATCCTTCTTATCCACAAAGATCACAGGTGCACCCCATGGGGAAGAACTGGGGCATATGAAACATTTTTCTTCCAACTCTTTTAGTTGTTTCTTAAGCTCTTCTAATTCATTAACCCCCATTCTATATGGACGTTTAGCTATTGGTGCAGTTCCAGGTAATAATTCAATAATGAATTCAATGTCTCGGTTAGGTGGCATACCTGGCAAGTCATTAGGGAAGACATCCGAGAACTCCTCCATGACACGATCTTGTTCATTGGCTTCACCATCTAGCTGGTTCACTGTGGCTGTAGGCTGAGCTTGCACTACCACTTCTACACAGATTCTATCTCCATTGAGTGATGTCACAACCACAGATTTCTCTTGACACTGAATCACTGCCCAATGTTGTTTCATCCAATCCATTCCCAGAATAAGATCAATTCCCGTTGTTCTCAACACAATTGGTTTCACTTTGAAGTCTACTCCCCTTAAGGAAATGCTAGTTGAGGGACTCTAATATGAAGCGGGCATACTACCTCCTAGTGAATTTACTAGTATGGGGTTTTTCATGGCACACAAAGGTATGCTATGCATTCTAACAAAAGCTTGGGAAATAAAAGAATGCGAAGCACCAGAATCAAAAAGTACTGTAGCAGAGATAGAGTTGACGCTGAATGTACCCAACATGACCTCTGGCATCTCTTGAGCTGCATCAGATGACACATAGTTCACCTTCGCAGTGTGAGGTGGTCGGGCGTTGAACTTCTGATTGCCAGTCTGGTTCTGAGGTGCTTGTTGGTTCTGCTTCTTAGGACACTAATGAGCATAGTGACCTACTTCTCCTCAGCGGTAGCAAGCATTGGAGTTATTGGGTGCACCACTCTTCATAGGAGCATTGTTGGATGGTCCCTGGCATGTTGCCGGATTTCTAGTCTGTTGCAGGGGACGCTGATTACCATACTGTTGCTGGTACTAAGGGCGTTGCTGGAACTAGTTCTGTTGAGGATACTAACCACGGTTTCCCTAGTTAGTTGGTCCTGCATTCCTTTGCTGAAAACCATGCTGGGGATAGGCACGTAGGTGGGTGTTACTTCCAGAAGCTTGCCCTTGAAGCCTCCTCTTCTTGGCTTCCATCTCTTTGCGCTTATCGTCAATCACAATAGCGCAGTTCACTAATGACTAAAAGTTGGGGTAGGTGTTGGACATCAGTTGAAGCTGTAGTCCATCATAGAGTTTCTTGAGGAAATGGCGTTGCTTATCCTTGTCCTCAGCCACATCATTTGGAGCATAGCATGATAGTTGAGCAAACTTGTCACGATATTCCACCACAGTCATGGATCCTTGTTTGAGGGACCTGAATTCCTCCTGCTTCAATTCCACGAGTCCATCAGGGATATGATAAGACTGGAAATTGTCCTTGAATTCCTGCCAGGTGATAGCAGGAGCATTGTTGGGACATCCATACTAAAAAGAATCCCACCAATCCTGAGCTACTCCCTGGAGTTGACCAGAAGCATACAACACCTTCTCCAGATCGTTGCATTGAGCTATGTTAAGTTGTTTCTCTACAGCACGCAGCCAATCATCCGCCACCATAGGGTCTGAGGCATGAGTGAACACTGGTGGATGACCCTTCATAAACTCTCCACACTTATCTCTGACCTGAACAGGCGGTGGTCCTCTTGCAGGTTCATTGTCCAAGCGCTGCATCATAGCTTGCATCAACTGCACTTGCATTCCCAATATTTGTTCCATGGTCATAGGTGGCGGTGGTGGTGGATTTATGAGAGCATCACGCCCACGACCACAGCCTCTGCCTCTTCCTCCTCTTGCGGCTATCTGTTTTCCAACAAATGCGCAAAATTTAGAGATTTTCCAAATTATAGAGAGCTTACAAAAGATAAAAAACAATGCTGAGAATTTTCTGGACAAGATTCAAATTCAGCAACTCAGTAAAACTGTTATAACTCGAGTTTTAGAGATCCAACAGAGGTGCACCAAGGTTTGTTAGAAATCTTAGGAGATCAGCTACAACTTTTATTTAGATCACTTTTACAGATTCTACCACACACATGGTCAAAAGTAGAGCTAAACCGAATCTGTTCTGGGTTCCAGACTGCGCAGGAACATCAACTTGTGACAGCTAGATCTCACAAACCTGAACAGCTATTGACGTAATTCCAGAGACATTTGAAAGATACAGAAGTCTAGTTGTCTCCACAAAAATTTCAGAATTTTTGACAGCCAAGATTTCGAGATACCAGATAAAGAACACAGGCTGCTCCAGAAATCAGCACAACAGAGATAAGATAAAGTGGAACATCTGCATTAAGATTTCATTCTAAACTTAAGGTTCCAATCTAAGGAAGTTGTGGACATGGCCACAAACTTCCAGCAATCAAACAAATACCAAATCAACCAAGTTCACAAATTAAACATCTAATCATCCAAGTTCACAAAACCAAACAAGACTAAATATGAAACACGAACTAACAACGTGGTAATCTAAATCAAGGCACCTAACACCTATGGAGCGGTGTCAATCATGGTGAAGGACCAGCGCTTCTTCTTGTAGATTGATGGCTGCCCAAGTTGAGCTCAAAGTTCATCCACTTGCTTCTGGAGGCGTCTCTTAGCCCTCTGGGATGCACGCAATTCTCCTTTGACTTCCTCATCCACCCCCTGCATGCATGGACATGCTGCATCGTTGCTTCCAGAGTTGGGTCACTCTCTAGTGGAGCCAAGACCTACCAAACATCCTCATGATCATTGCGAGGAAGGAACCTGAAGCGATCCTCCCTTATGGCCTCAAAGTGACGACCATGGTAGTGGATATAGGCGTCTTGTGCTGCATCTTCCATGCCATCCAAGGCATGGGCCCTCCTGGCAGTGGCACGGTGGACAGTCTCCACCTCATGTCCATTCTTGATGTCGTTCCAAGCGGTGACCACTAGCTCTACCTTCCAGAAGGTAGCCTCCAATGGATGCTGGTACTCTGCATAGTGGTAGTTGATGGAGGCATGCAGGTCAGGGTAGTAGTTGTCCAGCACGTGAGTGAGGAGGGTGTGGTAGTAGGCCGTCTCTGGGGCTAGCTTGAAGTAGTACTTGCACTTCCAGCCTATCTCCACATCCACCATGGGGACAGCTGGGGATGGTGTAGGTGTAGGGGAAGTAGCCGTCGACTCCTCAGGTGTAGCTACGATAGGATAGACCGGTGCGATAGCTGGAGTAGGAGCAGGTGCAGGTGTCAGGGTAGCCATCTCCTCATCGTCAGAGATGATCACAATCTCCATCTCTACCTGTGGAGCACGTGGGGTGAAAAGAGCACGATAGCCAGCAGTGCTGAGTCGGGCAGTCTTCGGGTTATGAGACATCTATAGATTTAAAGTGAGATAGAATTAGAATCAATAATTTTATATAATAGATTAAGGTATGAAAAGCATAAAGGTTTTAATAAAATAACAAGAATAAGACAGTAAGCAAGAAACCAGAGGAGCAAAGATGCTAAAACGACCGTTTTCTAACTAGGCTTGTGTCCTACAGTCAACCTGGCTTCAATACCAATTTGTCACACCCAATTTTAAGAATAAAATTGAATGCACAAAACTCATGTGTGCCCAGGGATCAATCACACACACAAGCTGACAAATTACATAAAGTATCATCACGGTGTCTCTTACATCAGATCCATAATATAACTTAGTCTTACATCACACAGCGGAATATAAAAAGGTAACTCTCTCGTGGGGCTTCATCATAGGGAAGGTCAACTAGTTGACTGCAAGCCTAAAAATCCTCAGGGAATTCCTCATACCCGTTGTCATCTGTTACCCATCCAGGATTTTTATCCAAATAAAGAAAATAAACAAGCATAAGTACATCCCGTACTTAACAAGTTAACATGGCGTTATGAAGCTCAAAAAGGTTAACTCTGGTTTACTGCAGTTAGCATTTTTAGTAAGTCAAGCTTTTATTCTTAGGTATTATCAAATTATGCTTAAGCTCCCATTTAATCCCATATGAACAGATATCAGGGTCAAGTGTATCATATATCATCATAGAACAACTTAAATGATCATCAACAAGTAACCAGTTATTCTGTAAGTTTTCCGGGCCGCTCATGACCATGAGCACGGTTGTTATAACAGTTTATTACCCTCTGCAGAGGTGGTGCACATTCACCACGAGTCGTGATTCCCATATGGCCGGGTTAATTACTCCCATGTCACTACCAAGGTGAGCGGGCAGGGTACACTATGAAGCCATTTCATAGGTTTCTCTAACAAGTTAGGGCCGCTAGGTTTCCTTGGTAGGCAGATGTAGGAACCCCTCTTTCCTATGGCACATATCCATCGCGGCTATACACATAGGAACAGAGGCAGGCCTATACCCAACGTGGCAAGCCCCTTTTGCGCCATAAAGGTAACCTCTAACTAGCTAGAAAAGTTCCTATTACTGAGCTAAAGTCAGAGCCATATGACTCTCCAGGTTGCACTGTCAGTCCCAGCTTTTACCGACAGATAAGTCCTTATGGAGGGCTGGGAGCAACATGATCAACAGTCATTTGCCCCTTCGCCCTATGGATCAGTTGTTATAAAACATGTTATACTTTTGGTTCCATAGAACCAGTCATCATCATTTAGTTCATATTCAGTTAGAGCACTAGCAATCTACCCATATGCAATTACCCCATAGGAGTCAAGGGAACAAGTCATCAACTATCTAGAATGTCCTTAGGGTTATCAAAATTAGACACATGCACAAGAGTAATTGATTAAAGTGAAATAGGACATCAAGGTAGGCCCATGCTATACTTGCCTTGGTTCATAAACTCTTGCTGGTCCTGCTGGTCGTCAAAGAATTCTTGGTCTCCAACATTCTCCTCACCGTCTGAACACGACCAACACGGCAACATACAATATTCCAAAGGCATTTCATGCAAAGCAAACATTCCTATAATTAGAATAGTACACCAACAGTATAGAAAACAAGATAAAATAGTTATTAAAATAATCTACGTCTTGCTACGATCACGTCAACGCGAAGTTCACAAAAAACGGAGCTAGAATGCAAAAGTTATGATTTAAACGGGATTTCCTATAGCAATATATTTCATTAAATCTAACCATGAAATTTAAAAGTTCCAAACTTGACTAACAGTGGTTCTAACATGTAGATTATGAAATTATGAAGCTAACGCGATTTGAACGGATCAATTCGGAGCTAAAACGATGATTTTATAAGCACAACAGTTCAAATGACATTTCTGTAAATACTGAAAACGTACTTTGAACTAAAATAGTTAACTTTACGCTTTCAAAACGAGAAAGCGTACACAGGGAAATACGCAAAGGACGGTGGGTTCTATTTCGGGAAAAGGGAGGGGCGCTTTAACAAATTTGCCACAACGAAAGGGTATCGGCCATCCTAGGCCGTAGATCACGTGATGGACGATTGAGATTAAAACAAAGGAGAGAGAACAAGGGCCGGAACAGTGTTCTAGGCGGCCAGGCGCCATGGCTGACGGCGAGGACCCGCCAGTGAGCTCGATTAGGGCCCCATGGGCCATGGAATGCGTATCCGAAGGCGCCAGGAGATGGAGGGGGAGCAGGCGAACACGTTCAGGCCGAGAAAACGGCCGGAGGGTGCGGCCGTGGCAGCAGTCGCCATGGACGGCGGACGGAGATCATCGGCACATGCGGTTAGAGCCCTAGGGGCCGTGAAACAATGAATTAATTGCATGGGGAGAAAGAGGGGAGCATGGGGAGTCTCACAGCGATAAAAATTGGGGTCGGAGTCGGCTCGGGGAAGACGGCGACGTGGACGGCGGACGGCGGTCCTCGGAGCTTCTCCGTGTGGCGGTTGTGGCCTCCGAGGCGCTCGGCGAATGCGAAGAAGAGGTGAAACTGGAGCAGGGAGCGAGAGAGGGACGCGCGGGGGCTCAGTTTCGCTTAAAAAGAGGCCAAGGCGCGGGGAGGGGGCGCTCCCACGACGCACGTGGAGCGGGTGCAGTTGCGGCGTCGGTTCCGTGCGACTCGGGCACGGGACGGAGGTGGGGGAACGCGCTGACGGGCGGGGCCGGGTGTCAGCGGCTGGGCGCGGTGGTTACTAAGACGAGCAGCGCAGCTGCGGTTAGCTAGCGCGGAGCTGGGCCAGCGCGGTTGCTGGGCCGGCATGGGGTGCCAGGGGGAGGCTGAGCCGGGCTAGCGCGGCTGCTCGGGCTGGGCCTCAGCCAGAAATGAGGAGAAGGGCGAGGGGAGAGGGAGCTGGGCTGGCGGGAGGAGCGGGCCAAAAATCATGGAAGGGAGGGAGAGGAAAAAAATAATTCCTTTCCTTTTTCCAACAAATTTTCCAAATCCATTTTCAATTAGATTTTGAATTCATTTGGACTTTGAATCAAAACCATTCATCACAAAAATAAATATGCAGCAGCATGTAAGCATCACTTGTAGCTAATCTTATATTTGATTTTAGTTTTATAAAAATTATTACTTTCCTATGTTTGAATGCTCACATAAATTGCTTAATTAAATCAATTTGACTTTTTTTTAGAAAATGCAAAATTAGGGTGTTACAGGATCTTCTGGCTTCGCACCAAATTTATCATAACATTTTTTGCAAAGTGCCCATAAGCGAGTACACTTGTCATGAAAAAATTGATCTTTCTCTGTTGCTTTCTTTTCAACAAATTTCTTTTTCCTCACAAGTTTATCAAAATCTTTCTTCAGATTATCAAAATCTCTAGTTTTCCCTTCAAGCTTTGCCTCCATTGAAATACATCTTGTCTCCATGACATGAAGAGTTTCAACGGTGTCTACTTTCTTTTTTTCCTTGGCAGCAAGCTGAGACTTCAAAGATTTAATTTCTTCTTGCAAACTCTTTTCATGAAGAGCAGCATTCTTTGCTTCTTCTTCAAGAGATTTATGCAAACCCCTTTGCAAAAGATCACTCTACAAAAATGAGACACGATAAAAATGTTAAATTGCGAAGCCAAAACAATACGCGAAGTCAACAAAAAAGCTTCTGTACCTTATAAATCATGGAGACACTAGCATCTGCCAGCTCAAGGGAAGATTTCTCGGCAAGTTCAGCTTCCGCATATGGAACTACGAAGGCATCATCAATGCACTTTGACAACTTTAGCTCTGATTTCTTTGGCATAATGCGAAGTCTGTCCAAGCCAATCCCAACAAATTTAAAAGTGTCTAAATATACAACTTGAGCTTGGCAGTACTCCAGACAACGCTTATACGCCTCAGGATCAACTCCATTAGGAATTTTTTCCAAGGCTACAATAGGAGTAGTAGGTTCCTGAGCCACATCTTTCATCTCTCCAATATCCACAGTCGTCTCTTTCTGAGACGAAGGGTCAGGAAAAAAAACTCATCTGTATAAACATAAATGAAGTCAAAAATCAACTATTATGAAGCGAAGTCAAAAAAGAATATAAAAGAGAGAGAGAGAGTAAATATAAGCAAAAACTCACCTGTGGAAACACCCTTCTTAAGTTGACATGAAACTCTTTCACCAGTATTTACATTGATAGTAGATTCAGTAAGCCGAGAAGCTTGAGCATTCTCAGCTTCTTCGTCAAAAACATCATCATCAGATTCATCAAAATCAAGGGTAAGAGTAGTAGTACCCTTGCGAGGTTTAGCTTTCTAAGCACCAGCTTCGAAAGGACCACCTCCTAAATCACACTAATATAGCGCTGAGATATAGTAACACCAACTTGAGTTACTATAGGTTGGAAAAAGTGTTATTAGCTCTCTTAGTAACATATTTTTTTTATGTTCCAATTGGCCATGTTACTATAGACTGGTTTATTGTAACACATCTACCTGTCTACAAGAACATTTGTCTAGTGTTACAATAATTTTTGCTGTAACACTTTTTTTTGCTCTAGTAACACTTTGCATTATGGTAGAATGCATAGTTTGTAACACATTTATTTATTTATCAGAACATTTGCCTAGTGTTACAGGGATTGTCTGTTGTAACACTTTTTTTTAGTTCTAGTAACACTTCTACATTATGGTGAGCACAACATAGAACAAAGGAACACATGGTTTGTAACACTTTTTTTATATCTATTGTAACATATTCAGATTATGAAACAAATATTTTTTTTGCCTATACATGTGGCACACAGATTATTATATAATCACACAAACATGACACATTACAAAATCACATAAACCACAAATTTCTATAATCATAGCAAGATTCACATATTGTAGGATGTTTTCAAACATAGTGCTTGTTCAGATCAAATCATAGTATATGTACAAAACGATATGGCTCTAGAGAGCAACCACATATAGTCCATACTAGAAAGAAAAATTCAAGAACTAGCTAGGATTCATAAAGTCCATTGCTTCTTCTTGTACACATTGATGTAGGAATTCAACCATTAATCATTTCAACCTGCAAAGAAAATGTAAGTTGTAACATTACAAATTAGGCCACATATGTACATTGATGTAAAGTTAAGAAAGCTAGTTTAAACATACAAACATCGAAGGCCAAGCAATTGGGACTCCTTTGGCTTGAGCATCACCAATATTGTTGCACCCAGGCACGGGCCTCACTAATGGCTCATATTTTGTTATAGCATGATTGATATGAAATTTGTAGAATTGACTTCCTGTCTTAACTCCACCAACAATGGCTTTTGGATCAGTGCTGAAGAGAGTTGCATAGGCCACATTAGCCTTATTAGGATATTTTGAAGTCATTAGTAGCACCATGGACCCAACCTACATTAATTTGACATAATCTCTTAGTGACCAACAACCTTTAGTTGTACATCATGATCATGCAATTAGAACAAGTGTATTATGTTCATCTACCTTCATTAGAGGAAGTTGTTTAGCTGTTTGATGCTTGTAGCATGTAGTCTTGTCATGAGCCACCTCCTGGTGTGCAATGGTTGTAGTCTCTCCAAGCCCTTGTGATGACTCTTACACATATAAAATGAAGTATGAAATAATAAGACAAAAATTCTACTATAATTATAGCAAAGTGTGGCTCATAGATACCTTTTGTTTCTTTGTTGTTCTACTTGTGGTGGATAAAAGTAGACTGTCATCATCACTAAAATCAGACTCACATGTTTCTTATTCTAGTAAAGAGAAAAAGATAGTAGCATGAGTTAATATAAAAAAATCCTTTGTGGACGAAATAAGTATTAAATTCACAAGAAAGTGACTTTACCAATTCATCCCTATGCTTAAGGAATCCATCTTTCTGGTTGGGTGCAACACAGTGAACTCTCTAAAAATTTGAAACAATATTAAAGCCAAAAGACTAGATTAGGTGAAAACATGGAAAATAAAGCAAATACCTTTCTTTTAATCGCTTGATTCTGAGAATTGTTATGATCACTCATAGCACAATTTCTCTAGAAAAGATATAAAGTTTGAGTAACACATTTCAATATGGAGTTACAAATTAAAATGTACACGGTTACCATTGTTGCTTCTTGGTTCTCATGGTGCCTTTGATTGTTTTTTAGTTCTTCAATAACTTTGTCTTGCATTCTAGAATGCTCTTTAAGTTGCCTTATTTCCTCTAACATGTGAGTCTCTACATCAGATGATGAGCCATTTAGTGAAATTATATTAATGTCCTTAAAATGGTGTGTTCTTCGACTATAAACTTGTTTAGGAACTAGAAGCAATCCCATGCCGTGCACTTGTCCAACTTTTTCTTCTCCCAACACCTGATGTAATGCATCACCTTCCCATGCAACTCCTCCCTCACTATTTTGTGCTAACTCTAGTTGTGTGTCTAGGAGATTTTCCAATTGAACCTACAAGCAAGAAATCTGCACATTAGAAAAAAGAAAAAAGTATATTTGCAAAAATTCTCATGTGCATGTAGCATACCACTGGTTCATTTATCCCTTTTCCCTTTTTCCTATGAGTTGCAAGGTAAACCTTTGCTCTATGTGGCTGTTTTTTTAGGATTAGCTTGCCTTTAAAAAAATAGCATTAAATGGAAAGTAAGAAGAATCATATATAAAATTTTTAAACAGAAGATGACTCACCATGTCCTCAGACCAACGAGCATAACTCTTTGTACCCATTGTATGTGTTGTCTTCTTCATTTCACGACTTATTTTGTTCTTCTCACTAAGGGTCTAGAAGAATTAATAATAATGAACCAT
Organism: Miscanthus floridulus; assembly: GCF_019320115.1. NCBI lineage: Eukaryota > Viridiplantae > Streptophyta > Magnoliopsida > Poales > Poaceae > Miscanthus > Miscanthus floridulus. The sequence goes on from NC_089593.1 coordinate 56,179,142, forward strand.
TATACATATAGAATCAACAATAGTATAGATAATAATAGTAAATAAATGCCAAATAGCGTAAATAATGGTGTCTTACTTCTTTGGACTTCCAACATTTTATTTGGGCCTTCCATTCACCTTCATCAATATCATTTGGACAACACCTATTCAAAACTGACCTTTTCTTTTTTTTTGGATTAAATAGTGTCTTTTTTAGTGCTGCCTTGTATTTTCTCCAATCTCTACCAATTGATTTCAATATCCATTTCTCGCATGAGTGAGGATATAAGAACTTTGTCTAAAATAAGAAAGTCACTAATGAATGAATTTGACTTCATGGCATGATAACAAGCATATATATACTTAAATTGACAACATTATGTCTTATAAAATTTAGCTAACCAATACGAATTGAATTATGGTTTCTGCATTGTTTTTCTTAACTTCTCTCCAATCTTTGGCACCAACAGGACAGTAACAACCATTTCTTGCTATGGTGCCCAAAAATTGCCCTAAAAGGCCACCTTCTTTTCAAATGGGTTGTCCAAGCATATTACATCTTACTACTATCCGATCTCCTTCAAGTAGATCCCAAACATGTCTTAAAACAGTCCCCTTTCGCTTATTAGGTACTTCATCACCATCACCTATTTAAAACAGAATGATAGTGATAGTCACTTGTTAAGATGCAGTCCATATGAATGAGATTGATCTAACAACATTTGTACCTAATGTGTTCTGGTTCTCATCATCGTGCTGCTCAACCTCATTAGCATATAGTGCTTCAGTATGCATTACATTTAATCCTTTCTTTTTCTTTGTATCTCCTCTTCCTGCTAAACAAATGTTGAGGACATGAACATGTGTTTATAGTAAATATAATAAACAATATGTAATCCATTTATAATACTAGAATATCTGTATTAGACTACCAAGGTTGTATTTATTAAGTCACATACCATGCTGGGGTCGAATAGGCTAATCTTGGATGAAAATAAATCATTGATGACTAACATGACTTAGAATAGTTGTACTTAAATAATCAGATATACAACTAGAAGAGTAAAATATATGTTCATTCTCATAACTTTAGTTTTATTTGGTTTAGATTTGGATGGTTCTTTGTTGGACTTGGTAGGTGCTAAAGTGGCCAGCCTCTGCTTCGTCACAAACAAGCTAAGCATCTTTTTTCTCTCACACTCATTAAGCATTTCCATCACTTCATGATCTTGTTGTATTACAACCAAGCTCTCTTTTCTCCTGTAGTATAGATAGTCAACTGATGTGTACTCATACTCCTTGATCAACTCAATCAAGTTGAAGAAGCATATCTCATCTCTATCCATTTCCATTTGCACATGTTTCTATCCTTCAGCTGCCCCATCACATTCAAGATTTATGGTCCAATTATCCACCGCAATGGTAGCACAATCTAAATAAAATTTAGCACCAATAGAAAAATAAGAATAAAGCATAGGATAATTCAGAAATAAGAATCAAGTATAATAGAATAGTAACAATTATACTAAAGTGCATATCTATAATGTTATTTGAACTTGGAGCTTGAGAACAAGTAAAGTGCAATGGTTCAGATAGGATCATCTGGAGCATGACACATATATACGACAAAAAATTGTCCAAAAGGTTCTTTACATTAAATAAGATATAAAATTAAAATGTATGATAATATATTTTTCCTAACATTTAGGATGGAAAAATCACTGTTATTGTCTTGCTTGATTGAAAATTAACTTTATATATAGTAGTGTTCAGTCAACCATGCAGAAAAAGCAAACCTAAGAAGCTAACAAGTATTGAATAAATAATTACTAAAAGCATGAAAGAAGATATTATCAAAAGATGGATCCACTGCGTCATGATAGGACATTTCACAAAAGCATACTAAACTACTGCTCGGAGTATTCTGTAACATGAATGACAAAATGCTAGCTACTTTGCCCATGCCTGTGCGAGCAAATGAAAGCTGCAACTGCATAAGCAGATAAGCTACTGATACAATGCTACCGGCTTACCTAATTGTCGAAGTGCAGCAGCTCACCTCCTCCAGCGACCTGAAACTACAATGTTTTTAATCCTCTTTCTCATCTGCCGATTTCTAAATCCCCCACCACAAAAGTGTTTCCATGAGAAAAAAGTAAATAAATCACCTAGACAGCTATATGTAGCAGCACTATACCACTAAGATGAGTTGTCCATGAGCTCCTTGGAATGTTGGAGTGGCCGCTGCTAGGATGGAACACATCTGCAGGGAACTAAGATCAGATGGAAATAGCATGGCGAGCTATGAAAGGAAGAGTAGTCAAACTATTTCATCTTCTGGTGAAGATGTTTTCAGAAATCGCACAGTATGCAACTGAAGCAGAGCTGCTTCAAGCCTCATCAAACAAACCAAATCAAGACTGATGGAAAATAAAACCAAACCACGGCATCACTATCTCATATCTCATGGGTGTTCTACTCTAACCGCTAACACTAATAAACATTGATAATTCATCTCGAGTTTCTGGGAACCCTATAAAAGGGGAAACCTTGGCCAAAATCCCAAATTGAAGGTTGCTGTGAGGGGATCAAATGGATTGATGACAAAGATATCTTGTCACATATACTACCATCAAAACCCCTCAATAGATTCGCCCCAAATCGCACCCAAAAAGGAAGAACGAATATTCCAAAAAAATTAGCTCTGAAAATTGGTGATGCTTGTAGATAGATCTGCCGGTAGAAAACCCACATTTGATAGGATGGCAGGATCCGTAGGTCGCCGGAATTCAAAGTCGCATGCAGAAAAGGAGGGGTGGAAGGAGCTCGGCGTCCCCTACAGGAAGTCGATCTCATTGAGCGTAGTGCGATTGGTGTGCAGTGTAACACCCTAAAATTTGCCTCTTTTGAAAATAGGTTTAAAATGATTTAATTCTGTATTTTTGTGCTCAAGAAATATAGGGAAAAAATATTTTTCATTAATCTAAAATTCATCATAAGGTAGCAACATGTTTGTCCATACATGCAACTGCACATTTATTTTGTGATGATTGGGTTTGATCAAAACTTCAAAAGAATTCAAATTTGGGTTGAATTTAGATTTGAAAATTGGGTTTAAGAAATTAAAAATGAATTTCTTTTACTTCCCCTTTGCTTCTCGGTTTTTGGCCCAGCGGCCTGTTCTCCCTCTCCTGGCCCAACTGCTCCCTCTCTTCCATGTAGCCCGGTGGCCAGGTTGGCCTGCTCTCGCTCCCAGCGGCCCATCTGCTCTTTTCCCCTCTTCCCCGTTGTGGCGCCTGATGTAGACTAGGCCTGATCTTCCGAAAGGTATGATAGCGTCGATTGGTGGAGACTCGATGTTCATGATCTAGGCTTCGAACCAAGATTGATTCAGACCCCCACAACCATTATACCACTGCTCCATTGGTTATCAAACACGCGAACGCGATTGACCTCGCTGAGAAGGTTGTCCTACAAGCGAATCAAGAACACAAGCAAGAACAGGATGAACGCAATCTGAAATTGCAAATAAATATGAGGCTTAAGATAACGAGAAGGAGTTCAAGTCTTTATTCGAAAGGACTAATCGCCACAGGCGAACAAAATCAAGAACTGGGGCCCTGGTTCACAGCAAGCAGCCTTGGCGGCACAGTTGCAGCAAAACGATGTCTATTTCACGAGGAAATCAAGAACTAAATAAAACCCAAACCCTAAGGAGAGCGACGGCTGGTATTTATAGAGTCTTGGGCGTCAACCCCCCTGGACGCGCTCCATAATGGGCCCAAACACGATACATGGTCCAACGGACCAAAAGATGGTGTCGCAGCACCCCAATAGATTCTAGATGCTGACTTGTTTCAACGATTCCCGTTGATTCTGAAGGGCGTTTGATGTGAAACCAATTGGGTTGGCTTCCTTATCCAATTAGCTTTCCATCCACATGTGGATCATCGAAAACAGAGTCCAAATGCATCCTGGGTGATTAGTTTAAGGCATACTGGTCCTAAAGCCTGAGCTAGACTCGAACTTGAGTTGGACTGGGCTTCCACCATGAAAAAGATGAATTGGATGCCCATGCTGGACCTCCTCCTCTCCTTGGCTTGTATGCGATGAAGTAGTGATGTCCTCATCATCCTCCCTTTCTTGAATTGAAGTCATCCTCGAGTGAAGTAGATCGTCTCCTCCATTGGATGACAACAACGATGGTTCCGGAAGAAGACGTTCATCTTGGCACCCCCATCCTTCGCGAAGGCAGCTACCAAGGTGGCTTACCTGTTGGAAATTCATCCTCATTCTCCTGCAAAAGGTTAGTACCAACAAGAGGCATAGCACTAGGAGTAGGACCAAGTGGACATATAGGTGATGTACAAGTTAAAGCATAACAAGGTTCATCATGATCAGCAAGAACAGATTTAAGAGCAAATAAAACTTCTTTCATGTTACTTGATGGTTCATTTGTTGGTTTGCTAAAGTCTTTATCATGGCCTTTCTTTTTCTTTTCAGCAAGTTCCTTTTCATATTGCATAATTTCAGCAGGTGTTAAAGGAAGTAAAGCAATGGTCTTTCCTTTAAACATAAAAGTATATCTATTTTGCCTACCATGATGTACAACATTATTATCATATTGCCAAGGGCGGCCTAACAAAAGTGAATAAGCTTGCATAGGCACGACATCAAAATCAGCATAATTATGGTATGACCCGATAGAAAATTGCACATGAGCAGATTGTGTTACCTTTGCCTTACCACTATTGTTGAACCACTGAACATGGTATGAATGTGGAAGAGCACATGTAGATAAACCAAGAGTCTTGACAAGCTTAGAACTTACCAAGTTATTGGTGCTCCCTCCATCAATTATAGCACGAACACGGAAATTATTGACAATGAGGAACATTTGAAACAAATTATGGCGTTGTAGCTTGTCTACTGGCTCAACTTGTGTACTCAAAACACGCTGAACAAGGATTGATTTGTAGTCTGCAGTGCATGCCACACTATTAATTACCTCATCAGGATCTTCAGCACTATCCATAAATTTATCTGCATAAAGATTAGTTGCAAGTGCAAATTCATTCTCTTCATCACTAGCACTAGCATACCCACCATCATCAGTAGCAATATATGCGAGTTTGCTGGGGCATTCTTTAGCAATATGTCCCATGCCCTTGCAACGGTGGCACACAACTTTAGAAGAGCTACTAGAGAAAGGTGTAGCAGATCCACTAGAAGAAGGTGTGATAGGAGAATTCTTCTTTACAGGCGCTGGTGGTGTCTGCACATTAGAAAATTTACTCACCTCGGTTGGACGTGAAGGAATGGATGGAGTCGTGGATCGCCTAGGTTGTCGTCCCTATACTTCCCTTTCAGCTTTAATAGCATAATGATATAATTGGGAAAATCTAGTCCATTCTTTATAGTCCAAAACATCCTGTATTTCATGACGTAAACCTCCAAAAAATCTAGAACACTTATCCATATCATCCTCTTGTATGTTACTACGTGCTAGACCAATTAAAAGCCCCTGATAATTTTCCTCAACAGTTTTACTACCTTAATTTAAACGTTGCAGTTTTAATCATAGATCATGCTGATAGTATGGAGGAACAAATCTTGATTTTATTCGTTGTTTAAGTACAGTCCAGGTTTGAGGTATTTGAGCATTAGCATTAGCATTATTGCAAATATCACTCCACCAGAAAAGAGCAAAACTAGTAAACTCACTAGTAGCAAGTCTAACTCTATATTCTTTAGGTACTTGATGGGAGCTCAATTTTTTATCTACAGCCATCTCCCAATCTAAATATGCTTCAAGATCGGTAGAACCAAAAAAGGAGGTATCTTAAACTTAGTTTTAGAGAAAGGATCATTATTACCTTGGTTGTTACCTCCCATGCCGCGTTGGTTAAAGTTCAACCGATTATGGTTACGTGCATCCTCAACACGTCAGTGAGCTTCGGCTTTAGCCTCCGCGTCGTCATCGTCCTCCTTAGAGAGATCATCATCATCATCTTCAGGACGTGGTTCAGGATGTCGTTGTTCAACATCTTCAATCCTCTTGGCCAAATTGGTGATTTATTGAAGGATCTCATTGAACTTGTCATCAAGAACGGCACGAAGCTCATTCTTAGAAACATAGTCATTGAAATCCGTAGGTGCGTCCTTGTTTCCTTGGCCACTGCCTCTAGCTTTTCTTGACATGGTTAGTAGAAAGGAAAAGACAACACAAATAGTATTATCCCTACTAACTACTTAGGTTGTGGACAAGGAAAAATAAGGCACTCAACTCTGAAGCGTCTTACCACGGTCTTATAAGTGTTCTTACCAAAGCAACAGGCGGTGCAATCGGTCGGTGATTGTGATACCGTTGTAGCTTGAGTGTAACAGTTGCAAGGCGAACCTGTACTTGGTTAGAAGAAAGTGGAGCTTGGATAGGCACAATATAGTAGCAAGGAAAAACAATATTCGCAACTGAATAGCAAAGTTGAATAAGTATCCCATGTACTTGTCTTAGTTGCTGGCCTACTCATGTTCCAAGTACCAGATGTATCAAGTGATGTGAATAGCAAGAATATGATTAGGAACAAGGTAGAAATCAGCACACGCAAACACAGCTCAAATGGCGCTCTCTATGTGCTCCTCTAGATATTGTTCCACTTTTGCCCCCTCTTTTTTTTTCTCTATTTTTGGGCTATCGTTTTTTTGGGATTCTTTGACTTTTTCTTTTTATTTTTTTATATTTTTTCTTCACTTAGGAGCACAAAAGAAGTAACCATAGAAAATATGAACTTAAACAAGTGAAAGACGTGGCCTGTGGAATTTTTAGAAGACGTGCTCGAAATCGACAAAGACCTTGTGACCACGAAAAGAGGATCTTGTGACCACTTTTTGACCAAAATAAAAATCTCTGACCCTGACAACACGAGGGATGGACGGATCCGAAATTTTTTTCTAATCGATTTTGATATATGGAACGTCGAAATCCGAGTTCGTATACGAAAACTAAACTAGTTTTAAAAACGGACTCCGAATTAGAGGACAAAATAGGAACAATGCGCGCAAAATTGGTCACGACAGCAAAGATTTGATGGAAACTATGAAGACAAGTGTAACAAATAAGATGGCGTGGACTAGGGTTTGATGAATACAAAGGAAACTCAACAAGACTTGGAGATATTCACGGATTATTATGAAAAACAAAGGGGAAAACACAAACTGGACTAAAAATGATCTAAAACCAGCAACAAGAACTTGACCTAGGGCACAAACTCAACAACGCGAAATAGAGACAAAATTGTACGGCACAATGAGGCTATAGGACAGGGAATATGTGACGATGTATTTTTTTTTTGCTTTTTGTGGACTATAGGTAATGCAAAAACAGTAACAATCTAAAGGGGAAAACAAAGTTATACCTAACGGGCAACAAGGTATCTGATACCACTTGATGTAGACTAGGCCCGATCTTCTGAAAGGTATGATAGCGTCGATTGGTGGAGACTTGACGTTCACGATCTAGGCTTCGAACCAAGATTGATTCGGACCCCCGCAACCGTTACACCACTGCTCCGTTGGTTATCAACCACGCGAACGCGATTGACCTCGCCGAGAAGGCTGTCCTGCAAGCGAATCGAGAACACAAGCAAGAACGGGATGAACGCAATCTGAAATTGCAAATAAATATGAGGCTTAAGATAACGAGAAGGAGTTCAAGTCTTTATTCGAAAGGACTAATCGCCACAGGCGAACAAGATCAAGAACTGGGGCCTGGTTCACAGCAAGCAGCCTTGGCGGCACAGTTACAGCAAAACGATGTCTGTTTCATGAGTAAATCAAGAACTAAATAAAACCCAAACCCTAAGGAGAGCGATGGCTGGTATTTATAGAGTCTTGGGCATCAACCCCCCTGGACGCGCCCCATAATGGGCCCAAACACGATACACGGTCTAACGGACCAAAAGACAGTGTCACAACACCCTAATAGATTCTGGACGCTGAATTGTTTTGACGATTCCTATTGATTCCGAAGGTATTTTGACATGAAACGAATTGGGATGGCTTCCTTATCCAATTAGCTTTCCATCTATATGTGGATCATCAAAAACAGAGTCCGGATGCGTCCTGGGTGACTAGTTTAAGGCAGACTGGTCCTGGAGCCCGAGCCAGACTTGAACTTGAGTTGGACTGGACTTCCACCATGAAAAAGATGAATTGGACGCCCATGCTGGACCTCCTCCTCTCTTTGGCTTGTATGCGATGAAGTACTGATGTCCTCATCAGCGCCGACCCATTTCCACCAGCCTAGCAAAGCCGCACCGGCCCAATTTCGCTCCTCTGGTTCTCCCGCAGCGGCCCATCTAGCGGCCCAAGCCGCAGCCCAGCACCGATGCGCCGTCTCACCGCGCCCGCATGTCCTCTCTCCGCCCCGCTGATGTACCAAGCCCACCTGCCAGGCACTTCTTCTTCCTCGCGGCGCACCGACATGGACTCCACTGCCGCCGGCCGTGTCCGCCCCGCCCACTTCTCCCTCCGCTTGTCGTGCCTCCCAAGGCTCTAGGGCCTTAAATACCGGATGCCCGTGCCCTCCGCTTCCAATCCCCAGCTCTAGAGCCGTAGCCACCATCACCCGAGCGCCGCAGCCGCGCCGCCACCTAGCGCCACCGTCTACCGTTGACCCACCAAGCCGCACGCCATCTCTGGTCGTGTAGTTGCCCTAGGTGAGTTCGCAATCTCCTTCTCCATCTCCCAGTATTCCCCTTTTTATTTTCCCATGGTCAGTAGTTCGTTTCCTATGTTTGCCGCTGAGCTCCCTTTGTCAACCATGGCGCCGCCGCTGTCTGTGTCACCGCCGGTGACCTCATCTCCCCGTCTCTGCTCTCAATCGTCCGATCTTAAATCAAGAGTCCAGATTAGAACTTACCCCTTCGGTAGGCAAATTTTCAAAAGAACCCCTCCCTTTTCTATTATAGAACCCATAGTCCATAGCACTTTTTTTAGAGTACGTTTTCTTTGTTGGAAAGCGTAGTTTGATCGGTTTAGATACAAAATACATTTTCACTAATTTACAGATTTACCACTGATTTTATTTTAGCCATAACTTCTCCGTTTTATCTCCGATTTGACCCGTTCAACTTTCGTTAGGTTCATAATTTCAAAATCTACATGTTCATCTAACTGTTAGATATATTCTTAACTTTTAAAATTCAAGGTTAGATTTAATCTATTATTTTAATAAAAGAAATCTTATTTATTTCATATCTTCTATGTTTTAGCTCCGTTGTGACCCATTCAAGTTGTGTTAGATTCATAGCGGCGAGATCTATGCATTAGTAACAGTGGTTACCATGTCACTATTTCTAGAATTTCATGGTTTAAACTCTAATTTGAATAATAATTATGCAACTGAGTTTTATAACTAAAATATGATTTGTTTTACTTTAGTATTACAATTCAAATCTAAATTTGACTTAATTCAATTTAGATAAGATTTTATATAGTTAAAATAAATGAGGCCTATAGTTTTCTTTTCTACGTATAAAGCAGATCTATCGGTAGATGTATCTTTTTCACCAAAGCTTCGATTAGCGTGCTTTTCGCGTCTGTGTGTTCGTGGTGAGACGTAGATTCGTTTTATAAACTTGATTTTATATTTGGTGTACTATTCTGATTTAGTTCTATTGTTTGCTTCGTGTATGATTGTATGGATACTTGTGTGGTGCTTTATGATTTCATCCAGTCGGTGAGATATACGTGGTGAATCAAGAAGTAGATCTTTGAAGTTTTGGATTTGAAGAAGGATCTAAGTTTAAGGCAAGTATAGCATGGGAACTTTTTTGTTGTCCTATACATCTTTAATCATTTAATTCATACTGCATGTGTCTACCTTGACTGCCACTAAGGATTTCCTAGTACTTTGTTACCCTATACCTTGATACCTTTGGGTTATTGCATTGGGTAGTATGATGCTAGTGCTCAACTACAACCATGATCTTGTAACTTGACTAATGGTATATGCAATAAACACTAAAAGATGTTTTTTACCAACATGGAACAAGGGGGCTAGAACATTGGATTATTTTATGGTGCTCTATACTACTACAAAACAAGGATATTGTATCACTTTCTTGTAACATATTCATCAATGTGTTCTAGTGAAATTTCATAGTAACACAAAATAGTGTGTTACAGACTTCGGTTGTAACACAAAATACTTTTTTTATAAAAATGTGTTACTAACAATAATTACAGTAACACAAAATTAATGTTACAAGCAAAATGTTATAAAAGTGTACTATGTTGTAACACATAAATGAAACATATAAAATATGTTACAAATATGTCTTGTAGTAACACAAAATAATGTTACAGTCCAAGTGTTACAAAGAAACATATACATGTGGACCTTCCTATTCATAGGCGACACGAACATCGCACCTAGGTGTCATCAAGGCTGTTAGGCAATCACGTCGTGATCATCACATGAGAACTAAGTAGCAATGAGTAAGCGATTAAAAAGGTTAGTCCGATGCCAGAGTCTGTTGTCAATTTATTAATGCCAAGCTCAAGACACTCTAGATGCCAGATCACAAGAAGAACAAGTACAACAGAGAAGGGAAAAACTAAAAAACAAAAATGTGTAAATAAATGTGCGTAATATTGATATTTTTGATGTTGTTGCGCGAACCCACTAATCTACCACTATATAGGTTGCAATTGTTAGGTACTTATTGCAACTACAATTCTAAGTTGATGCAATATCATGTTACTATTGCCACGGTTTTTTGTGTTGCTATAGACTAATGTATTTGGTGGGTCTTTCTTTATCTAGGGCCCAACAACGTTAACACATACGCGAGCATCCCTTCTTTGCTCGATCGCCACAAGACATCGTTGTTCGGTGTCTAAGACTGTCTACAACAACCGTTACCTAAAATACAAGACTCATTTCACGTTTGGGTAGTGCTACAGGTAAAATGTTCAATACCTATTTTTTGTCTTCTCCAACAACAAGGCCCAAAAGAGAACCCTTTCTGCAAATGGGTCTACAGGAGAGATGATACTTAGATTTGGGTTATACCTCTCCTGATACCCAAAATGGATCTTCCATATAAGTACTCTGTTGGAGGCTATAAGTATTCTTTTGGAGACCCATTTTGGGTTTGGGTCTCCTTATAGGTCTCCTGTTGGAGACAGCCTAAGGCCCAGCAACATTAGCACATACGTGAGCAACCCTTCTTCGCTCGATCACGAAGAGGCACCGTTGCAATTCTACCAATTTGGTTGCAATGGGTAGAACACCATTGCACATATGTTTTTATATTTTCCTTCGGTACATACATATAGCTACGGATTGTCTCGATTGCTATATGGCTATGGATTGTCTCGATTGCTATGGAACCAGTCAGGTGCGGGTAATGTTGGTAACAAATATCTCTTCAGATATCAAGTAAAACAACATGCATATGTATCACTTAAAGTATTCATTTGATCGCTCCAAAAAAGCCCAAATTCCAACTCAAAGTACTTAAAAGAAGCAGCACATGACACAGACACATTTTTGGGCAGTCACAGTCACAGAACATAAATAGACCAGTCATATCATCATTAATTTATTTGCATTTCCTCAGGTTGGCTCACCTCATTGTTCTAGTGGTGCTTAGCTTTCAAGTGGTTCCAAAACATGAAGGTGTCACGTTCAGTAGAGTATACATACAATGCAGTGACTAGTGAAGCACAACTAAAAAAATCATAAGTAATATATATAATGCACGTGCACCCACACAATAGCAAAAATTCCATTAACAAGTTAATAGATATATCACATAGACTAAATTACTTGCAACATACATAACATCAGCATGGTCTTACTAAGCTGAACTAATACTACTTTACTAGCATTTTGATTCAGACTCTCAAAGCCATGAACTGCAGCAGCCAGTATGCCATCCTGTCATGTCCAAAATGAGAACCATATCATAGTCAAATAACAAAAGAAAGTGATGCAGGACTCTGTTAGCAACTGGTTAGGAAGTTCAGAGTGAAGTAGTACATGGTTAGGAAGAGGAAAACTCAGAGGAGCTATCTTGCCTTAAAAAAGCACACCACGTTCTAGCTCCTTCCTGCACACACGCCATTCAAAAGGGAACACTCCATGTCACAAGAGGAATACAAAGTAGTGCAGGAATTTCTCTCTAGCAGTAGCACTACTTCTATGCATAATCCTACATGAGCACAACCAATTCAGAGCTGATTCTTGTAGCCACAACGCCCCAAAGAAGATAATTACCTACTCTGTTCCAAACCGGTCAAGCAATGCCAGGAGCATCATGGGAGGCAATGTATGCACTTCTTGCGTGGAAATCTATTCAAAGTGAGGTAGGCAGGTTATCAGGGGTTCGCGTTCTCTGGTGTAGCCCTTCTCCATGCTGCATATGATGGGAGGCAATGTAAGCACCTATGCCTTCAGACATTACTTACGGCTCAGACATTTCATCATCTAGCAGCTCCAACACAAGTTGATAGCACATAAAAAAATAAAGGCAATAAAAATGTTAATTATGAAGTAGTATGGATTATACAGTACCATATGTACTATTTTTGTTAAAAGGATGGTCAAATGTGTGGAAATGATTTGATAGATTATATTCAAAGCATGCCTGATAAGATATTTCTTTTTTTTTCAATCCTCGGTTGAGGAAGCTAACAAATATGTGGACATGATTGATAGAATATATTCAAAGCTGAATATAATCAGTTTGATTAACATGCTTTTAATCTGCACTGCCACCTACTTATTCAGTGTCTTGTCAGTCATTGCTAGTGATAATTCGACTACCATTAAAACTTCACTGGGTACTAATAATTCGAGTAGAACCTGTAGGCTGGAGTGGTGCATCCTGAGGAGGGAGGTTGTGCCTTGTCAAAGACTGGGAAGGAGAAAAAACAAAGCTGTATTTGAGTGACATTGCTTATGTGAAACAAAACTGAAGCAAAGATTTTACTTGCATCTTAGGGAAGTTTGGCACAAGTTCCACCACTCGTCCTTGCTCCGTCAAATGAACCAGCGGGTCTAGATCCACACCAGGAGGTTGACTCTGATCTTGCCTTTGCAAACCTCAGATCTAGCAATGAATCAGAAAGCAAAGGAGATGAGGGATTATGCCTTTGTGAGAGAGACAAAGTAGCTGATGTTCTCCAACATTCACTGTTATCCTGTAGAACACAAAGAAGTTAAGAATTAATAGTTTAATACCAACGTACAGAAAAATCAGTGGTTTCCTAACCCCAATTTTAGATGGAAATAAATTTTGGTACATCAAAAAAGAATCCCCAGCCTTGTTTTGTGCAGGAGATAAATGAGGTGGCAATTATGGTGCTCTAGTTTAGTAGAAAATTACAATAAGGACCGAGAACTTTCCTTGTAACAGGCGTTGCAAGGTTGTGAAATTTTGAACTAAAATTTGGAGCAAAAGTCAACATTTAGGAACAGGTATACATATATCATATTCACAAATGCAGCCAATAAGATGAACTAAAAAGTATGCAGTATAGCTCTGGGAAGTCGATTAACCTTTGTATGCATATAAACACAGGCTGGTTGTACATGGAAATTAAGTGATGAGGTACAATCAGTCAATCACCTTTGAATGAGGAAAACCACATGCTAGCTTAAGAGTAGTGTCAATGTAGCAACATACAGGTCCTGTGGATAAGACTAAGCAGACATTTAAGATTAGTGTTAATGTAGTCATGTGTATGATCCAACACTCGATGCTGTCATCAAGAGACTGCGCTAGTAGATTGAATTCAAGTAGAAACTGTTGTTAACCATTTAAATCAGAATAAACTGGAGAAGGAAGAAGGGATCGGTTCTAGGTTGCCAACAGGCCACCGGGTCCGCGCCGGCGACCAAATTTTTCCCCAGTGGGATCGCTCGATCTAGGGTTCAGATGCATGCGACATGAACTTGAATTTATTCAGATCAGATAGCATCATCAGATCAGGAGTTGATGCCGACGTACCTTCAAGCAGCGATCCACGAGGGAGTGGCGGAGTCAGTCGAGGGTTTCAGCTCGATCTCCACCAGTCCACCTTGCCAAGCGCCAAACTGCCCGCTTCGCCTTGTGAGGAGGAATAAAAACGACAGAAAAAAAAGTGGGTCATCCGGCTCCGCTTATATCCCTTCTATTTCGGTAATGGGCGGTGGAAAATCTGTGTGCGAACAATTCCAGAAAGTGGAGGGAAACAGTCCCGCCAATAAAGAAATGGTAATTCGGTCACACTGTTTGATAATTGATAGTTAATTTGAGTTAGATGGGTTTCTTGGAGGGAAGATTTGGTGGAAATACTTTTGGTCATATTTTAGGAGGGAAGCAAAGATTCTTGTTTTAGGTGGAAATACATAGCATTTTTTACAAGAATAATGTAGGGATCAAATTAACTTGGCCTGCGAGAAAACATTGCAAGATAAATTTAAGGATGTCCAAAACATATTCTAAAATGATTTTAAGAAAATCGAATTATTTCAATCTTCAGCATAATAAACTGACATATCCAAAACTAATTTTCATTATTTTTATCTATCTGATTTCAGATCTGAATTAAAAAGATAGAATGGATATCCTATACGATCTATGTCTCTAGATAGAAGGTAAACGTGACTAATTATATTAATTTTGTAACATTAATAATGTATAAAGAAAAAAATTAATTAATTTCTATATAACTAAGAAAGCAATTTGACATTTCTAATTAAGTTAATATAACCAATGATAAATAATATCATTTTTGTTTAATATGTTGAGAGAGTTTATAGTATACTTATATTTTCATATCTTATTAGATATATATGCTCTTGCATTGCATCGGGACCATTTCAAATTCACTAGTACAGCGTAGGAAAGCGGCGGAGAGCGGTTTTTTAGCTCCTAGCTCGTAGTGTAAATAGAGAAGTGATTCTCGTCAACTCCTCACCAAAATCCAGTTGCATACACTACTACACATATAATTTGTAGAGACGGTTCCTGAGGATTTGTAGGGTGCGGTTTTACCAACCGTCTCTACCAAAGGGTGACTACAAATAGCCGATTTGTAGGGGTGGTTGGCCAGCCGCCAGACGGCTCACTATTTGTAGGGGCGGCTGGATATTGAGCCCCCACAAATCCGTTTCACGAAATTCACAAATCCGGGCCCAAAAAATAGGATTTTTTTTAATCCGGGAAGACCCCCACCGGTCAGCCACAAGTCGCGTATTTTTTCACGCGAAAATCGCACGCTTCGCGGTCGTCGGGGTTCGTACCAACGACCTCAGGCTCGCGCATTTCCTCCTCTAACCACTCCACCCATCACTCATACGTGTCTATAACTGATTTTCTTTCCCCACTATATTATGCTTAAACCAAATTTAAATTAATTGTTTGAGACCCTAAATGAATTCAAATAAAAAAGTTGTCAACTACAAAGTTTCATAACTTTTTTAAGATCTACAACTTTTCATTTTATTAGTATCCTCCATCCGAGGTCGTTTATAGTATTTGAATTTCAAATTTGAGAAATTCAAACATAGTTTTCCTTGACAAGATGATTTCAAACCAAAAAGTTGTCAACTATAAAGTTTCATAACTTTTCGAGATCTACAACTTTTGTTTTTGTTGTTTGTCCATCCGAGGATCAGTTAAAAAAATTCAAATCTCAAATTTTTGGAAATTCAAACATAGTTTTCCTTGATGAGATGATCTCAAATCCAAAAGTTGTGAACTACAAAGTTTCATAACTTTTCAAGATCTACACTTTTATTTTGGTAGTTTCTCCATCCGAGGTCGTTTGAAAAAATTGAAATTCAAATTTGAGAAATTCAAACGTAGTTTTTCTTGACGGATGAAGAAATAATCAAAATAAAAGTTGTAGATCTTGATAAGTTTTACAACTTTTATGTTTATGACCTTTTCATCTGAAATCATTTAATGTTTCAAAATGATATTTGAAGTTGCCATTTTTTGAAATTCATAATTCAAATAGGTAAAACTCAGTCACATGAAAAGATGGACAATATAATAGCCGTAAGAACACAATAAATTGATAGAGCATCATTTTAGAAAGTTTTACAAAAAAAAAATTATCAAATTTGAAGTTAGTACGAGGGAGAAAGACTAGTTACAAGTTTTAGCCAGAGATTAAAAAGAGAAATCAATGTTCTTCGATAATTTCAAAATTGAATTTCAAACAACATTTTGAAGTAGAAAATCATTTCAAATGAAAAGGTTGTAAGCAGCAAAGTTTCATAACTTTTCGAGATCTATAACTTTTATTTTGGTCATTTCTCCATCTGAGGTCATTTAAAAAATTGAATTTTAGTGCTTAATTTTTACTATTCGACGTCTATTTGTGGAGGCGGCGGCTGGATATAGAGCTGCCCTTATAAATCAAGCCATTTGTAGAGGCGGCTGATAACACCAGCAGCCCCTACAAATGGATTTGTAGAGGCGGCTCGTTGGGGCACTATTTGTAGGGGCGGCTCAATATAGAGCCGTCTCTAAAGGGGGGGGGGGCGTTGCTACAAATCCTTTTTGCAGTAGTGATGTTAAGTGTTTGGCAGGGCTCTGCAGAAGTGGAGAGTGAAGCTGGGGTTGGGAGCTATGCGAAAGTGGCCCTAAGTGTTTGGTAGGGCTCCACGAAAGCTATGGGGCCATTTGGTAGGGTTCAAGATTCTTGTAGAAACGTTTGAGATGTAGATTCACTGAAGAAACGTTTTAAGCGGTGAATGAGAAACACATCATGAAACAGTTTGGCTGTTAGGCTGGATTCGGTTTCCTAAGTAAAGGTTTTCTTTAAAAAATCATATAAAATAGAAATATGCTCCACAAAATCTTGATTTTTATGGGCAAATAACAACCTAAACGCAAGCCATTTAAAAATTGTTGCAATAAAAAAGAATAAGGAAAAAAACAATCTCTAGCGCATATGGGGGAGAGTATAATCGGAAACAACGAAACCAGCCTACTCCCATTTCTCTCCCGTAGGCAAAAAAAAATCACGAAACATGTGGAACATTTCACGTCCGGAGCGTTTGGGTTCGATTCTTCCGTTTCTTGCGAGCCAAAGAGTGAAGCTGGGGTTAAGAGCTGCGCCAAAGGGGCCCTAAAAGTGTCCCTTCTCCTCACCGGTCACTACTAGATTCAAAGGTGATTAATACATAAATCTATCTTTCTTACATATGTGAAAATCAAATTAAACTTTTGTTTCACATGTCCGTTTATAATAAATTAAATACAATAATTCTTTCACAATGATGTAACTTTTAATGAATACATTTCTACTTATTATTAAAAATGACCTCACAATTGATCTAAGTGTGATAAATAATACATTGAACTATAAACTAAATTCAAGGACCAAGCAATATATTCAAATAATATTTTATTAAATAAAATCATAAAAATCAAATTGACACCGGCTCCCGCGCAGAATGCCAAATTTTTTCAAAATACCTATAGCCGCGTGCTCCTCACAACACCACAAACTCCTCTCGTCTCGCAGATTGAAAGTATTATAGCTTCGCGCTGCTCGGAACCCTAATCTATTCATCTCTTTTCCTCGCACTCCTCAGCTCATCCCGCCGCCTCCCCCTCAGGCCTTCACTTGTTCCCACAGATCTAGAAGGAAGATGCCAGCAACTCATTCCTCTATCGTTCCAATCCTCCCACCCTCGACACAGCGTGCCACTGCCCCCAACTTCGTCTAAATGATCCACGCCGGCAGCCAGCATCCGAAGAATCGGCGAAGGGACGTGCAGATCCGTACAAGTCACGCAGATCCGGCCACACGCGGAGCGCCGGGGGCTGGTGCTGCACGTCATCGAGGCCCGCGGCCTCCGGGAGCGGACAAATCGGCGGTGAGCTCTCCCCTCCTCCTTGTCCCGCGCCCTCAGGTACACCGCACGCACCATCGTCCACCGCCCGGCGCCCACCACACGTTGCCTACTTCGATACAGTTGTCTCTCTGCCACCAAGGGGGCTCGACGTGACCTGGATCCGGCGTGCCACGGCCGGGGTCTGTAGACCGCGGTGGGCAGTGTGAACTGGGCCAGAGCATCTCGGCCTCCGTCTCCGATCGAGATGGGGAGGCACGGGTGGGCGGCTCCGTGTTTACGGTGCGGATGCGGCGGCTAGCCAGCGGAGGGAAGTGGCGCTGGCTGCCTGGCTCGGGCCTGGGCAGGAGCGGATGCGGCGAGCGGGAGATGCAAGCTCAGGCCGGGGAGGTGCGGATGCAGCAGCAATTTCTCCGGCCAGGGAGGAGCAGATGTGGTGGCGGGGTACCTCCGATTCCTCGTCGACAGCAAAAAGCACATCTTCCAGATGCTCGAAGCCATCGTTGGACGCGTCATCGTCCTATGGCGTGAGTGATCGCTCTCCGCTTTTTTAATTTCTCTTCTATTATTGTCTTGATTGGTGGAAAAAGGTGCGGCCCTTATGTGATGCTAGTAAGTGCATGGCGGTGTTTCGTGTGCCTCTATTGAATCGGTGAAATTTGATTGGTTCGCGGCAAGGAAAAATACGCCTTCTCTACTCTTGTACTGATTTTGCATCTCATAAATCCCTAGACATTAGCAATGTCGATTCAGTGTCATATGATCATACCATATTGTATTACTGTTTTTGGTCTAAATGAAGAAACTCAAACTTGACAGTTCAAAACCATTGGTTCTTCTGAACTGTACTGCACTCCATTCTGAGCTGTGGTTCCACTGTTTATGTAGTTTTTTTTTTTTTTTAAATAGCAGTAGTAGTACTGCACTTCTGCTATTTCATTAGAGTAGAGTGCCAAGTAACAGATTGTAGTGACTAAAAATACAAATAGAGATCGTTGGCACTTGCAGAAAATACAAACTCTGACAAATGCTAATGACAGAAAATACAAGAAGCTAACATATGCTAGTGACCAAAAAATTCAAGAAGCTAAAGATTCTAGTGACTGAAAATACTGATCGATAGCACTTGAAAATAGTAAAATACAAAGAAGCTAACTGATGCTAGTGATGGAAAATACAAGAAGCTAACAGATGCTTGTGACCGAAAATTCATGTGTGATTAGAAGTGTTGTGCAGGTAAGAGATGTGATTAGAAGAGATGTCCTTGGGTCTAGTGTAGTAGAGTTTAAATTGTAGGTCATAGGGGATTGAGAACTTCGGTGAACTTTACTGTAAAATGGTATTTGTAACTGCATATGAAAGGAATATGTAAACAATATGGGTCAAATTAAATTTGTGCCTTTGTACTGTCCCTCTACTGAACAACATATGGCTGTATATACTAAAAAATGGTTTATCTAGATTGTACTGCACTGTTCCAATGGGAACTTTTTACTGAGTTCCATGTCCTCTTTGTTCAAATACATTCCATGTTTAGCATCATGTCTTAAGATATGGTATTATCTAGAGTCAGAATCCTGCATACAAGTTTGAATGTGTTCAGCATACAAGGTTTACCTAAATTCGCACGAACCTCGCAAAAACTTGAGCTATATTTTTTTTTAAATTACTTCAGTTTGAATGTGTTCTAATTTGAGATGAGAGTATTATAAAAGCACTTATTATATTGTTTTAGACGTGGGATTATATCTAGCATGAATGAAATGCCTTTCACTTACGCTTTTTGAGCGGAAAGGTATGTAACTTATTTCCAGTTGCATCACTTCTCCTCTTTCCACTAGCTTGTGTGTTCTTAAGAATATTTTAGAGCGCTCTCTGCTCTTCTGCTTGCCTTTGCCAATGTGCATTGATATGAGCCTGAGAGACGAGAAAATGAGAGAATCTATTACTGTAACTTGGGTGTTCTTTTGGCGAAGTAGGTTACTGCCATTCTGTAACTTAGGTGTCTTATACTAAAAGTTCTCTTGTTAGATTCCATTGCTTTTTTAGGACGAAAATTAAGCAATAGAGCAAGGAAAATGACACAATAATCAAATTTATCAATTTTTGCAATCCCTTCTGTTTAGGAAAAAAAAATTACAGTAGGAGCACCATGATCTGCTTTATGTTAGATGCATCCCATATCTAATTTCCTCTAGTATTTGCTCTATTTTCTATGTTTTCACCTAATTTAGTCTTTTGGCTTTAATATTGTTTCAAATTTTTAGAGAGTTCACTGTGTTGCACCCAACCAGAATGATGGATTCCTTGAACACAGGGATGAATTGGTAAAGTCACTTTCTTGTGAATTTAATACTATTTTATTCACAAAGGATTTTTTTTATTAACTCATGCTACTGTCTTTTTCTCTTTACTAGAATAAAAAAACATGTGAGTCTGAATATAGTGATGATGACAGTCTACTTTTATCCACCACAAGTAAAACAACAAAGAAACAAAAGGTATCTCTGAACCACACTTTGCTGTACTTATAGAGGAATTTTTATCTTAATACTTCATACTTCATTTTATATGTGTAAGGGTCATCATGGAGGGCCTAGAGAGACTACGACCATTGCACACCAGGAGGTGGCTTATTACATGCAACAAGCGTCAAGCACCTAAACAACTTCCTGTAATGAAGGTAGATGAACATAATACACTTGTTCTAATTGCATGATCTTGATGTACAACTAAGGGTTGTTGGTCACTAAGAGATTATGTCAAATTAATGTAGGTTGGGTCCATGGTGCTACTAATGTCTTCAAAATATCCAAATAAGGCTAATGTGGCCTATACAACTCTCTTGAGCACTGATCCAGAAGCCATTGTTGGTGGAGTTAAGACAGGAAGTCAATTCTACAAAGTGCATATCGATCATGCTATAGCAAAAGATGAGCCATTAGTGAGGCCTAGGCCTGGGTGCAACAATATTGGTGATGCTCAAGCCAAAGGAGTTTCAATTGCTTGGCCTTCGATGGTTGTATGTTCAAACTAGATTTCTTAACTTACATCATTATACATATGTGGCCTAATTTGTAATCTTATGACTTACATTTTCTTTGCAGGTTCAAATGATTAATGGTTGAATTCCTACATCGATGTGTACAAAGAACAATGGAAGAAGAAGCAATGGACTTTATGAATCCTAGCTAGTTCTTGATTTTTTCTTTCTAGTATGGACTATGTGTGTTTGCTCTCTAGAGCCATATCATTATGTACAAATACTATGATTCAATCTGAACAAGCACTATGTTTGAAATCATCCTACTATATGTGGATCTTGTTATGATTATTGAAATTTGTGGTTTATGTGATTTTGCAATGTGTCATGTTTGTGTGATTCTATAATAATCCGTGTGCCACATATATAGACGAAACAAATATTTGTTTTTTAATTTGAATATGTTACAATAGATATAAACAAGTGTTACAAACCTTGTGTTCCTTTGTTCCATACTGTGCTCTACCATAATGTGAAAGTGTTACTAGAACTAAAAAAAGTGTTACAACAGACGATCACTATAACACTAGGCAAATGTTGCCATAGATAAATAAATGTGTTACAAACTATGTATTCCACCATAATGTGAAGTGTTACTAGAGAAAAAAAATGTGTTACAACAAAAATTATTGTAACACTAGACAAATGTTCCTATAGACAAGTAGATGTGTTACAATAAACTAGTCTATAGTAACATGGCCAATTGGAACACACAAAAAAATGTGTTACTAAGAGAGCTAGTAACACTTTTTCCAACCTACAGTAACACAAGTTGGTGTTACTGTATCCCTGTGCTGTTGGTTCCTCTCCCTAAGGACTTATCTGTAAGTAATCATTCGGGACTTACAGTACAACTGTGAGGGCTATATGGCTCTGGCTTTAGCTCAGTATGAGGACCTTTTTTTAGCTTGTTAGAGGTTATCTTTATTGGCGTAAGAATGGCTTGACGAATCGGGTATAGGATAGCCTCTACTCTTATGTGTATAGCCACGATGGAATTGTACCATTCGACAGGGGGGTTCCTATATCTGCTTGTCAAGTGAATCTAGCGGCCCTAACTTGTTAGACAAACCTTTGAAAGACTTCATAGTGAACCCTACCAACCTTCCTTGGTAGTGGGTCAAGAGGCTTATCATCTTGGGCGAAAGGGTAAATCATGACTCACAGTGAAAGTATACAACCTCTATAGAGTGTAAAACTAGTATATCAGCCGTGCTCACGGTCACGAGCGACCTTGGAACCCTTACGGAATAGATGATTTAACACAGATGATACTGATGATGAAGATGCTCACTAATGATTACTGTTTATGCTATTCATTATTCATGTTTATCGGATCATGTGTTTATTTGGGCTTGTGATAAACTTATTGCTACTCAATTGCCAAAAGATGACTCAATAAAAGCTAATCGCAATTAAACCAGTGTCAGCCTTTTGAGCCACATGAACCCCATGTTATATTTGTTGAGTATGACATGTACTTATGCTTGCTTTACTTTTTAATTATTTGGAAAAATCCTAAATGGGTACAAGATTGCTAGTCTGGAGGAGTTAGGCTTATGATCAACCAGTCAGTTGTCCCTATGGATTGGAGTCTTCACCCGAAGAACGAAGTTGTCTTTCCGCTGTTTGCTATCTAAGGTTATATTCTCTATACTTAGTATGTTATATATTGAGCATTGTCTATTGAAATTATCCTTATTTGTAGCTATATGTGAGATTTGACATCCTGGGCTCACATATGGTGGGTATCTGGTTTTGTTCTTAAAACCAAGTGCTACAAAGTGGTATCAGAGCAATGCTGACTGTAGGACGTAAGCCTAGTTAGAACTAGATATTTTAGCATGCTTTCATCTCTGCTTACTTCTTGCTTTCCTCTCCAACCTTGTTATTTGCTAAAAGTTATGCTCATTTCGGTCTCTGTTCTATTATGAAAACCTTGTCTCTATTCTCAATCCTCTCTCTCCGTCTAAATAGATGGGTCATAATGAACGGACCACCAGCATCAAAGGTCAGGAGGACCAAGCTATGTTGTCCATAATTGCATTCGACAAGGAGAAGCTTGTAGCTATGCAACAACAAGTACTTGAAGGAATGACTCAATATGGGAGTTCTCCACAATGCTTGCCACAAGGGAAAACCAACATACCGAAGGGACCAGTGAAGAGACAAGTGGTAGAAGCTTGGAAGAAGATGAAGTCCAATGAAAGTGCTAGTAGTAACATGCTTGGTAGTCAGTATTAATGTCAAATGCTGCAAGCATTATGGTTTTCCCTGTCTTTAGAACAAGTCTAATAATAGGGAAGTTAAGGTGAACCCGAGTTATAAAGCTAATGTGGATAAGAAGAGAAAGGAGGTCTCACCAGAGCCAAAATTGGAAAGCAATCAACATTTGAGTTCTACTACGTTGCTACATCCAGCTCCCATCCCTAGTTAGATAAACTCAGACTCTAAAGAGTCAGAAGTTTCTCAAGCTAAGATTACTCCACTCTTTCCACAAAAGGTATGCATAGATGGGTGGACGATCACCTATAAGGTGTTTCAACCCTGAAAGATCAAACGAGCTAAAAAGCGGTCAAGTCTAACAAAGATGAACCTTTAGAGTTAGCAAGCTAACAACACACTAAGCAACAATTCTGTGGAGTATGACATCACAAAGGATCCAGCTAAGAGAAAGTGTTATCATTGCCAACAGGAAGGACATTATATTAAATCTTGTCCATAGAAGAATCAATAGTTACACCATGGAAATAGCCAAAGTCAGATCACTACCGGACTGCCACCAACAAGTGATAAGTGACACGCAACACGAAGGAAGCCCATGATGAAATGGATGATGTGTATCTCTCACTCCAATGCAAGAGATGCTACCCTAGATGCTCATGCAACCACACCGTGTTTAAGGAATAGTAGTTTGTGCCCTTTATGTAATAAAAACATTAGTATCGCAAGATGAGTCAATGATTGAATTATGCACCTTTATTGCTTGTTGAATTGTCATTATGCTTATGATTGTTTTGAATCTTTGTAATGATTGCAATGATCTTGTTGGGCGTTCTCACAATTTCATTTAGTTTATGGGCCTAAGGTATAAGGATTAGTGCAATAAATAGTTGGGTTATGGTTTTCTTCTGATTCCTCTATCCTGTCTTTTCAGAGCAGTCTGCACTCTTTAGCTTATATGTCTGATTTCGGATGATCAAAAATCATGAAAACATTATAGACAATAGTAGACTTCAATATCTTTCCCTGAGCGCAAGAATCAGCCTGATAGCTATTTTGGTTAGGGAGTGACGAAAATCATAAGACGGTGCACTTGTGCTGTCTGAAGCCTGGAATAGTTTCTCTTGTGCACTGTTTTCGACCTCCTAAAATGCGGAATTTGGAAAAGTGTTCTATAAGGAAGTTGTGGACAATTTTATAATATTTCCAACGGTATAAGCTACAACTTCATTGGATTAATAGAATGCGAGTTACAGCTGTTTTAGTGCACTACTATTTTTCTGCTCGCGAGGAAATTCCAGATTTCTTGTTCTTGCCCCTACACAAGAGTATCATTGGGATGTTAGAACGTCTTGAGACTAGTTGGCTCATCTGGAAGAAGGTGCAAGCTACCCTTCTTGTGTCCCCTTGTTGATCTTTTCTTAAGGGGGTAGCCAAGCAAAAGAAGTTGCAAGATGAAGGTTTCATATGTTCTGGTGCTTCACTTGAAAGAATAGGTTATGTCTCTAAATGAGAAGTCACAATCAAACGCAGTTATCTTTGCTAAAGATGTGTTACTTGTTGAATCAAGGAGCTCAGGTATTTTTCCATATTGGTTAACACTTCAAGTTATTATTAATTGGGAGTAATATCTTCTTGGAAGAAAAGTGACATATAGGAGGGTCACAAGAATCTACAGGACATCTTCACTAGGTTGGTCTCGAGCTTGTGATCCTCGTTGGAATGAAATTGATTATGACTCAGAAGAGTGCTATCACTTTGAGGAGCAAAGTCATGGCCGATGCTCTTAGCAACAGAGAATTGTGCTAAGAAGGTTCGGGTGACACCAAGGACTGAGAATCATATTCCAAGTTCGAGCAACTTGACAAGAATCGTTAATGTTTTGAAGACTAGCAGTAGAATTTTCCTTCTGACCAAGAGATTCATCAGGCTTCGTTGGAAGGTAGATATTTTAAGGAAGAGAATTGGTATTATAGGAAAGGTGGCCTAGTGATTGGAGTAAGGTTAACAGGTATGCAAGGTAGAGTGGGATCCTTATCAAGACAACGGAGCTACACGAGGAAGTAAATAAGAATCCAAAGACGGAGTGTTCCTATCTCCTAGTCGACGTCTTCTGAATCTCGGGGACGAGATTCATCTTAAGGGGGTAGAATTATAACACCCTAAAATTTGCCTCTTTTGAAAAATAGGTTTAAAATGATTTAATTTTGTATTTTTATGTTCATAAAATATAGGAAAAGAATATTTTTCATTAATTTAAAATTCATCATAAAGTAGCAACACATTTGTGCATACATGCAACTGCATATTTATTTTGTGATGATTGGGTTTGATCAAAACTTTAAAAGCATTCAAATTTGGATTGAATTTGGATTTGAAAATTGGGTATAAGAAATTAAAAAGGAATTTCTTTTACTTCCCCTCTCCTTCTCGGTTTCTAGCCTAGGCGGCCTATTCTCCCTCTCCTGGCCCAACTGCTCCCTCTATTCCGCGTAGCCCAGCGGCCAGGTCGGCATGCTCCCGCTCCCAGCGGCCCATAGCACTTTTCCCAGAGTACGTTTTCTTCTTTGGAAAGCGTAGTTTGATCGGTTTAGATACAAAATACGTTTTCACTTATTTACAGATTTGTCACTGATTTTGTTTTAGCTATAACTTCTCCGTTTTAACTCCGATTTGACTCGTTCAACTTGCATTAGGTTCGTAATTTTAAAATCTACATGTTTATACAATTGTTAGATATTTTTTAACTTTTAAAATTCGAGGTTAGATTTAATCTATTATTTTAATAAAGGAAATCTTATTTATTTCATATCTTCTATGTTTTAGCTCCGTTGTGACCCATTCAAGTTGCGTTAGATTCATAGCGATGAGATCTATGCGTTAGTAACAGTGGTTACCATGTCACTATTTCTAGAATTTCATAGTTTAAACTCTAATTTGAATAATAATTATGCAACTGAATTTTATAACTAAAATATGATTTGTTTTACTTTAGTATTACAATTCAAATCTAAACTTGACTTAATTCAATTTATATAAGCTTTTATATAGTTAAAATAAATGAGGCCTATATTTTTCTTTTCCGTGTATAAAGCAGATCTATCGATAGATGTATCTTTTTTATCGAAGCTCCGATTAGCGTGCTTTTCGCGTCTGTGTGTTCATAGTGAGACGTAGATTCGTTTTACAAACTTGATTTTATATTTGGTATACTATTCTAATTTAGTTCTATTGTTTGCTTCATGTATGATTGTATGGATACTTATGTGGTGCTTTATGATTTCATCCAATCGGTGAGATATACGTGGTGAATCAAGAAGCAGATCTTTGAAGTTTTGGACTTGAAGAAGGATCTAAGTTTAAGGCAAGTATAGCATGGGAACTTTCTTGTTGTCCTATACACCTTTAATCATTTAATTCATACTACATGTGTCTACCTTGACTGCCACTAAGGATTTCCTAGTACTTTGTTACCCTGTACCTTGATACCTTTGGGTTATTGCATTGGGTAGTATGATGCTAGTGCTCAACTACAACCATGATCTTGTAACTTGACTAATGGTATATGCAATAAACACTAAAAGTTGCTTTTTACCAACATGGAACAATGGGGCTAGAACATTGGGTTGTTTTATGGTGCTCTAGGTTCCTCTCCCTAAGGACTTATCTATAAGTAATCATTTGGGACTTACAGTACAACTGTGAGGGTTATATGGCTCTGGCTTTAGCTCAGTATGAGGACCTTTTTCTAGCTTGTTAGAGGTTACCTTTATTGGCGTAAGAATGGCTTGACGAGTCGGGTATAGGATAGCCTCTACACTTATATGTATAGCCGCAATGGAATTGTACCATTCGATAGGGGGGTTCCTATATCTGTTTGCCAAGTGAATCTAGCGGCCCTAACTTGTTAGACGAACCTTTGAAAGGCTTTATAGTGAACCCTGCTGACCTTCCTTGGTAGTGGGTCAAGTGGTTGATCACCTCAGAGGAAAGGGTAAATCACGACTCACAGTGAAAGTGTACAACCTCTGCAGAGTGTAAAACTGGTATATTAACCATGCTCACAGTCACGAGCGACCTTGGAACCCTTACGAAATAGATGATGAACACAAATGATACTGATGATGAAGATGCTCACTAATGATTACTGTTTATGCTATTCATTATTCATGTTTACCTGATCATGTATTTATATGGGCTTGTGATAAACTTGTTACTACTCAATTGCTAAAAGATGACTCATTAAAAGCTAATCGCAGTTAAACCTGTGTGAGCCTTTTGAGCCACATGAATCACATGTTATATTTGTTGAGTACGACATGTACTTACGCTTGCTTTACTTCTCAATTATTTGGAAAAATCCTAGATGGGTACCAGATTGCTGGTTTGGAGGAGTTAGGCTTGTGATCAACCAGTCAGTTGTCCTTGTGGATTGAAGTCTTCACCCGAAGAACGGAGTTGTCTTTCCGTTGTTTGCTATCTAAGGTTATATTCTCTATACTAAGTACGTTATATATTGAGCATTGTCTATTGATATTACCCTTATTTGTAGCTATATGTGAGATTTGACTTCCTAGGCTCACATATGGTGTATATCTGGTTTTATTCTTAAAATCGGGTGCTACATGTAGGCTCCTGGTGGAGAGGAGATTTGAGTCCTGGCGGAGGTAGAGAAGGACCGGAGGAGATGCAATGTGGATCGTGGGAATGAGAGAAGCGGGAGGGAAGAGAATTTTGGGGAGAGATCAAGGATTTGAGGGCGAGGACGCGGGAGGATTTTGGGTTTTCATTCACATGCCCAGCGGGGGGGGCGGCGCTGATTTGGCGCCTAAAGGCTGGAGAGGCATGTGCGGTGTGGGTGAAAAAAATTGGAAAATCTGGAAGAGAAAAGCTGATTTGGCGCCACTTTGTATGTTACTGGAATGTGAAAAAGATTTTTCATTTCAGCAACTTCGAACAACTAAAATAAAGAATCAATATCGTGTCCACCCTAGCAACACTTGTTAGTGTTTGTTTCCAATTCAATTTGAGCATTGGTTAATTGATTAATTGATTTTCTAGACTATAAGATTAATTTTACTTATCCTACTGTTTAGCACTATAATCCTTTGATTCAACAACATAGTATTCTTAAATAATATGATTAATTCCTGAGTATTTTTATAATATGGGTATCCATATTCGTATTCGAATTCATCTATAATATAGATATTCATATTCGTTTATAATATGTATATTTAGGCCTAGATATAGAGCTAGCTCGGCTCGATCTGGCTCGGTAGGATAAAGAGCTAAAAAGCTGGCTCGTTATAACTAACGAGCATTGAGTTTTTGTCCATCCTTATCTATATCCGTATTCACTTATAATATGGATACTAAATGGATATATCAAATCCATTTTTAGCTGTTTTTCTTGATCTCATTCCATATCCATGTTGGGGGTGAAGCCTCGTGCCCGAAGGTTCATTAACCACTTCTAACTCTCCCGCTGTATGAGTTCTATTACCGTAGGTTCTTCGTAGCCTCATGCCCAAAGGTTAATGTTGAGGGTGAAGCCACGTGCCCGAAGGCTCCCAAAAGAGACACACAAGGAGCCGACACTGAAGGTCGGAAGGAACTTTGGCGATGGTTGACGAGCATTGCCTTCGTGCGGGGCCGAAGGTCTCCAAAAAAACTTCAACGATGGTGATAGGAACCTTTAGGGGCCGTTCGTTTGCCAGGGAATGCATCTCTGGAACCATTCCAACCAGGAATGTTGTGTTAATTTGAACTATCTTTCATCACCTGGAATGATTCCCGGTGGAATCAAGGGCAAACGAACGAGCCCTTAGGGATCAGGGCCTGCAGATCCTTGGGGCCCTGCAGAACCTTCGAGCTAGACAACCCAACAAGCTGGCTCTGACCGAGGTCCCACAAGGGCCAATTTATAAAGGCGGTTGTGCATGTAAAAGTCCTTTGTGCCCTTGAAGTGTAATGTCTTTTGTTCCCATCATGTGTAATGCTCTGTAAAATAAGGAATAGTCTTCCTTCAAGTGTACTGTCTTTTGTTCCCCGCTGATAGAGGGGTTTTGGGTACAAGTAAATGTGTGTAACAGTACCATGTTTTTCTTTATGTGGGGATATGCTTATCCCAACAATCTGTATTCGAAAATATCCAATAACATTTCTATCCGTGAACAATATATACCATATGAAACTATCTAAAAACTATTATTACTAATTACCAATTTTGTAATCTTACTAATTTGTTCAATTAAAACTATTTAAAAGTATTGATTAATAATATTAAGTATGTATAAAATAAAAAAATAATTATTATATAACTAATGACATTAATTGAATATTATTAATATTAATTACTGATTTTGTAATCTTACTAATTTGTTCCATTAAAACTATTTAAAAGTATTGACTAATAATATTAAGTACGTATAAAATAAAAAATTAATTATTATTATATAAATAATGACGTTAATTGAATATGACTAATTATTTTGGTTTTAGTTAATATGACGAATGGTATATAATATGTATCATTAAAACTATTTAAAAATAATCAGTAATAATATTAATTTTAATTTTAACAAGGATATATGTGTGAACTCGCTGTAGTATATATAAGTACATGTATTTTAGTTTTGATATGATTGTGGTATATATAAGTACGGGTATTTTAGTTTTGAGTCGGACAAGTTTCGTGTTGAACTCGAGTCCTGGTCGCCATGGCGGATGGCCGGGCCAGCCTGCACGTTATCGATCAAATCTGCCTTTCCATCTGCTCATACGTGAAAAAGAAATCTGCATCTACCAAATCACAACCAACCGCTCCGTCCGAGCCCTTTTCTCGTCAAATCGCCAACCAAACGGCCCGGCTGGCGGCTGACGTCTGCCGTGGTTCCGTTCCGATTTCCAACAACGTCGAGACCACTACGTCAGATTCGCACAGTAGGAACGAGGACATTTTTTACTGTAGGGGCGGCTGGGGCTGGGGCGTCCTTAAAGTGGGCGTCATCGGGCCCCAGCAGCCCAGCCGCCCCAACAGATGGCACTGTAGGGACGGCTGGTAACCTGAGCCGCCCCTACAGTTGGGGCTGATCTGTAGGGGTGGCTCAATCACCAGCCGTCCCTGCAGTGCCCATTTGTAGGGGCGGCGTCACCTGCTGTTCGACTGTAGGAGCGGCTGAATCACTAGCCGTCTTTACTGATGGCGCGCGAATAAATAGCAGCCACCCCTTCTTCCACCTCGGGACACTCTTCTAAAAAAAAGTTGGGAGGTCTTGGGCTCCTCCTAAAAATTGCTCTACTAAGGGGGAGGTTTTGATCTCAAATCCTTTGGTGGAGAGGCTCTAAAAGGTAAGGAAATGCTTCTCCAACTCTTTATTTTAAATTTAATTCGTTGGTTAGTGAGTAATTTAATTTTTGGTTTTCTCTCTCTTCCATGGAGCTTGAGCTAGTTATGAGTGAAATTGGACCCTAATTTTCACTATACTAGGGTAAATTAGGTAGGGAAGTAAGATTGCACTCTTTGTTACTACATCTTTGTTGATTTTAGTGTAGTATTAGTGAAGTTTGATGCATGTGTCATGAAACCCTATATCTAATCTAGATCTAGGATTTTGTTTTTTTTCTTTTTCAATTTTTTCTTTATGTGACTAGGGTTTGCATGTAGGTGAATGTGTAAGATTTTAATTGTTGCTAATGTGTAAAATATCATCTACCATGGCTACTAATTATCATTTAATATTTATTTTGATTCCTTTTTATAATGTGTGTTTTTAATTAGTTATGGATAAATAGGCCATTAATTAATTATCCTCTACCATGAAATTAGAATGGAGTTTGTATGAAATGTAGTGGATGAAATATTAAATGTTGCTAATTGTTTTCTTTGCAATTATTTATTTGAACCAATTAATTTATATTTTAAAATATTTATGCATTAATAGTCAATTAATTAACTATCCTCTACTACCATGGTGCGTGTCTCAGGTATATACAATTATTCTCGAGTAATATTCTTTCTTTGGTTGTTTTGTTTCTATAAGATGGACTATAGGAACTCTTGGATGTATGGTTCATTAAGACACGACGCTCTTTTCCGTGATGAGGTGGATAAATTCATTAAAGCCGCAGAGAAGCATGCAGCGGCGTTGAAAGAGAATAGTGACACGATTATTTGTCCCTGCAAAGATTGCAAGAACCTTATTGCATTTTGAGATGTGAGTACCATCAAAGAACATCTGATTAGGAGAGGATTTGTTCCGGACTACACAGTGTAGATTCATCATGGTGAAACAGTGGTTGTTGATGACAGCGACGATGATCTAGCTGATGAAGCTGAAACCCAAGCATACTTGTCCCGATTCAAATACGATCTTGAGCAACAAATGGATCGTGACTATAGCAATGAACAAGGTGGTGGCTTTGGCAATGAAAAAGGTGGTGGCTTTGGCAATGAATAAGGTGGTGATGATGCTGGTGGTGCCAGCAATGATGGCGAAGCACGTAAGGGGGATGCAGATGATGGTGACAACTTGGACGAAATGCTTGGGGCCTTTGGACCAGAAATATTAGAAAAGAGAAAGAGAGGTTGTCCTAGACGCACAAGGGGGCTAGAGAAGAGGATGTCCTGGAAGCACGGATTTGTAGAGGAGAGGCACATGTACAAGAAACATGGCAGAGACCGAGAGTCTAATATTGAGCACCAAGTGAAGACTCTAGTTGAAAAGATGTTGGTGGAGAAAGGACTGTCTACGATGGAGCCACAGACACCAATGGGGCCGCCCGGAGAACTGACGGTAGTTGGCAGCCCTCCGGATGTTCCCAGCAGTCAAGGTTCCAATGCAACTAGAACCCCCGTCGATCGCATACGGGCGCCAACCAGTTACAAATTGGTGGTTCCGATGGGCAGGCAAAACATGATCATTGAGGTGGCAACGGGCGTGACACATCCTCCGGGCGGCACGTGGCACAATAGGGACATCCCACAGGACTACACTCGGATCAAGGTGCATACCATGAAGCCCGAGTTCATGACTTGAAAGATAGAACACCCTACTCTCGAGGGGCTCATGTTACTCGGAGACGTCATGAACCAGTTCATCCTCTGGCACAGACGGGACATTGTATTAACCGAGTCTTCACCAACTCCGACTAAAGTTCATCCTATGGAGCGACCCGTCGAGGACAGGGAGGTATACTCACTGGCCCATGACCATGACCACCACACACTAGAGACTTCTCCACCTCGTACCGAGCAAGGGCATGATGACATGCCACATCCTTCTCCACCTCGTATCGAGCATGGGCATGATGACATGCCACGTCCTTCTCCAGCTCATACCGAGCAAAGGCATGATGAGATGCAACATCCTTCTCAACAAGTGCAGTCGATACATGAACAACAAGTGTCTCATGAACAACAATTGCCTCGTGAACAGCCGATACATGAAGAACAAGTGGCCCCTGGAGCAAGTGATGCACAAGTTGACAAGGACGTGCCCGAATGGGAAGCTCGAAACAAAATCCCAATCAAGATAAGGCCATCGTATGTGGGCATTAATGACGTCTCGTCGGTGCACAAGTGGATGGCTCATGACCAATTCAAGCCTAAGAACCAAGTAAAAGAATTCAGAGAACCAGCTTCTGAGGAGGGCACCACTATCAAACTGCACAAAGTGTTTAACAAGTATCCAGCTGTTGATAACCTCAAATGGTCAAATGATTGCTCGAATAAATATGAAAAAGGCAAGAACTTCCTACCAAACCAAGTCATACAGTGCTTGCCATGTGGAATGAGAAAGTTCCACGATTGGTACTTGCATGCTCAGATAACAGAACTTAAAATC
Organism: Miscanthus floridulus; assembly: GCF_019320115.1. NCBI lineage: Eukaryota > Viridiplantae > Streptophyta > Magnoliopsida > Poales > Poaceae > Miscanthus > Miscanthus floridulus. The sequence continues at coordinate 56,212,101 of NC_089593.1, forward strand.
TTACAAGCATGGATCCCTGTCGGCACATTTGGAGCCCTAGGTGGGCAAATTGCCGTTGAGTTTAAGGATATCCAGGCATGCTTCCACCTCGGACGAATGGAAATGAATCTAATTCGCATATGGTGCATGTAAGTCCTTACCCTCTCGATATGATATAAATGTAATCTTTTAATTTTGTTGTAACTAACCCGCGCCGTGATTTGTAGAATGCAAGCGGACTTTGTGAAAAAGAGGCCAGCTCTGAAACACGGGTATATAGACCCTTCACCTATAGCATCAACAAATTTTAATTACCCTAAAGAGTGGAAACTAGATTGCAAAGAACTAGGAGCTGGAAAGACACTTAAGAAGAAAGAGGACATCAGGAACAAGAAAATATTGGAAGAGTCCCTCAAGGTTGCGGCATACATTGCCCTATGTTTTAAAAATCTCCAACAACACGATAATATACTTAGCTTTGTTTAATATACTTTGTTCGATGTAAAAAAACTTATGTGTTCCTTCTATGACTAAATTCATGCAACGATCACTGGATTTGCATAGGCGTCTGGCTCTCACATAGCATGGCATGGGTCTTTGATTCAGCGGATTTCCCAGTCGAGACATACAAAGACTTCATAGCGATTGTCAAGACGTATACATATTGACAATCCTTATTTTAGCTACTATATTTATATACATACTTGTAAGGTTCAATGTGGGATACTAACAAGTTGCATTTGCTAAAACCATTGGAACAGGACATTCAGGCACTATGTCCAGGAACATAAGGGGAGGCATCATCCAAATAGGAAGAAAAAGTTGTATGTCAAAACTCTATGTGTGGTAAGTGTCATTTACTTTGGTACTCCATATATTACGTGTCTGTCAATAGCATTACTTAACATCTCCATATGCAAAACACACAGTGCCCCAAGCAGAAGCCTGGGAGTCTACATTGTGGATACTACACATGTATTATGATGAGTACCATCGGTGGCTACAATAGAAACCCCAATCTGGTAAGTTTAAACCTCTTCGCTCGTAGTATGAAAACTTCGCATATGTTGTGATATAGTAAACCTAAACTTATTCTCTTGTAGTTGGAGAAAGATAAAGACACGAGAAGGAACCCATACAAGGATGACGAGCTCTTAGAGATGGTTGGTGACCTTTGCAACTTCATAATGGACCAGATTGTGTATCATAAAGGCACTTACCATCATCTTCTTTCCGACTTAGGCAGTAATCCTCTATACCAATACCTTCGGGAGACTGATAGGCTAGCCCTAGGCCGTTGATGACAATGTGGACTTGTGGTATGATTTGGATCAGACTTTGGAACGGTTTGGACTTTGTTTTGCATGTGGACTTGTGGATTTCTTAATGGACTATGTTATAATGATGGACTTCATAATGGACTATGTTGTAATGATGGACTTTTGTGAATTATGATTTGTGATGATGTTCTAAATAATGGTCTTGTGTTTGTGGATGTATATATATATATTTGAATTATATATATACATATATATATATATATAGTTAGATTTGAATTTGAATTTTTTTTTGCTGGAAAATTCACTGTAGGGGCGGTTCTTAATTGAACCGCCCTTACAAATACACACAGCAGGGGCGGCTGGCGATACAGCCGCCTTTACAGAAGTCCACTACAGGGGCGGCTGATATTACCAGCCGCCCTTACAGAGGGAACTGTAGGAGCGGCTGAAAACACCAGCCACATTACAGAGGGCACTGCAGGCGAGGTCAGAAAACCGCCCCTATAGAGACACCCTTTGTAGAAACACCCTGGAAAGGGCGGCTGGAGCAGCCGTCCCTACAGAGCCGTCCCTACAATTAACTTCTGTAGTAGTGGACGGCGATGGGCGACCCAGCGCCCAGGAGGCTCACAGCGCACCGTAACTACGTGCCTGCGAGTTACCGCCTCAAGACTCACGGATCAGGTCAAATTCCATCAAGGGATGGACAATCCATGAGCTTGTAGCATTTATTTCCTTGATTTCCTTGACGTCGGACATGATCCTCACATGCTTTATCGTGTGTGCAAACTACGCACCCGTGCAATTGCAGACTTGTTGGTGGTGTGCGAGATTAAACCTGGAGGTGAGTCCAGATCAGATCACTGTGACTCGATGACAATGTTGGGATGGACGGCACAAACATTTAATCAACTGGTACTTGTTGTCTTGTTCTCCAATTTAATTATTCTGATTTGCTCATGGCTAAAATAATCATTTGATATTTGGATGCATGTAGTACAAATAAATTTAAAAGAATTACTAGAGTTGCTATTTGATAATATCTATACCAAGAATTAATATGTTTGAACTATCTGTATTCTATTTTATGCCACTCGGATTTGGGGATGAAACAATTACAATACATACGTGTTGATCCCCTTCTAATTAATTGGAGGTAACATAATTTGAGGACAAGCAGAAGCACAAACTGTCAGTTATGACATCTTTTTCCCTTTCAGAAGAAAGGGCAACAGCTACCTGATGATCTTAGCACTCTACTAAACAACGATGGAGCAATATTGCTCACAAAGTCCAACTTGCGTAAAGAAACTGCATTTTCAATTTTACTCCAGAATGTTAAACTGCTATCCTTGTTCAGAGATCAAAATAAAACTCAGATTTATTTGTCAATCAGATGGGTGTGGACATCAACCTTGATGCAACTCACATTTTTCAATTATCCTTGATGCCACAAACAGACAAACTAAATATATTACTGACTTCCTATTAAATAACAACTGCTTCTCAGTACACATTGCTGCTTGGCCAATTAGCTACATACATGGCACCTCCTTTTTATGAACTTAGGAGCTAACTCGTGACCATGCTGAAATACTCAGTCAGGCCATTTTCATCTCTCAGAAAAAAGGAAGCAATGGCTAGCAGCTGCAGCCAAGCGCTAGAAACAAAAATTAAGAAACAAAACTCTCATAGTCCAAGAAAATGAAGCTTAAATCCGTATGCGGCCCCACTAACCCTTGCTGATAGAAATTATATAAAGAGTATTCCAGACAAAAACTGAAATAACTAGCACTTGCTTTGTTCATTATAGCATCATGGAAAACGTACCTGAACTGTTTCAAAAAAAAATCATAGCTGAATGCATATAATGATGCTTCCTGCAACTCTGAGCCATATATTTTCATACTGACAACTGGAGCATATTTTATTTCAGTGAACCAAATCCAGAGGTCCAAGTTCAGAGAACCAAATTTGTAGAAACTATTACGAACATTTTGCAAGAGCATTGCCCACTAAGTTAAATCCTATGTTTTTCCTGTACATGCTAAATTGGCAAAGTATTTTGATTCATTTCTAATTCTTCTCCCAAACATTGTTGTGTAGGCTAAAGATTTTTTGTTCTTCTCAAAATTTTGAAAGCTAATATCGAGGTTATATTTTTAGCAGTCCTCTGAAGAAATAGTCAAATTGTTTCATCATCACAATGGTTATATTTTGAGGCTATTAGAATCATAGTAGACAGTCCCATCGGAAGTTTATTGTGCTTCCTGAAGTTAAAACAAGGTGGATGATCCCAATCTATTTTCTTTATTGCTACTATTATACATTTGTCATCACTCATAACAAGGATAAACAAACTGTTCGAGTCCACTTTATGAAAAATTCATAGCTGCTTTGTATTTCCAACATTCTGTCCTAGATATGTGCTATTCAATTGTTCTAATGTCGATCCATACCTTAGGTAATATCTCAAAATTGTAAACATAAATTTATTTTTTGCCTCCCATAAATTTTCTTACATGTAAATTGTAGAGCTCATGCTGAAGAGATCACTGGATAAGGTACCGGACGTAGAGCCAGTCATAGAGATGTTGAGAAAATCCAAAATGTGAAGTTCCATCAATGGTTTAGAAGTCATGTAAGTACCTTAACCCAAAATGCTTTACATGTAGCACTAACGTGCAGGACTAAACCTGTATAATTGTACAGATAATGCAGTTGGAGAGGGAAAATGGCATTCATGGTGTTAGAGATGCCATTAGATGGCTAGCTCGTGGCCTAGTTTAGGCTGCAAAAAGGTACCGTGCTTTCAAGAGTCGAGGTTTCCGTTTTAGGCCCAAACGGTTCAATGGGGTGACAAAATAGTGGTGTAGTGCTAACCGCAAAACATCAAGTTTTGCCAGTACAAGTGATGGCAGGCCAATTTTAGGTGTCCCTAGGCCCACATGTCAGCCCCCCGTTGTTATGTCGGTTCTCTACCGCCTCCTAGATTACATCTACGTCGTTTATTCAAGTCGGTTTGATCCAAGGGCTCAGGATTGATGCTTCGGCCTATATATATTAGCTCCTGCCATCTCTCTGAGGCATAAGTCATTTGAGAAGACAGAAACCGTAACCATCCTCAGAGCTCCACCATATTCTAGGGCATATCTAGTTAGGCTAGGTCTAGAGGGAGGCAAGCAGGCTTCGCTTGGATTCCTGATCGTGTCAAGAGCATGGTTTGGTATAATCTTTGTACCCTCTCTCTTTTGTATCTCTCGTTACTTTTATATGTTTGCTATAATTGTCATGACATTCATCTTCATATTTATCATATTCCTAGTTATGATGTTCATCGTCTACTTTGATTATATGCTTAGTATAGTAAGATTATCATCATGTTTATGCATAAGTTCGTATAGCGCTTGCTCCAAAGTACACGGGGTGAGTGGTCGACATTGTGTAAGCATGGTGCTTATATGTTGTTTACCTGCGGATACACCCTATATTCCTGGTCATGTGGTAGATCATGGATGTGACACTCCCGTTGAGTCCTTTGTAGTCTATTCCCCGAATATAGGTATACAAGTAGGATCTAGTTACGAAGGAAGACAAGCTCTGTTCTTAATCTTCCTTAGTAATATCCTTTATGTGTAGATATGAAGTTGATTTTAGCCATGATTACTAGGTGTAATTGCACTAATCAATGTATGCTTTGACTTATAATTAAGAATGACTTAGGAATTATTTCTCTAATATTCTACTTGACCATGTTAATGCCATAGAAAGGAGTACTCTGAGTGATCAATGATTAGTTATTATGCACTATTCATATATACATTTACCTCTTGACTTACCACTATTGTGAGTAGAATATTGGTTATGGTTTACTTCTTCATCAATAGTATAAGTTATCAATACATGTTCATGCTAGACATTCCCTGTGGTAAAAATATAAATAACAATATTGTCGACAGAATATCGTCGGCAGTCCTCAGAGGGCTATCTCACGAAGGTAGATTGATCGGCAGAGGAGCGTGAGATCAAGAACAAGATGGTAACAGAGACACACGAGTTAGACAGGTTCAGGCCGTCAGTATGACGTAATACCCTACTCCTGTGGTATGTTGGTTTGTATTAGCTATCATATGATATTGCGTGCCTGCAAATGTATGTATCTTGATGTAGCATGTGCACTAGGAGACCCCTACCTCTCCTTATATACTCTGGAGGAGTAGGGTTACAAGAAAAGTATCCTATTTGGTACTATACAATATTTTACGGTGCACGCCGAGCAGCGTTGTGCATGCCTTGATCTTGTGGGTTGGGCCATCTTTGATGGTGCGGCCCATGTCTTATCTTGAGGATACCAGGGGCCATACCCCCACAGCTAGTCCCCGAGCCTTACAGTAGGTGACGTAGTCACATGGTGCTAGGGTCAGAAAGTAGAAGACTAGCCGAGCAGGCAGCCAGTCCCCGGGCGTAGCCTTGAGATGAGAAAAGCACACATTCACCGCAAGGTGAAGTGTGCCCACTTAGTCCCCGAGCCTGCTGGAAGATGAAGAATGAATCTTGTAGTAGGGTCAAAGAAAAAGAAGACTGAAAGCTTTGCCGACGTCATCCGAGATGTGCGTATCAAGACCCCAGATGTGCTGCCTAAGATCAGCACCCTGATCCAAATAGCATGGAGCAGCTTGATAGCACACCGATGAGACATAGTAAGATCCGACCACCAAAGGAGTCCCTAGCATAGCTGGTGACGTCTGAGCATCGAGGAGATCCCAGCGTAGCTGGCGACGTCCGAGCACCGAGGAGTCCCCGGCGTAGTTGGCGATGTCCGAGCGTCGAGGAGTCCCCGACGTAGCTGGCGACGTACGAGCTGTGAGGAGTCCCTAACGTAGGCGGCGGTGTTTGAGCACCAAGGAGTCCCCGGTGTAGGCGGCGATGTCTGGGCACCGAGGAGTCCCCGGCGTAGGTGGCGATGTCTGAGCACCGAGGAGTCCCCGGCGTAGGCAGCGATGTCCGAGCACCGAGGAGTCCTCAGCGCCGCTGGCGACGTCCGAGCACCAAAGAGTCCCCGGCATAGCTGGCGATGTCCGTAAGGTGAAGTGGGCCCACTTAGTCCTCGAGCATGATGAATCCTAGGGCCGAGGAGTAACTGACATAGCTGGTGATGAAGCACGAGCGACAAACAGTCTAGTCAACTGGTCGGTGGCGAAGTGAACATTGAGTAGAAGTGACCGATGAATAGTCCGATCAACTAGTCGATGACGAAGTCTACGGACCTAGCGGTCCGACCAGTTGATCGGTGGAGAAGCCCGAGCACCAGGTGGTCCGATGATCCTGCAATACAAATATGTAGAATGGGTAGTACATGATGTACAAATATATGAACTCCGAAGAAAAATCAGCAATGGCGATGAAATAGCATAAGTAGCTCAACGATTAGTTGGTGTGAAGATGTATTTAATATAAACCGCCAGAACAGTTAGTGTGTAACATGGAGTGCAGAGCCTATGCACATGTAGGAGAAATAGGCATCGCTAAGGAGCCACTGCCAACCACCCATAATGTAGAGGACAGACGCTCGTGCATGTGTAGGGAGGAGCCGAAGACAGGGACATCTCTAGAGGCGTCCGAGCATCAATAGGACTGTTCGGGGGTTTAGAAAATTGTTTGGAGTACAAACATGGAGAAAACAGCTCAGAGAAACATCATGGTGATTAACGAAGATTGGAGAATATTTAGAAAAATATTAAAGTGTGACTTAGCTTTAGACAGAACGACCGGTTGGCGGCATATGGCGCTATTTGGTCGGCGAGAGGATCGACGTCTTCAACCTGGTCGATGAATCTACCCCTCATGGCATGTTGGTAAGCGGCGGTGGCATTGGTGAACCCAAAGGGTAGGTGAAAGGTCCTAATATGGCTAGAGGGGGTGAATAGCCTATTGAAAAATCTACAAATCAACTAGAGCAATTTGATTAGTATGACAAATAGCGAACTACAAACTTGCTCTAGCTCTATAAGGGTTGCAAGCCACCTATCCAACAATTCTAGTTACAATGATTTCTAGGCACACAACTTGCAATGTTACTACTCACTAAGAACTCTCAATCTTGCTACTCTAAAGAGCTCCACTAGATGAACTTAAAATAACAAAGCAAGCTCTTAATTCTAATTACACTAAAGAGTTTGCCACAACTAGTTTGCAAAAATATAAATGAGTGAGTAGGGTGATTATACCGCCGTGTAGAGGAGTGAACCAATCACAAGATGAATAATAAATCAATCACTGGGAGAATACCAAAGGGCAAGAGACAACCAATTTTTCTCCTGAGGTTCACGTGCTTGCCGGCACGCTAGTCCCCGTTGTGTCGACCAACACTTGGTGGCTCGACGACTAAGAGGTGTTGCACGAACCTCATCCACACAATTGGACACTGCATGAACCTACCCACAAGTGAGGTAACTCAATGACACGAGCAATCCACTAGAGTTACCTTTCGGCTCTCTGCTGGGGAAGGCACAAGACCCCTTACAATCACCATGATCAGAGCCAGAGATAATCACCAACCTCCACTCAACGATCCTTGCTGCTCCAAGCCGTCTAGGTGGTGGCAACCACCAAGAGTAACAAGTGAATCCCACAGTGAAACACGAATGCCAAGTGCCTCTAGATGCAATCACTCAAGCAATGCACTTGGATTCTCTCCCAATCTCACAATGATGATGAAACAATGATGGAGATGAGTTGGAGGGCTTTGGCTAAGCTCACAAGGTTGCTATGTCAATGCAAATGGCCAAGAGAGTGAGCTTGAGCCGGCTATGGGGCTTAAATAGAAGCCCCCACGAAATAGAGTCGTTGTACCCCTTCACTAGGCACAACACGGGGTGACCGAATGCTCTGGTCAAATCGACCAGACGCTGGACCTCAGCGTCCAGTCACACGATGCATGCCATGTGTCATCGGCTTCAAACGCCGATCGGTCGATCTCAACGGTCAAGTGATGACCGGACGCGTCAGTTAGAAAGTGATCGGATGCAGGACTCCAGCATCCGGTCGTTTCCAGTATGGTTTCAAACGCGAAATTTCACAACCGGATGCGTCCGGTCATGCTTGACCAGACTCACCTAGCATTCGGTCACTCAATGTCTCCTCTGTGCGCCACCATGTTAGCATACGTCAGTATTGACTGGACGCACCCTGCCAGCGTCCGGTCACTCTTTGTGCCAGTATCCAGTCACAAGACCGAGACGTGTGCTTACTGCTGCTACTAACCGGACGCAGGACCCCAACATCTGATCACTACACCACCAGTGTCCGGTCACTCTCTGAACCCCTATCTTTTCTGTCTAGGGCACCGGTGGCACCGTCGGACTATCCGCACTCTACGGGCGGATACTCCATCGGTGAAGTTTCTAACCCTTGCTCAAATGTGCCAACCACGAAGTGTATCACCTTGTGCACATGTGTTAGCATATTTTCACAAATATTTTCAAGGGTGTTAGCACTCCACTAGATCATAAATGCATATGCAATGAGTTAGAACATCTAGTGGCACTTTGATAACCGCATTTCAATATGAGTTTCACCCCTCTTAATAGTACGTCTATCTAACCTAAATGTGATCACACTCGCTAAGTGTCTTGATCACCAAAACAAAATGGCTCCTACTATTTATACCTTTGCCTTGAGCCTTTTGTTTTTCTCTTTCTTCTTTTCCAAGTTCAAGCATTTGATCATCACCATGCCATCACCATCGTTACGATCTTTGCCATTGCTTCATCACTTGAAGTAGTGCTACCTATCTCATAATCACTTTGATAAACTAGGTTAGCGCTTAGGGTTTCATCAATTAACCAAAACCAAACTAGACCTTTCAATCTCCCCCTTTTTGGTAATTGATGACAACCCTTACATAAAGATATGAATTGAGATTTAATTGAATCCACGTTGCTTGCCCAAGCATATTTACTATGTGTAAAAGAATGTGGACAAGCTTCATGAACTCCAAATGGTAGAAATTGCTCCCCCTACATATGTGCTAAGAGTTTGGATTGTAGCTTGCACATGTGCTTAGATAGGAAATATAGGAGACAATTTCGACCACATGATGCTAAGGTATAAGAGATGGACCTTTGAAGCGTGATACCAATCGGAGTGCACCAATATACCATCCTTAGCACCATTAGTAACTATATATACACAAAAACTAGAATACCCCATGAGATCAACATTACAAGCAAGGGTCTAGTTTCCATAAAACGAACATAAGTCTAGTTACTTTAGCCTATGCATGCTAGTTTTTCATTTCACCATTCAAGCATATAACTAGCATACACCACACAAGCATGGATATTGAAAATTAGAACTTGTGCTATGCAAGCAAATATATGAAATGCACATCAAAATGCAACATAGAAGTTTATGAGCTTGCTCCCCCTACTTGTGTGATTTTTCCCCTTACAATGTCATTTCATTTGTTTGCTTCTCCCTTACTATCTTTGTGAATTTCTCTCCCCCATTGTCAACAATTAGCACAAAAAGGTGAGCTCAAATTATAGATAGGTTGGGGTGAAACCATATGAAATGAGTATTATTTTCCCAATTTGGTTCAATCTACATTACTTGCAAAAGATTTTTAACTCGGTTTGATCGAAGGACAAGCTTCTTCACACCTCTAAATAAGGGTTATCTTGTACCATGTTGAGTTAAACACTTATAGCTTATTTTCTAGATCAAACACTAGGTTTACAAGTCCACACACATGTCATATGCTACCACTAGATCATTTCAAGCATACAAGCAGTAGTGGTAACATACAAACATCAAATTCATTTGATTTTCATGAATGAGCCTATTCAAATGTGAAAAATGTCTAGATGCACTAAACATGTCCTTAGCAAGGATGTATGACATGCCATTCAACTTTTACCTTGGATTGCTCGAAGGGGAGGCATGTCATATAAGTGGGGGTGCATCAACACATATTGGAGAAGTCAAGTATGTTCAATTCATTCCTTAGCTTGCAAAACCTCTTTTCATCAAGTGGCTTGGTGAAGATATCGGTAAGTTGATCTTCGGTGCCCACACTCTCAATGCAAATGTCCCCTTTTTATTGGTGATCTCTTATGAAATGATGGCAGAAATCAATATACTTTGTTCTTGAATATTGAACCGGGTTGTTGGTGAGCTTTACGACACTCTCATTGTCACATAGCAATGGCACTTGCTTGAATTTAATTCCAAAGTCACTCAAAGTAGCCTTCATCCAAAGTAATTGAGCACAACTACCGGCCGAAACGTACTCCGCTTTGGCGGTTGAAAGTGCTACACTATTTTGCTTCTTTGATGATCAAGACACAAGTGATCTTTCCAATAGCTGACATGTGCCCGATGTGCTCTTTCTCTCAACTTTGCATCCTGCATAATCTGAGTCCGAATATCCAATCAACTCAAACCTTGCTCCTTTGGGATACCACAATCCAATATTTTGTGTATGCTTCAAGTACCTCAATATTCTCTTTGTTGCTTTTGAATGACTTTCTCTTGGTGAGGCTTGGAATCTAGCACACATGCATACACTAAACATCACATCCGGCCTTGATGCGGTCACATAGAGTAGGCTTCCAATCATAGACCAATACATCTTTTGATCCACCATGTCGCCACTAGCATCACTATCCAAGCTTCCACTTGTCCCCATTGGTGTACTAATAGCTTTACTATCATCCATTCCAAACTTCTTGAGCATGTCCTTGATATACTTGCCTTGACTCACAAATGTACCATTCTTCATTTGCTTGATTTGAAGACCAAGGAAGTAGCTAAGCTCTCCAATCATGGACATCTCAAACTCACTTGCCATCATCTTGCCAAACTCCTCACAAAAATCTTGATTTGTTGACCCAAAAATGATATCATCAACATAGATTTGCATTACAAATAAGTCATTTCTAAGCTTCTTGGTGAAGAGAGTGGTGTCAACCTTTCCCATCTTGAATCCCTTAGAGAGTAGGAAATCCCTCAATCTCTCATACCATGCTCTTGGTGCTTGTTTCAATCCATACAAAGCCTTTCTCAACTTGTAAACATGGTTAGGTTTCTTTTCATCTTTAAAACCGGGAGGTTGCTCAACATACACAATCTCATTGATGTACCCACTGAGAAATGCACTCTTCACATCCATTTGGTACAACTTGATGTTGTGGGCATAAGCATAGGCTAACAAGATCCTAATTGCTTCCAATCTTGCAACCAGGGTATATGTTTCTCTAAAGTTAAGACCTTCAACTTGAGTGTAACCTTGAGCCACTAATGTTGCTTTGTTCCTTATTACTATCCCATCTTGATCTTGCTTGTTCTGAAAGACCCACTTGGTTCCTATCACATTATGATCCTTAGGCCTCTCAACTAACTCCCATACTTGGTTTCTTGTGAAGTTATTTAGCTCTTCATGCATAGCATTGACCCAATCAATATCCTTTAAAGCTTCATCTATCTTCTTAGGTTCAATGGATGACACAAATGAGAAATGCTCACAAAATGAAGCCAATCTTGATCTAGTTTGCACACCTCTTGAAATATCATCAATGATAGTGTCCAAGGGATGATCTCTTGCAACATTGGTTGGCTGAAGCACTTGCACTTGATTGCTTGCATTTGATAGATCACTTGGTTGAGATGATGAACTAGCCACTTGTTGTTGATCTTGCACTTTGTCATCACTAGTTCTTGCTTGAACTTGATCATGAGAACCACTAGCTTGCATATTTAAGTTAGAGAGCACTTGATTCTTGTCATATTCAACATCAATCACCTCGCTAGGCCTTATATCACCAATATCCATGTTCTTCATTGCATTGACCAATTGAGTGCCTCTTACATCATCTAGATTCTCATCTTCCTCTTGGGAACCATTTCTTTCATCAAACTCCACATCATGTACCTCCTCAAGAGTACAAATAGCCAAATTCCAAACTCTATAAGCCTTGCTAGCAGTGGAGTAACCAAGCAAGAAACCTTCATCACATTTCTTTTTAAACTTGCTCAATCTAGTGCTTTTCTTCAATATGTAGCATTTACAACCATAAACCCAAAAGTATGCTATGTTGGGTTTTCTTCCATTCAAAAGCTCATAAGGTGTCTTCTTCATCATGGGGTGACAATAGAGTCGGTTGCTATAATAGCAAGCCATGTTGATTGCTTTGGCCCAAAATGAATGATTTACATTGTACTCACTCAACATTGATCTTGCCATGTCAATCAATATTCTATTCTTCCTTTCAACTAAGCCATTTGATTGAGGAGTGTACTTGGCCGAGAATTGATGTCTAATTTCAAATTCATCACAAAACTCATTAATTCTAGTATTCTTAAATTCACTATCATTGTCACTTCTAACTTTCTTGATGGTTGTTTCAAACTCATTGTGAATGCCCTTGACAAATGACTTGAATGTTGCAAACACATCACTCTTGTCGACAAGAAAGAATACCTATGTGTATCTAGTGAAATCATCCACAATCACAAATCCATATTTGTTTCCACCAATGCTTGTGTATGTGGTTGGTCCAAACAAGTCCATGTGCATCAACTCAAATGCCTTGGATGTGCTCATCATGCTCTTCTTAGGATGTGTGTTACCAACTTGTTTTCCGGCTTGACATGCACTACATAGATTATCCTTCTCAAATGTGACATCTTTCAAGCCTCTAACTAAGTCATGCTTAATCAAATTATTCAATTGTTTCATTCCAACATGACCAAGCCTTCTATGCCATAACCAACCCATGCTAGACTTAGTGATCAAACATGTTGTCAATTGAGCTTCTCTAGCATTGAAATCAACCAAGTATAGATTTTCATATCTAAATCCTTTGAATATCAAGTTAGAGCCATCTACACTTATAATCTCTACATCATCCACACCAAATATGCACTTGAAACCAAGATCACACAATTGAGCTACCGACAAAAGGTTGAAGTTCAAGCTCTCTACTAGTAGCACATTGGAAATGCTCAAGTCATTGGATATTGCAATCTTACCAAGCCCTTTGACCTTGCCTTTGCCATTGTCATCAAATGTGATACTATCAATCTCATTGCTCTTGTTTTCATTGATTGAATTGAACATTCTTGGATCACCAGTCATGTGTTGTGTGCACCCACTATCAAGCACCCAATGCCTTCCTCCGGCTTTATAATTGACCTACAAAAGAAGATCAATTCTTTTTAGGTATCCAAACTTGCTTGGGTCTTTGAAGGTTAGTTACCAAGGTCTTTGGTACCCAAATGGTCTTCTTCTTTGGGCCCACAATTGGTGTACCAATGAACTTAGCCTTCACACTATTGGCACCCTTAATAAGCATGTAACAAGAATCAAATTTAATTGAGGATACATTAGGTAGCTTGTTCTTGTTAGTCTTGCAATATTGCTCTATATGCCCAACTTGCTTACATCTATTGCAAAAACTGGCGATTGCCCTTCACAAAGTTAACTTTGAGAGTGACAAAGGCCGCTTTGCCTTTCTTAGGGGTATAGCCTAATCCCTCTTTGTTGAGAGAAAACCTTTGGCTACCCAAGCACTTTAGCAAGCGGGCATCTCCACCATAGGCATTGCCTAAAGCACGAGTGAGCTCATTCACCTCCTTCTTGAGGGTATCATTTTCCACCATTAATGAGGCATCACAAGTGAGACCATCACTCAAAGGTGAAGTAGAAGTAGTAGTGCTACAAGAAGTGTTAGTGGGAGCAACTACAATAGGCTTATAAAAAGATTCATCAATAAGATCACATGTTAGTCCCACATCACATGATACAATCACTTGCTCCTTCTTGGCTTCCTATTTGACTTGCTCGATGAGAGAGGAGTGAGCTTTCTCAAGCTTAGAGTGAGATTTGCCAAGCTTCTCATGGGCTTCCATTAGCCTCTCATGAGTGGCATTGAGCTCATCAAGGGATTGCTCAAGAAATTTGACTTTCTTGTTCAATTCCTTGCACTCCTTTCTCTTCATCTCAAAGCAAGTATGCACTTGCTCACACATGTCCATGAGCTCCTCCTTGGAGTACTCTTCGTCATCATCATCACTCCTACAAGCATCACTTTCACATTCATCATCATCACTCGCATCATATTTACCTTGGTAGGCTTTGCCATGAGGCATGTCGATTGAGTGTCGAAGATGGAGGGCTTGTTGTTGATGGCGATGCTTGCTAGTGCTTTCTTGATAGATTTCTTGTCATCATCACTAGATTCATCACTATCCAAAGAGCCATCACTATCCCAAGTGACCATATAGCCTCCACCCTTCTTCTTCTTCTTTTGGAAGGTCATTCTCTTCTCCTTTTCTTTCTTATCCTTCTTGTGCTTCTTCTTCTCATCCTCATCATTGTCACTATTATAGGGACAATTTGCTACAACATGATTGGGGCTCTTGCAATTATAGCATCTTCTCACATATTCTTTGCTTTTGGTGTGATCTCTTCTCTTTCTTGCACCATAGCCCTTCTTCATGAATTTTCCCATCTTACGTACAAGGAGGGCCATAGCTTCATCATCAATATCACTAAGATCATCATCATCACTTGATTCTTTCTTGGACTTGCCCTTGTTCATGGATGATGATGAGCTAGCCTTGAATGCTATACTCTTCTTCTTCTTCTTGTCTTCTTCTTCCTTCTTGTCATCCTTGTCACCCCCCTCCCTTTCCACATGGTATGTCTCATCAATTTGCTAAGGTAGCTAAATGAGTTCCAGTTCAAATATATATAAGTTTAATCGATAAAATGCAAAAACACCTTGGGATTGTAAAACTAGAACATTTTTTGAGAAACAACGCCTTATTCGGTAGCATGGATACGTAGCCTAGCATGTTAGTTATTAGAGCTATCTCGTTAGCTTGAGAGGCATAATCGTATTTTAAGAGTTGCAGTTGCTGTTGATTAATTACGCCTCTGTGTTGCATCCAAGTATATAATAGGAACAATGACAGATTCCAGAGTCATCAGGGGTAGCAGAAAAAGATGGTACCTTGATGATCATGTCACCACGATGGAGTGCAAACCTTTGGTTATATCTTACCCAGGCAAGCCCTGGTGCATAACCCCTATTATTCTACACTTTATTTTATGCTTGTGCATTAAGTTTTAAGGAGTTAAAGGAAAACTATATATATATATATATATATATATATATATATATATATATATATATATATATATTATCCTATGAGTTCTACTAGTATGTCAGGATCGTGTAGATTGCTATGCTATAGGATCCGGTAGAAGTGTAGTGATTACCTGTCACTCGTGAGAGATAGGAAAGATATTATTGTTCTTATTATATTACTATCACATGGAATATATATATGGAGGATAATTGGAGACCGGACGAAACAGTACTTTGGATCTAGACTTAGTTAGGCATTCGAGCGAGGCTCAAATTGCACTTGTTCTGCCTGTGTCGATTGAGGATCGTCCATTGCTATGGATGGTAGTTAGGTCATAGACTTATTATCTTGAGCACATGCTTGCTTATGGGAGCGGGAAGGCTCATTGCACTCTTGTCGTGGGTTCCGGCTCTTTCTAGACCGACTGATTGAAGGTGGGAAAAGGTGGAGGTCTAAGCACCATGTGAGACCGGGTCTCAAGTGTAGGGGCTTGGAGTCCAAGTTTGGACGGGGACCTAAACCCTTCAACATGAGTGAAATGGGTTAGTCTCATTTGTGCCTGGGGTACAAACGGGGCGTGTGTTTCGGGTACCCAGCTATGATACATTGATTTGCGAATCGCCGTTTCTGTGAGACGGTACCGACTTGGCTATGGTATAGCACCATAGTAAGAACTGGAACTTGAAAGGTGATAAAATGGTTCTGATTGCTTACCACCTGCTTGAAAGTAGCATAGGTGCTTACAAAGAATGGATAATTAATGAACTAATGATGACTGCTAATAAAATTTAATATAAGGTCGCACGTTTAGTAATGCTTCCGCATATACAATAACCCACAAGCCAAATAAGTCTTGCATATCCTTGGAGTCTTTTATTTTTCTCCTGTCGGGTAAGTCTTGCTGAGTACAACCGAGTACTTAGGGTTTTATTCCCCCTGTTGCAGGTGACCGATGGATGGTAGATGACTTTTGTATGTGGAAACCTCCTGGTGGGCTCAGAGAGGATTCCTTTCATGCTACGACCGTAGTGTTTATTTATAACCCTCACTAAAAGTTTTTAGAAGAAAAGTTTTATGATTCACCATTAATCTTTATTTCCACTGTAATTCTGATCATATGTTATTCTCCACTGCAAGATAAAAATATAAACCTAAAATGTATAAACTCTTTTACATGTAAAATTGTCTTTATTTTGCTATTGCATTCAACTTGTTTAAGTACTCTAGAATGTTGTAAGCTTTATTCTCTCATTTATGATCCTGATGAAAAAATGTGGATTTTTTAGTTCTCCCTTGGGGTGTGCTCGATGGAACATCATGATTTAGTGCACTCTCTTGTGTACTTAGTGTCTAATGAAAGACAAGTACTCTTGGGAGGGCATTAGATTAGGCGGTTCTGCCACACTTATAGTGTATCTTAAAGCTCAATCCATCAACTTAAGCATTGCCTTTTGGTGTAATTTGGTTGTTGCCCTTTGCTCTGTCAAGAATAGAAGACTTCTATGATCAGTTCTCAAAGTGCACTCCTGATGCAGCAAATAGGGTGTCCATTTTTCTATAGCAAGAAATACTACCATACACTCCTTCTCATAGGTGGACAGGCCCTTGTTCCTTCCATAGAAAGATTTACTGAGGTAGAAAATTGGGTGTCCCTCTTGCATGAGAACAACCCTCATGCCAACATCACTTGCATCAGGCTCAACTATGAATGGCTTTCTGAAATCTAGCATGGCAAGGACTTGAGCTATGGCCAAGACCTTTTTGAGAGAGTCAAAGGCATTTTGCTCAACATTAGTCCACTAAAATATAGTATTCTTATTCAATAACTGATTTAGAGGCCGAGTGATGATGCCATAGTTTTGAATTAACCGTCTATAATAGCCTGTCAAACCCAGAAAGCCTCTGAGTTGTTTCAAGGACTAGGGTCTTGGCCATTGAACAACAATAGAAATCTTTGAAGGCTCAATTGCCACACCTTTAGCTGAGATCAAGTGATCCAAACATTCCAACTATGGTTTGACAATTTCACACTTGGAAGCCTTGATCAAGAACTAATTGTCAGCCAATGTTTAAAGAAATTACTGAAATGTTGAACATGCTCCTCGAGAGTCTTGTTGTAAATCAAAATGCCATCCATGAAGACCAGCACAAATTTTCTCAGACAAGTTTCTAACATTCTATTCATAATACTTTGGAAAGTTGTTGGGGCATTGGTCAAGCCAAAGGGCATGACATTGAACTCATAAAGTACTTGATGAATTTTGTTTTTAAACTCATCAGAGCAGGCCAACCTTATCTGATGATATCCAGACTTCAGGTCCAACTTGGTGAACCATTTAGCACAAGCCAATTCATCAAGTAATAATCCATTACTAGCAAGGGATGCTTATCCTTCACTATTATTGCATTAATCTGCCTATAATCAACACAAAAGTGCCATAAGCCATCTTTTTCTTGACTACTAGTAGCACCGGTGAACCAAAAGGACTAGAACTATGTGAAATGACTCTAGACCTTGAGCATCTCTATGATCTGCTTTTCTATTTCTATTTTCTGCTAAGGAGAATATCTATAGGCCCTCACATTAACTGGTTGAGCACCAGGTAGTAAAGGAATGTGCTAATCCATTGCCCTGACAGGTGGTAGCTGAGTAGGCTCCTGAAATAGATGACTGAATTGTTGCAGAATAGGCTGAAGCTCTTGATGCATTTCTGAAAAAGTGACCCCAATGTCCATAGATGCTAGCAAATGGGCTGCAACAGATGTCTAGATCGACATACACTGTAATAGGCCTTGTCTTCTGATTGGTACTTTCAACTTGTGAGGAGCAATCTGAGTATAGTTAGTAGACTCTTACTGTAACCCTAAGTATAGTTAGTAGACTCTTACTGTAACCCTTGTAACTGAATGTTTTGACCCTTATGAGGGAATCTCACGACTTTCGATTTCTAGTGAATCTAAGTGGGGCTATGGTCTCTAGCACATTAGCTCCTAGAATCAAGTCCTAGCACTTTAGAGGAAAAACTCTAGCATCATATGTGAAGGTATGCCCTTGCAAAAACCATGCCAACTGTGAAACCATAGTGGAAGACTGCATAGGCGATCCATTAGCCATTGAGTATGTCATAGACTCACAGGATTGAATGGGCAAAGTACAGGTTGCTACCAGTAGATCTTTGACAAGAGTCCCAACACTTCTAGAGTCAAGGAGAATCAAGATTTCCTACTTCCAAAAATGTATCCTTTGAATCTAACATTTTTCCTTTTGATAGAGTTGGCTATGCCCAGCTGTGGTTGTTGAGAATAAAAAATTGGCATCACCACTTCATCCACGTACTCAGGTTCAGAGTCCTCACCATTATCAGGTTCAGGTGACAACTAAAACACCTCCATCAGCTCCTGAATGACATGCAAGGGGACCTGAGTGATCCATTGATGATTTCTTCTGTCCATTTTTCACCACAGACAAAGCACAACCCATTTGCTTTTCTTTAAGCTTTCAAACCAGTCCAAGAGCCATCCATGGAAGCTTTGTCTCTCTTAGGCTCATCAGCTTTCCCCATAGGTCTGTGCCTTTCAGACTTGGTTGTAGACCAAGAACTAAATCTATTGAACTCTCTGATATATGCTTTGGAAGAGCTCTTGTTCTTGGGGTTCTCCAATTTAGCTTCCTTCAACATTGCAAGGGTGCAGGCTACCTCTAGGTTAGGGATCGATGTAAGGTAATTGGAGCTCTAATCTTTTCCTTCAAGCCCCCTAAGAACCATGTGACAAAATACACATCATCATAGGAAGGGTTGTAAAGCAAAATACTATGAGCCAACTGCTCCCAATCTATTTCAATTACTCAAGTTACTTCATATGCAAGGGATATTGGTCCTTGTCAAAGTGGGCACAGACTGCATGCCTCATGCAACTCCAAACATATATATATATATATGTAACCTGCCATGCAAGTGAATGGTTTGTAGCCAAGTAGCCATGAAACTAATGAAATTAAGGGCAGCAAAGCACGGCTTCATTGCATCCATGACACCATAGATCACAAAGTACAATTCACACTGCTCCTTCGACAATCTCAGGTTGTCTCCATCAAAATTTGGGGAAATCCATTTTGGGAACAAATCCAAGGTGAGATGTATAAGCAGAGGAGACAGAAGTAACATCAAACGAATGGAGTGCGGGATCACGCCGCCGAACAACCACCATCCCTCCTCTAATCGCCTGCCTCTACATGCCATGGGGTCTTCTTCGGACCTTGCTGATCGGCTAGATTTCTCACTCAGGCACAAGTTTGAGGATGAAGTGGATCGCTGTTTTGGCACCCTGGTACACCATTCCCCTACTTCAGCTGATGGATCTTTCTTCCTATTGGTCACTTTCTACCATTTTTTGTTTTGGTTGACTGAAGATTTAGTCTCTCTGGCCCTCCAAGCGTGTTTGGGTGGTCGTGCCGCTGGTTTTCATGTTAAATTCTTAAGCACGAACCACTTTTGCTTTTCTGTTTCTTGCAAACAAGTTGGGTTCCATGTCTATCGTCTCTGTCGAGTGATCACTTCTTAATTCAATGTCTATTTTCATCTTTGGAGCAATGGCATGCCCAACTGGGAATGAGAAAAATGTCTCTAGGAAGAGGAACAAGAAAAAGAATGGTCTACTATTCTCTCCAAAAGTACCAAGAACTCGATAAAAAAAGAGAGCAGCCAAAACTCTGGTACAGAAGCCTCCAAAGCAAGTTACGTAGCCACCTGGCTTGATCCGCTTTGGTTCTTTTCTTATTCCCCTCCCCTTGATCACTTCAGATTTAGGACTAGTTTCCCTGGCTTACATTGGGGACAAATTCGAGTTTCATCTTGACCATGGCCGTGTTCTTCATGATAGCCCCCAGCCGCCTTCCTCCGATGCTAAACGCACGCCGGATTCTATGGAGGCTAATGGTTTGGATTTGAATACAAATCTTTATTTGGGCCTTGTGAGTTGCAGCCATTGCCTAGGAGTCGGACACGACCATTCATCCTGTGTTAGCAAAATCAGATGCCAGGCCTACTATAAATGTGGTCATGTTTAGAGGAAATGTCTCATCAGAGCCTGGCCCAACCAAATATGGATTCAGAAGGCAACCTCACCTAATCATTTTGATTCCCATGACTCCCTCAATTCTAGCGCTGATAATGCCAAAAAGCTAGACTCTTTGCGTTCCCAAACCGAGCAACAGTTGAACCCTCAAACAGAAGTTCTTAAATTCATGGCAGCGAACAAACTCTGTGCAGACCAGCTGTTCTACAGTCGCTATGGATTGTTGGATGCCTTCACCATGAGGGGCATCAACCCTCTGATCCTAAACAACCCCAGCACTATCTCTGCTCAGTCCTTTACAATGGGTTCTAAAATCATTGACAAAAGTATACTCGATATATAGGAAGTTGAAGATGAGGTTTTTGTACCCAATGGTCTGGACTTGGTACCCTATCAGCAGGTTGTTCATGCTGTAATGCTCAAGGTCCTTGTAACAACCCAAAAATCCACACACCAAAAATTCCAACTGATTTTTTTTAAAAACCTATGTATTGTTAAGTGACATGTGTGGAACCCAAACCCTAGCTTTGCATTAGGTGCAACCCAACTAAGTTATATCATCAGCAGAGCATGATGCATTGTCACATGTGTATTTGAAACTCCCATGAAATAGAATCTTGCATGCATCTTAATTCAATATGTGATTTGGATTTTATTGATTTAGGTGATGAGTAAATAAACCCTCATAACAATTCTTAAATTCGTCGAATTAAATTAATATCCAGATTTTGAAAAAAATGCCTTAATAAAAACCACAACTATTTTTGTATAACAAAAATAGTCAATAATATCCCTAATAT
Organism: Miscanthus floridulus; assembly: GCF_019320115.1. NCBI lineage: Eukaryota > Viridiplantae > Streptophyta > Magnoliopsida > Poales > Poaceae > Miscanthus > Miscanthus floridulus. Next base: position 56,233,393 of record NC_089593.1, read on the forward strand.
ATGGGAAAGGTAAAAACCACCATGAATGACCCTTGTAAACCACCATCAAGCTAATAAAACCTAAGGCACTTTGACTAAACCTTGACTTAGTAATTAATTGCTGAAAACAGAAAATAGAAAAGCCTTCAGGAAATACCAGAAAATGGCAAAGGCCATTTCGGCCCAAACGGCCTGCCCAGCCCAGCCAAGGGCCCCTCCCTCTCACTCCCTCGCGCGCCAGCCAGAGCGGGCCAGCCCAACACCGCGGCCCAGCAGCACAGCGCAGTAGCTATAGCCTTCCCCGCTCCAGAACAAACTGATGGGTGGGCCCTCATCGTCAGTCACACAGCAACAGGGTCTTCTTCCTCCCCACATCGACCTCTCCCTCGACCGGGAACCGATCGGAGCAGCAGGCATGGGCCCAGTGTCACGCAAAGAGCATGCCCTATCCCCTTGGCATAGCGCTCACATGACCCCCACGACAACTGCCCCGCGCCCGTGAGCCGTCTGATGCGCATCGCGCATCACCGCCGCCCGATCAACCACCATTGGAGAAGCCTAGAGCTTTGCCTATAAAAGGAGGAGCCCGGAACCCTAGCACCTCACCACACCTTGCCGCCACCATGCAGTTCGCACCAACACACTAAGCCGAGGGATGAGAGGAGAAGGAGAGGCGTGGAGAAGGACGCCGCTGTCGGAGCAAGAAGCGAGGAGCCGTCGACGTGGAAGATGGCGAGTACCTCTGTCCCGGCTCGGCTCTGCTACACCGTCAACACCGCACCACCACCATCGCCTTCGAGCTCCCCGCGGTGAGCCATCTTGCTAAGACCACCTCCATAGCCAAATGGAATGTGCACCGCCATGATCGAAACCTTGCTGAAGCTTCAAGCTCTGGCCTTGCCCAACTGGTTAGCTAGGGAGACCACCATGGCCACGCTTGCCGAGACCCAGGATGCGCCATGTGCGCTGCCACCAGCCAAAAGGAGGACCCTAGTCATGATGTTGTACATCAGAGCAGGAGCGCACATGCATGGGCACGCTCACCAAGGCTGAGAGCACAACCATAGCGAGACCACCGTGTCTTCTATGTTGCGGTAAAGGCGACGTTGACACCCCTTCTAGCTCCGCCATGACGAGAGACACACCGCGCTCACCTTAGCCAAGGAAGAAGCCCACCGGAGCCCTGCGTTGCCGCACCGCACCTTGTCGGAGCGCCACCGCCTCCGCTTTGCCCCCACCACCATGGCCGGAGCCACTGGGAGCACTAGGAGCTCCTTCAACACGCCCACCATGGCCGTAGAAGCACCATGGAGCTCACACGCTCCTCCAACTGGGCTCTCGCTACCACTGCAACCCTATCCATGCACGCCGACGAACCCACACCACCATTCACTGTGGCTAGAGCCCTAGGAAGCCCTAGCCATCGCCCCGACCCCACCATCGTAGTCGCCATGGCATGGGGAAGCCATTGCCTACCCTAATCGGATGCTAGCGCCACCGCGGGGGCTCGCCGGTGACCTCACCGCTAGTGGGAGCCCCGTTGGGGAAGAGAAGGGGATTTTCCCCTCGTCGGTCACACGTCCATGCACTGTGCATGCTGATCTTTCAGTGAACCTAATGGGAATTCTCTTCATCAACATCTTCCACGATGATGCAGCTTCGTTGTGACAATGACTCGCCATGTACCCATCCATCCAAGGATGAAAGTGAGCCACACCGAGCCGTCAGCGAACCACGTCGACCATGTCCCGAGTAGCTCTGCTGAGCTCCGACCATGACCATGTCCCGAGCAGCTCTGCCGAGCTCCGACCATGACCACGTTGACCACGTCCCGAGCAGCTCCGCCGAGCTCTAACCACGACCACGTCGTGCACGTGAACTGAACCCTAGGAAGGAGTAAGTGGACCAAGTCCTTCATAGACCGGCTCTATGGTCTATGGACCAGCGCGTGCCACGTGGCAGGCCAAGCTTGGCCCAAATCTAGGCCCAACCAGCCCAGTCGAGGCCCGGCCTGTATTGGCCATTGACCGGTCAATGTTGACCATTGACCAGTCAATGTTGACCATTGACCGGGGCCACATGCTAGTGACACCGCCATGTGGGGCCCACTTGTCAGAGGATGAAACAGCTAAGATGATGTCATGCTGATGTCATGATAACGTCAGCTGCTGACATCAGCAGCTCTGGCCCCACCTGTTAGTGACTGTGATCCGTTGACCATTGACTCACTCGTTGACTTGACGTTGACTTAGACCGGACCCACATGTCAGTGACCCAAGAGCCCCTGGTCCCACCTATCAGTAGCTGATGACGTAGATGACGTCATGCTGACGTCATGATGACGTCAGCGGGACCCCACCTATCAGTACCAGAACTGAGACGATGACATCATGCTGAGGTCAGCACGCCACGTGGACCAACATGAGCGTGCCACGTGTCAGCACGATATTAATTCAGCCTTTTCCCATTTTCAGAAATGATTGAAACTTCGAAAATTCATAACTAATTCATATGAACTCAGAAAAATACAAGACTAGGACCAAAATTCATCTAAAATCGAGCTCTACGCAATGAACCCATGTTTGAGTGCATTTGGCTCTTTTGAATTTTCATTGCTTTTTGTGCTATTCTATAGACGTCGCTAACGCGACTATAATGCGATTGTTTGCAGACTCAGAGGAGAACCAGATGGACGAGGACCGAGAGTACCATGAGCAGTACGAAGACGACTTCACTGAAGGTGCCACATCCCACCCAACCTCATAGCACCTATTACACATGGCTAAAATAGAACTGCTATTGCTTTACTTTATTGTTATATTCACACTATGATAGGCCTTGCATGGTAGTATGCTTACTTGATGGCCTATACCTTGACGCAACCATACCCCTGCTTACCCTGCTATTAGGCTAGACACACGCTTGCTGCTATATTTCATTGCTTATTACTTCTACTATGCTTGTACTACATTGATGCATGGTGGAAACTAGTGTTATCTGGACTATGGGGAGAGTGATGCGTGTGTGACTTGGGTGCATGGAGGGTGTGGGTTGTGTTGACCAAGTTGGAATATATGACGAGCCTGGGGCAAGTCTTGCCGTGGGGTGCTACTTGGGCACCCCTGGAAAATGGATACCTGTGGTGGGTAAATGGTATATGAGGTGGCCCTGGGTGTGAACCTGTGATGGGAGGAGCCCAGGGTGGAGGTGCTGTGGTGGCACGGTAAATGGAAACCCTGATGAGGACATTCTAGCTTGGTCATCCCTAAGGACTTACTAGTACCCAGATTCACTGGGAAGCCTTACGTACCACTCGCCCTATATGGTGCGGGACGGCCGGACTACTTGGTAGGATATTGTCACTAATGCTAGGCTGATAGCGGACAGTGTAAGGAGGTATGGGGCACGGAGGATTTCCCCCACACCCTTCCAAGACTTCATGGAGACCTTGTGGACTCGACTCATGACTCATAGTTTCAGCCACCCCAGACTAGACTTGGGGTGTACAAGGGCTAAATGGTAGAGTGGCATTATCCTAGGCTAGCAAGCGGCCAAAATCAGCCCAGTTGACGACGGTCAGCGAGGAAGGCAGATCTTGTGGTTATGTAAAACCTTTGTAGAGTGTATAGTTGATCGATCAATACATATGCTGACTTGTCGGCTATGGACCTTTCTTGGGTTTCACTTAAACTAGATAGTGAGATGAGTCCTTCTCTTCTTCCCCCGTGAGAGAGTGTCAGTCATAGCCAGGGGCTACGGGCCATGAGATAGTGCCAAGAGGGAGTTGGCCTATCGATTGAGCGATGGTATGGTGATGATATGGAGATGGTGGTATATCGATCCCAGGATCGAAACCTGGCTCTAGACAGAAATGGGGTGGAATGTGTGTGAGAATGGTGTTAAAAACTTGACCAACTACTATTATATACTTGATATGCTAACACATAGGAAACCCCAGCCTTATAGGTTCCTTTTGAATATATCCAACTTGCATCCAATTTCCACAAAGCAATGCTCATAGGGTGGGAGTGGCCAGTACAAATCGTACTGATAAACTTTGGCACATAGGTTCTGCTGAGGAGTATAGCTCTAAGGAGTTTGACGGTTGAGGGGTTCATTCCTACGCTCGAGTTTGGTGATCTTATCTTCAAGTTGTTCTGAATGAATGCTACTTTTGATTCTGCCAATGTGGCGATGTAATAATTTATGTAATTCCACACTATTTGTACTCTAATAGTACGTTGTATGGATGTGATATTTGACTAGAATTTGGGTAATATGATCTACAACGTTCTTATTACACTTCAACTCTATGGATTTTCCTTCATGGAAATCAGGTCATTTTAGTTGGTATTAGAGCCCAACTTGACCCTAGGACAAAACCCTCAGAAATGGACTATAGAATAGGATGTGAACAACCCTTCTTTCGGTTATATACCGACCCTGCATGTCCTTTTATGCAAGGCTCATCTATTATTGACCTGCTAACACCTATTTCCTTAAAACATGCAGATGGCAACGAATGTCGAATGGCTGCCACTAGGACCGCTACCTCTGGACCATGCCAAGCTTACCTTCGACTTACGTGAGCTTAGGGGATCTGCACAGACCCTCTGTCGAATTCTCACCATGTTAGGAGTCCCTAACGAGCGTATCAAGATCACCTGCACCGGGAAGTCAGCTCAGGAAGGAGGAATCGAAGGGCTAGTTGTCACCTCAGTCGAGTTCCCAGCTAGCACTACTTTACCTTCTGTCCTAGCTTTCACCGAGTTGACCATAGAGGACATAGTTGAGGAGGGACTATGAGCTATCTCACACAAGGCACTTCGTAGAGTGATGAGGGATCACTACGAGCACCTAAAGACGATAGAGTTCTGTCTACTTCCTCAGGCCCTCGACCTCAGCCTTACCCCTAGTGAGCAGAGTTTCACAGCCGGTAGGGTTATCTTTGCTGAGGAGGATAGATGCCTTCGCGTCTTGGCTATCCACATACTAGAGCAGGACAGGTACGTGACCTAGCTTGAGCAGAGGAGACGTTAGGACTAGGCCCTTCTATGGGAGTACTAGGAGCGAGACTCACAGGGAGCACAGGAGCGAGCTAGTCTGCTTGAGATAGTTGCCAAGCTACAGGATGAGCTCAACCGTCATGAAGAAGTCCATAGAGCCGAGGTCACTGACTTACAGGACAAAGCCGCCGACCTAGGCAACAGGAACTACTACCTCGATAGCAAGGTCTTAGAGTTGCAAAGAGAGTTGGACGACAAGAGGGCCGAGTTCAACCATAGAGGAGACAGAGAGAGGTCTAAGGGGATTGATATGCTAAAAATCCAATCTAAGAACAAGACCATGACTCAGGAGCTAGAGGAGTTCAGGAAGAAGGTCATTTGCAACTAGGGTCACCTAATCGAGGCACTTAGGCAGAACGAGTACCTATAGGACAAGTGTGACAGGACTTGGCAGGCTTGGTAGAAGTTTGACAAGAAGCACCTCAGGGAGATAAAGGGTATGTGGGATCAGCTACCCAAGGAGATTCGTAGCAAGATGAAGCCTAGGATAGAGGAGTTTGAGTTAGCCCCAACTCGCCTCAACCTAGACGCTTGCCCTACCCTACCTGGAGCCAAGCCTACTGAGGAGCTCACCGAGGCCTTGAAGTACATGTCCTGACTTCACAAGTCTGACAAGGAGATCAAGATCGAGAACAATCGTATCCCAGCTGCGGTGTACGAGTTAGAGTAGATGACCCTACGTGGTCATGAGTCATGTTAGTGGCTTCCATAAGTTGTACCCCATGATGTACCCCTTATGAGATGTAATATGAGACACTATGCGTAGTACGATTCTCGTGAGTCTTCAAGTGTAGCTACTGGAGATGATGCTACGTAATAAAACCTATGTAATAAATGTTTTGGATCTTATTACATCTTATGGATCTTATTACTTCTTTGTAATGAGTGTTGGATAGTATAAATGTTTTTCTTTAAATCGTCAAAATCATGTAATCATACTGAATTATAAGCACTTATGGCACAAACACAAAAATTCCTATGATCCATGTTGTAGATGCCGAACCGCCGATCTGCTCGCCTAATGAACCGTGGACGTGCGCCCACCCCTGAACCAGTCAAACCAAATAGGGGGCATGGTGGCAACAACTATGGCTGTGGCCATGGATGTGGGGGATACTCTTCAACCTTTAGAATACCCCGCCGCTTGTTGTGGAGAACATTCCACCACCACCACCACCGAACCTGGCAGAAGTGATGGCACAGCAGACCTAGCTCCTTACCGCTCTTGTTGATGGAGTAAACCATCACCAAGGAGGTCAGCAGAATGACTTCCAAAGGAAGCTGGAGGGATTTCTGAAGCTGAGGCCACCTACCTATGATGGCACCGACCCTAACCCACTTGTAGCCGATGATTGGCTCAAGGAGGTGGAAAAGAAGCTCGACCTCACCACCTTCACCGACGATGAGTGTGTTGGAGCTGCCACACTCTAGCTCACTGGTGTATCATGCGCTTGGTGCGACAGTTTTAGTGATTCCCATGAGGACCCTGCCAACATCTCGTGGGATGAGTTCGCTGAAGCATTCACTGAGTATCACATTCCCAAGGGTATCATGGAGGCCAAAGCCGAGGAGTTCTGCAACATCAAGATGGGAAAGGACAGGGTGACTGAGTACACTACTCGTTTCACCAACCTTCTATGCTATGCACCTTCCTATGTTGTGAACTCTAAGAAGGAGAAGCTGTACTATTACTGTAAGGGACTTAACCCACACATCAAGCTAAAGTTTGGCGGTATTGAGAGTAGCACGCTGCGTGCTCTGGTGGATCGCTGCATCCAGATCGAGAAGGACTGAGCTAAAGCTGGAGAGGAGTACAGGGAGAGGAAGCATAAGCCTGAGGAGTCCTTTCATGGCTATAATCGCAAGAGGTTCCATAGAGATGCACCATCCAGGGAATGCTCTCGCCACAATAGGGATGACAACCCTAGATCGAGTAGGGGTGGTGGAGGCTACACCACCAAATACTCCCACCCTGCTCAGGATCATTATGCTCAGGACCGCAACACTCAGGACCGTTCCAACCGTCCCCGCTCAGTGAATGAATGCCCAATGTAGAACCGCTCTGCACCAAGCACTAGAAACTAGAAGGCACCTACGCCGACCCCTACAGGCGGTGCGCCTTTCACCTGCTTCGCTTGTGGCCAACTGGGTCACAAAGCCACTGAGTGCCCTCAGAACTCAGCCTCTCAGAAGTCTCAATTCAAGGGATCTGCTACTCGTGGACGTCTCAACCATCTGGACGCCGAGGAAGCACAGGCTGCCCCTGACGTTGTGTACGGTATGTTTTTAGTTAATGGCAATACTACATTAGTTCTATTTGACTCTGGAGCAACTTGTTCTTAGCCAAGGAAGAAGCCCACCGGAGCCCTGCGTTGCCGCACCGCACCTTGTTGGAGCGCCACCGCCTCCGCTTTGCCCCCACCACCATGGCCGAAGCCATTGGGAGCACCAGGAGCTCCTTCAACATGCCCACCATGGCCATAGAAGCACTGTGGAGCTCACACGCTCCTCCAACTGGGCTCTCGCTACCACTACAGCCCTATCCATGCTCGCCGATGAACCCACGTCGCCATTCACCGTGGCCAGAGCCATAGGAAGCCCTAGCCATCACCCCGACCCCACCGTCATAGTTGCCATGGCATGGGGATGCTATTGCCTACCCTAATCGGACGCTAGCGCCGCTGCGGGCGCTCGCCGGTGACCTCACCGCCGGTGGGAGCCTCGTTGGGGAAGAGAAGGGGATTTTCCCGTCGCTGGCCACACGTCCGTGCACTGTGCGTGCTGATCTTGCGGCGAACCTGATGGGAATTCTCTTCATCAACGTCTTCCACGACAACACAGCTTTGTTGTGACAATGACTCGCTGTGTACCCATCCATCCAAGGATGAAAGCGAGCCACACGGAGCCATTGGCGAACCACGTCAACCACGTCCCGAGCAGCTCCACCGAGCTCCGACCATGACCACGTCGACCACGTCCCGAGCAGCTCTACCGAGCTCCAACCACGACCACGTCATGCACATGAACCAAACCCTGGGAAGGAGTAAGTGGACCAAGTCCTTCATAGACCGGCTCTGCGGTCTATGGACCAACGCAGGCGGGTTCACCATGAACCGCACCTCACCTGCGCCCGTGGATCATGGCCCGTTAGTGGCCTAGTAAGACAACGTGGCTGCACCAGCACGCGCCACATGGCGGGCCAAGCCTGGCCCAAATCTAGGCCCAACCAGCCCAGTCGAGGCCCAGTCTGTATTGGCCATTGACCGGTCAACATTGACTGTTGACCGAGGACACATGTTAGTGACACCATGCGGGACCCACTTGTTAGAGGATGAAACAGCCGAGATGATGTCATGCTGACATCATGATAACGTCAGCTGCTGACGTCAGCAGCTCTGGCCCCACCTGTCAGTGACTGTGATCCATTGACCGTTGACTCGCCCGTTGACTTGATGTTGACTTAGACTGGACCCACATGTTTGTGACCCAATAGCCCCTGGTCCCACCTGTCAGTAGCTGATGACGTAGATGACGTCATGCTAACATCATGATGACATCAGTAGGACCCCACCTATCAGTACTAGAACTGAGATGATGATGCCATGCTGATGTCAGCATGCCACCACTACTACAAAATGTTTATCTGCGGCGGTCGTTTTTGGTTTCCCATGGTGGGCAAACCGATCCGCTGCTGCCGGGAAGTCATGGTAAATCGTGGCCTTCCTGTGGTGGGCTGCTTTGCCTGCCACGGTTAATCGATTTACCATGGCGGGCACCTAAGGAAGCCCGCCATGGTAAATCATTTGGAAAAAAACAAAAGAAGAAGAAGAAAAGCCCACACGGGCTTGGATCTGGGCCGCACTGGACCTAGATCTCGCTGTCGACATCGATCCGCCACTGTCATCTAGATCCGCCGCAGCTCCAGCCTGGTCATGCCACCGTCAGATCTGCCGTTGGTGCCTCTGCCCAGACCGCCACCACCTGAATCCACCCGATGTAGAAGAGGAAGGAGGTGCTCGCGGCAGATCAGGCCTCCCAGGCCATGCCACCACCGGATCCACCATCGGGGCCTCCACCGGGGGCGCCCCCGCCTGGATCTACCCGCCGGCACCTGGATCTGCCCGGTGGAGAAGGGGAAGGAGGAGCTTGCGGTGGATCTGGCCTCCCTAGCCACGCCACCACCGGATCCACCACCAAGACCTCTGGCAGGGCCACCGTCGCCTGGATCTACCTAGTGAAGGAGGGGAAGGAGGGGCTCATGGCGGATCCGGCCTCCCTAGCCGTGCCACCGTTGGATCGGCTGCTGGGGCCTCTACTAGGGCCACCATCGCCTGGATCTGCCTGGTGGAGAAGGGGAAGGAGGGGGTCATGGTAGATCCGGCCTCCCCAGCCATGCCACCACCGGACCCACGGCTGTCCACGCCTGGATCCATGGTCGGCGCCCTCGATCCATCCTAGATCCACGTCCGTCCACACCGGTGCCCTTGCCTAGATCCACGGCCATGACGTCGTGCCACCGCGTGCCTCGAGCCACCGTCCACCGCCTGTTGAGGGAGGAGGAGAGGGAGGAGGAGGGCCGCCAGTTGAGGGAGGACAAGGAGGAGAGGAAGGGAGGAAGAGGGACGTCGTGCCTCGTGCGAGAGGACCGAGAGGAGTGGTGGCTACCGCCGGTTGAGGGAGGAGAGGGAGAGAGTGGCGGCCGGTTGAGGGAGGAGTGGTGGAGAGAGAGAGGTGGAGTGAAAACCCTAAAACCCCCATATATATAAGCCCGATAAATCAGAATTGGATACGGGCCTCGCTGGTGTGCCTATTAGGCCGTGGCCTTTTCCGTGGCAGGCCTTATAATGTGTCCGCCACGGAAAATCAATTTACCATGGCGGGCACCTTAAGATGGCCGCCACGGTTAATAGGGTATTTTCTGTGGTGGGCATCTTAATATGCCCACCACGGTAAATCGTTTTACCGTGGCGGGCAAAAATGCCCACTGCGGAAAATAAAAAGTGCCCGCCGCGGTAAATCGTGTGATTTACCGTGATAGACAAAAATAGGAGCCCACCACAGAGACCTTCAGGACGACGCTACGCAAATTGAATTTTGTAGTAGTGCACGTGGACCAACAGGAGCATGCCACGTGTCAGCACGATATTAATTCAACCTTTTCCCATTTTCAAAAATGATTAAAACTTCAGAAATTCATAACTAATTCATACGAACTCAGAAAAATACAAGACTAGGACCAAAATTCATCTAAAATTGAGCTCTACGCAATGAACCTATGTTTGAGTGCATTTGGCTCTTTTGAATTTTCATTGCTTTTTGTGCTATTCTATAGACGTCGCTTACGCGACTATAATGCGATCGTTTGTAGACTCGGAGGAGAATCGGATGGACGAGGACCGAGAGTACCATGTGGAGTACGAAGATGACTTCACTGAAGGTGCCACATCCCACCCAACCTCGTAGCACCAATTACGCATGGCTAAAATAGAACTACTATTGCTTTAATTTATTGTTATATTCACACTATGATAGGACTTGCATGGTAGTATGCTTACTTGATGGCCTATACCTTGACGCAACCTTACCCCTGCTTACCCTGCTATTAGGCTAGACACACGCTTGCTGCTATATTTCATTGCTTATTACTTCTACTACGCTTGTACTACATTGATGCGTGGTGGAAACTATTGTTATCTGGACTATGGGGAGAGTTCTGCGTGTGTGACTTGGGTGCGTGGAGGGTGAGGGTTGTGTCGACCAAGTTGGAATATATGACGAGCCTGGGGCAAGTCTTGCCGTGGGGTGCTACCTGGGCACCCGTAGAAAATGGATACTTGTGGTGGGTAAATGGTATATGAGGTGGCCCTGGGTGTGAACCTGTGATGGGAGGAGCCTGGGGTGGAGGTGCTGTGGTGGCACGGTAAATGGAAACCCTTATGAGGACATTCTAGCTTGGTCATCCCTAAGGACTTACTAGTACCCAGATTTACCGGGAAGCCTTACGTACCACTCGCCCTATATGGTGCGGGACGGCCGGACTACTTGGTAGAATATTGCCACTACTGCTAGGTTGATACCGGATAGTGTAAGGAGGTACGAGGCGTGGAGGATTTCCCCCACACCCTTCTGAGACTTCATGGAGACCTTGTGGACTCGGCTCATGACTCACAGTTTCAGCCACCCCAGACTAGACTTGGGGTGTACCAGGGCTGAATGGTAGAGTGGCATTATCCTAGGCTAGCAAGCGGCCAGAATCAGCCCAGTTGACGATGGTCAGCGAGGAAGGCGGATCTTGTGGTTATGTAAAACCTCTGCAGAGTGTATGGTTGATCGATCGATACATATGCCGACTTGTCGCTATGGACCTTTCCTGGGTTTCGCTTAAACTAGATAGTGAGATGAGTCCTTCTCTTCTTCCCCTGTGAGAGAGTGTCGGTTGTAGTCAGGGGCTACGGGCCATGAGACAGTGCTGAGAGGGAGTTGGCCTGTCGACTAAGCGATGGTATAGTGATGATATGGAGATGGTGGTATATCGATCCTAGGATCAAAACCTAGCTCTGGACAGAAATGGGGTGGAATGTGTGTGAGAATGGTGTTAAAAACTTGACCAACTACTATTATATACTTGATATGCTAATACAAAGGAAACCCCAGCCTTATAGGTTCCTTTTGATTATATCCAACTTGCATCCAATTTCAATAAAGCAATGCTCATATGGTGGGAGTGGCCAGTACAAATTGTACTGATAAACTTTGGCACACAGGTTCTGCTGAGGAGTATAGCTCTGAGGAGTTTGACGGTTGAGAGGTTCATTCCTATGCTCGAGTTTGGCGATCTTGTCTTCAAGCTATTCTGAATGAATGCTACTTTTGATTCCACCAATGCGGCGATGTAATAATTTATGTAATTCCACACTATTTGTACTCTGATAGTACGTTGTATGGATGTGATATTCAATTGGAATTTGGGTAATATGATCTACAACAGTCTTATTACACTTCGACTCTGTGGATTTTCCTTCATGGAAATTAGGTCATTTTAGTCCTAGCAGAAAACTTGTAGCGTAGGGAGGAGGTCAATGTGTCTCCTGTTGTGCAGTCTGCACCACAAGCTCCAAGTGGTGGGCTCAATACCTTCATAGGTCCCACAGCCAGTCTATTCCATAGGAGGGGCATCCCAAGTTCTGCTCAACCAGATGGCTCTCTTACTCATCCAGGGGTTGTCATCATGTTCAAGCCCATACCAGTTGATCATGGGGTGGTACAGAATTAGGTAGCAACTAAAGACATCGCTCCTTCTTCTAGAGTGGAAATTGTGCAATGGCATCCATGCCTTCATGCTTTAGCTTTGCAACTCTAGCCATACATTGTTGAAGCCAGGCATCATGCCGCTCGTGCTGTTCACAAGGACCTCTCAGTGTCAAAAAATGTTATCCCATTGCAAGAGAGTGGTTTGTCCCTAAGCTTGGGAGGTGGATCTCAAAGCCCATGGTCCTCTGGCTCAGCTAGTTTTGAATTTCAAATGGGACAGTTTTAGCCCAGCCCACCAGTCACTAGAGGCCAAAAGAACAGGGCGGCGACTGTCATCTCCTTGCCAATAGCAGCTTCTAATCCATCCATTCCTCTAGTAGAAGGAAGTGTCAGGCGCAATACCAGACTCAACAAAACTAATGGTTTCTGCCCAGTTAGACTGAACAAAGAGCCTACAAAGAAACGCAAGATATGTGTTGTCCATATCATGAGAAGACAGGCCAAGCCAGACCAATATCAATACCAGTTCTCTAGGGCTAGGGAATTGACTATGGAGTTGCTCCTAGTGAGCTCTTAGATGAAGCGTTGATGCAATCATCATTTCCTAATAAATAATCATAGTTGGAACATTTTATGTTGGAATGTGCGGGGTATTAATGCTATGGAAAAGTGTGATGCAGTATGGGATAAAATTGAGGAGAGTGCTTGCTCTGTTGTTTGTCTTTAGGAGACTAAGCGGGAGCATTTTGAAATGTCTTTCATCAACAAATTTGCTCCAAGACGCTTTGATTATTTTGATTACATTCCATCTGTTGGGGTTTCGGGGGGGGCTTCTTGTGCTTTGGAACAGCTCCATCTTTCGGGTGTGATTGTGGATAAACAAAGCTTTGGTATTACGATGAATTTTACTTCTGCTCACAATGGTGACACTTGGTTTCTAACAAATGTCTACGGGCCCTGTGATGATCTAGCACGCACTGCATTTATCAATTGGTTCAAAGGTCACAAGATAGATGATTCGATGAATTGAATTTTCTTAGGTGACTTCAACTTCTACCGTTCTCTAAATAACCGCAATAGGCCAAGGGGTAATCTAGCAGATACACTTGTCCTCAATGATGCCATCAGGCACTTAGGGCTCATAGAACTCCCCTTGAAAGGAAGAGTCTATACATGGAGTAATATGCAGTCTGATCCATTGCCTGAGCAGCTTGACTGGTTTTTACGTCACCAAATTGGACTCTAGACTTTCCAAATACTAAAGTGCTACCCCTGGCAAAGATTACATTAGACCACATCCCCTACAAAATTATTATCAGCACTCAGATACCTCGCTCTAATGTCTTTAGATTTGAGAATTTCTGGGTAGAACATGACAGTTTCCTAACAACAGTGCAAGATAGCTAGTTACCTACCCCAGTGGCCTCTAATCCCACAAAAACTATCTCTGCAAAGTTCAAGAAACTCATAGTTGAATTGAAGAGCTAGAGCCATAATCTATCCAACCTAAAGTTGTTAATAGGGAACTATAACATTGTCATCAATTTTTTGGATGCCCTCGAAGATGCTAGACCCCTATACAACCCAAAGGCCACTTTGAGAAGATTGATCAAGAATCAGCTCCAAACTCTTTTGCACTACAAGAATCTCTATTAGAGGAAGAGATATATGGTCAATAGAATCAAACTTGGGGATGAGTGCACAAAATTTTTCCATGGTATGGCGACTATTTTCTATAGTAGAAATTCCATCTCACAAATACTGAATGACCAGGGTGTTTGGATCCATGATCATGAAGGAAAAGCTGGATTATTGTGGAACTCTTTCAGAAATTGAATGGGTATCAGTGTCAATCCACCTATGCTTTTCGACCTAGCAAATCTTATAGCGCCAGTGGACGGCCTTCAAGATTTGCCTGAACCGTTTCAACAGATGGAGATTGATCTCATTGTCAAACATATGCCAACTGACAAAGCACCGGGGCCAGATGGTTTCAATGGCTTATTTATGAAGAAGTGCTGGCACATCATAAGGAGTGATTTTTATAGCTTTTGTAATGATTTCTATCTAGGGTCAGCCCATCTTGAATGTATTAACACATCCTTCATCACAATGGTCCCAAAGATTGATAGCCCTGAAATAGTCAGTGATTATAGACCAATCTCGCTCATGAATTCTGGTCCCAAGTTGGTTACCAAAATTCTGGCAGACCGCCTACAATCTATTATCATTGGGCCGATTCATCGTAATCAGTATAGATTCATAAAAACACGTACCATTCAGGACTGCTTGGCATGGAGTTTTGAATATATTCACCAGTGTCATCGGTCTAGGAGGCAGGCTATCATCCTAAAGCTAGATTTTGAGAAGGCGTTTAACTCCGTTGAGCACTTAGTCATCCTTTTGGTCATGGAGCATCTGGGTTTTCCTGCTAGATGGTTGAACTGGGTTAGTAGCATTTTGGGATGAGGCACTTCTGCAGTCCTACTAAATGGAATCCTGGGAAAAAAAATTTAAGTGCAAACGAGGTGTGTGTCAAGGCGATCCCTTGTCACCATTGCTTTTTGTGCTCGCTGCAGAGTTACTACAAGTTCTAGTCAACAGAGCTGCCACAATGAATTTGCTCAAGGCACCAATCCCATAACCTACTGATGATTTTCCGATTGTTCAGTATGCCGATGACACGCTATTGATCATGAATGCTGATGCACGCCAGTTAGTCTTTCTCAAAGCACTGCTCAACAGCTTTTTGGAATCAACGGGCCTCAAAGTGAATTATAGAAAGTCTCATATGCTACCGATCAATGTACCATTGGATAGAATGGAGTGTTTGGCCAACACCTTTGGCTGCTCAGTTGGCACGTTACATTTTACATATCTTGGGTTACCCATGGGTGTAACACCCTAGGTGTTAGCCTTGCATAAATTGACTTGCATTGCATGGCATGAGCATTAAGCATTCATATTTGAGCTTTTATAATTGAAACATGTGATTGAAACATATGCAACATTGCTTGTTATTTTATGTTTCCTTGTATATGTGCATATGATCATGAGTGAATACATGTAAATGATGGATGTGAGTCACTAAAACATATTAGCTACACTTATGATGACTAATGGAACATGGATCATGAAAATCACCTTGTATGATCAAGTACTTAAGTGAGGCTATGCATGTTGACCTAGACAGCTTTATGTGTAACCAATGTATGAAATGATTGTGTGACCTTACAAATAGCTTAAACATGTTTAGGATATCATTATGAACAACTTTTGTATTCATGGTTAGGGCTAAATTGGTCACTAAGTCATAGTCCATGTATAAGCCATCTTTTGAATGTAATGTGTTTGACCAAGTTTGAACTATGTCATAGAGACCTTGCATGGATGTGGTCACTAAAGCAAAGTTGTAGTATTTGATAAGGGGAACAACTTTTATTTTTGGGTCATAGACTGGTTTAGCACCTAACATGCTTGAATTACACTCACAAGATTCAACAATTTACTATTTTCAGCACTTACAGAAATTTTCTAAGTCATAAACCCTGACAGTGCTGACAAGCTCACATTGGTGATGATATTACTCGGTTTTGGTTGAGATTTAGCACATGATTCTTTAAGAGCAATTGGAGCTGGTACATAGGTCTACAAGTTTCATTTAGATTGTTTGCACTATGGAGCTAAGGATTTGCAGTTTGATTGCTTTCAAATCGTGTCGTCAGTCGGTCTATCATAGCGCTGATGACTGTAACAAACGCCCTTGGTGGCTGATCGGCCAACAGGCACTGCCTGCTGTGTGGTGGCCAGCCATGGCCGCACGCACCATCTGGAGGCCGTATGCCGGCGCCGAGCTTGCTCGTCGGGCCTCGACAGCCAGCAAGCCCTCAGCAACTCGCTTTAGATGCAATCTTTGAAAATGGATAAGTTGAGCTACAGAGATCCAAATTTTATGAACCAAATTTTGTAGTGTTCCATAGGAAGTGTAGTATTTATGAAAAATATGATATTAGCATTTGTAGTAGAGTTTCTAGAAGATTTAAAATGAAACTTGAAATATGTTTTTAAATGTATGCAAACTTGTTTAATTTATATCTAGAGTTCCTGTGCTTCAAAAATTATGAAATTTATATGGTGAGCTTTTCTTAATAAGTATAAGCTCTGGTAAAAATTTGTGGGTCAGTGCATGAATAGATTTTTAGTTATAGATTTTTCTTTTATAATTAGGTGATCCTTGTGTGAATTTTTATAAATTATTTATGAATCCAATACTCATGAAATTTATTGGAGATTGTCCTAGTACCATATGGATGCTAAGAAAAATATAAAATCTGTTTCTTAACACTTTTTACTAGGGTTTCCTATTTATGCTATTTTAAGCCTTTATGCCTTGTCATTTTTGCATAGGACGTTTTACTTTCTAAAATGGCATGAAACCTTTACAATAGTCCACTGGTAGCACTAGTAAGCCACTGTAAATTTTTTAGAATTTATGATGTACATTTGGTATATGTTTATTATTTAACCAAAGTATTTTAGTAAATTGATAAAGGCATTTAAATAATTAGATTGTGATTAAGCATGATGTTTTCTATGATTCTTAAGATGCATAGTAACTGTTGGTGTCAATGGTAAGGCTTAGAAGCCATTGATTGTATACAAATAACTAATTATCGTTTTATCATTCCAATACAAGACTGCATGTATAGTTTTGATGGTGTGAATGATTTCATATGGATAATGGTCTCTGCTGTAAAACTTGTTAATAATAAAGTTGTAGATAACTTACTAGTCTACCTTGTGTTAAATTTTCACAGTCATAGGACTTAGGGTTTTTGAGTTCTAGCTGTTACAAGTTTGCTATCCGAAAGGTTTACTTTCTAGACAGATTTGATTGAATAATTTGTTTGCCCTACATAACTCTTTAATCACATTGAGAGTATTAAAAGAAAGTTGTAGACAATTTTATAAGCTTTCCAGAAAGTCCAAGATCACTGCATTTGGATAAGTAGAACTTCAGTTATGAGTAAAACAAGTAGCTGCTGTTTTACGGTATAGTAAATGCATTGTTGAAGTAGTTGACTAAATAATCAAGAAGAGATATGCACATACTTAGTAAAATGTAAGGCACTTGTTATTACTTTAACGCCATGTTGTTAAGAATGCTTACAAGAATCCATTCATCATGTATCATCATACTATACTTGTCAACATATATGCATTCGCAATATCTTATGCCATACTCATGCATCTAGGATCGACAGAGGAGATAACGTTGCTGGAGTTCAACGAAGAAGAGGAAGGGGACCAGCAGGAGATTCCTCAAGCCACAGTAATTGTACTATGGAATAGTGAGAAACTTGGCTAGCTCCAACCTCATAGTAATTGTACTATGGAATAGGATGGTTCGAATGAACATGGAAGTACAATACCTACTATGGTTACTATTGTATGCCCTTAAAATGATATACTACATGTTTGGAACAGGATAGTTGCTAATTTAGAGATGGATAGTCATAATTAACTTGGTAACAGAATTATAATTGTATAACTGAGTTAATCGCTTTTTATGCAAAATGTTGTCAAGCTATCTCCACTTATACAGCTTTGCATAATCCTTGGAGTCATTTTATTTCTGATTTGTGACGGGTAAGTCTAGCTGAGTACCTTCTCGTACTCAGGGTTTATTTCCCATTGTTGCAGATGGCACTGTTTATCTTGGTTATTGCAAGAGTTGCTTCTATTCCACTATGGATAAGGAGTAAGCCTTGGGCAGGCTTGTTATTTAATCCTTCTACATGCTTTTGTGGACTGTGATCGTATGTTGGCACCGTATCAAACTATGTTGGCAAATGCTACTTTCAAACTTAATTTGCTTCTGCTTTTATCTATCAAACTTGGTTTGTAATAACTTTGTTTCATACTCTGATGATGGGAATGTATCTGTAAACTTTATGTAATATGTGATATGTATGTTGAATCATGTACGATCTTGGTTGTTGTGAATCGTTTATCGAGACCTGTCGTGGTACTCGATGGACTACCAGGTTTATATGGGTTCAAGTATGATAGTGCAACCACTTGCGGGCTGCCATTGTACTTGTACTCTTATAAATTAGTCAGTTCTGCGACAGCTGGCATCAGAGCAAGGTTCAACGTTAATTGTCACATGTGTATTTAAAACAAAATTTTTTATTTTTCAAAACCCTTTCTAGCAACTGATAGCTATAGAAATAGGTATTTGAAATCTAAAGTGTGTTAGTGATCACTTTCCTTATGCCCAAGTTAAGGACTATTAGGTGGCTATTTAAGTACTAACTTGGAGGTTTTAATTTCGTCGTCCATACGGCGTGCTATTGTATAGATGCCATTTATTTGAATGGTAATGTATGGATCAAATGTCTCTACGCCAAGGTAAGTTGATGAGTGGCATGACCGCAAGATGTGAGTGTGTGGTCAGGGAAAGTTAGCTTTGGTACGACTATGTACACATGCTTGCATGTGTATGTGGTGCTTATTTAATTGTGGGTATAAACTGTTATCGGGTAGCTTTGATATGGAAGTATATGTGTATGGGTATACATATATGGAAGTATTTAGATTTACATTATGCATATTTAATTATGGGATGGGCTGAAATGAAACTTTTTATGCATGTACACTAACAATGAAACATGTAGCTCGACTAGTTATGCTATATATGAGAGAACGTATGTATACCACCGTATATGTCATTAGAAATAATTTTTCCTAAGTTTGTGAGGACGTACGGAACAAGCATGCATCATGATAATCATCATTCAATTAAGTACATTGTTCCTCCCCTTATAAATTTCTTACTCGGTTATGTAACTCTTATCCATTATGGCCTTATCTCACAAAAAGTTGTACATGTTGATGGTACAGATGGCAGCACCAGTTGGATGTGAGAATTTCCTGATGGTTTTCAGAACACCTACTCTACTGTGGAGAGTTTCGCAATTTGTGGGGTACCATGAACCGCCCCTTTATCATTAGAATGAAGAGTACTTGGAGGGACAGCCATGGTATGAGGTGTGGCTAACTATACCAACCCGCACATAGGCACCCTTCTGGCAGGAGTGGAAGGCAGAATCGGAAGGGAAAACTCCTTGGGAGGCTGCCCAAGTAGTGGCCTTTGAGGTTTTGAGTCAAATCTGTCAGCAGCATGGGGATGCACTTACCGGTAGTGCCGCAGGTATGTTTCCTTGGGTGGATCCATCCACTACAATATGGGAACAATGCAACCAAAATGCATTGATCTAAGATCGGGATGAGCGGGCAACTAGCTCTAGTCCCGCTATGAGTGCCATGTTTGCGGTGATGAAGATGTTTTGTACATGCTAGGACACGAGGGATTTCTGGCAGGAATCATACACCACTTGCATGGACAAGCTCATGAGAGCTAAAGCCACACAACGTAAGCTCAAGAAGTGTGTGTGCAAGCATAAGAAAGCCACAAGTAAAGCCTGATGGGAATCTGACCAAGCCTATGCAGCTTTGGGCTATCTCCATACTAAAATGGAGCAAGTGGATCAACAGAGAGCAGCAGCCTAGGAAGCAAGAGCTAATGATCAAGCATTGCTTGCAGGATTGCGGGAGCAGTTGGAGGCCGCCCATGCTGAGGCATCTATAGCTACACGCCAACGAGACGCAGCCAACAACCATGCCACTGCAGCAAGGATAGAATGAGATAGGCACCATGACATGAGTAACGCGTAGGACCGTGCTGAAAGGGGCTTATGTTAGCAGCTTGCACAAGCTCAGCTTCGAGTGATGGACTTTTAGCATGAGGTGCATTATTTGAACAACCAGCTGAACCCAATCCTTGATGGGGAAGAAGATGGTCCTAATATGGAGGAAGATGAAGAGGAGGACAAGGAAGAAGTGGAGCCTGAGGAAGGAGATAATCCTATCTCTGACCTCGATAGTGATCATGATGAGGATTAGATCACCTAGTGCTTAGTAGAAATGCTTAATATATCATCGCTGGTTATGTAATGGACCTGCAGTTTGAATTTGGTGTTGGTGATTGGACTATCATGTAATATTGTTATTTGCATGAATATCGCATGTTTGGTTAAACGCTAATGCAAATTCTAGTTAATTTTATCAGTGATCATGATTTGAATGTTAACGTGCTATGAGTCCGATAAGTGATCAAATTGGTGGTGTTATATTGCGAGAATGAATTATTATGCCTCTGTTTTTATTGTATGAATTTGAGATTGTCTCCAGTAATTTCAGTTTGGCATGATTATAAATTCATCTGCAATCTTTTGACATCAACCAATAATCGCTTATTGTTGCAACTTCGTAGATGACTCGCACCCATATAGGAGCTAGTAGCAGCCATGATGGCAATGACAGTGACTTACCACCACCGCCACCGCCATCTACTCAGGAGTTCTTTGCCCAATTCTTGGGAAGCCAAAGAACAATGGAGGAAGCTCTGCGCCTCATTGCACAGAACACAGCTTGTGCCCACCCACAGCAATAAGGGCCCGAGCCTAATCAACACAGTACCTTCAAGGAATTTCTAGATACGAAGCCTCCTATCTTCAAGGTGGCAGAGGAACCACTACAGGCGGACGAGTGGCTCAACACCATTGAGAAGAAGTTTCGTCTGCTAAGAGTCACTGAGCACCTAAAGGCTAAGTATGCGTCCCACCAGTTGTAGGGACCAGTAGGGATCTAGTGGACACATTTCTTGTCCTCTCTACCTACTAATGCACGAGTAACATGGGAGCAGTTCAAGTTGGCTTTTCGAGGGCATCACATTTCCCTAGGCCTAATGCGTATGAAGGCGGCTGAATTTATGAGGCTCACCCAAGGGACAAAGACCCTTATAGAATATATGCATGCGTTCAATAACCTGTCCAGGTATGCTCCAGGTTTTGTGGATACCGAGGAGAAAAAGATAGAGAGCTTCAAGCGGGGTCTTGGCACCAAACTGATAAAGACCATGGCCAATTCCAAGTGCACCACCTATAACGAGTTTATTAGTGATGCTCTAACCCAGGAAAATCATAACAATATGCATGCGACAGCTAAGGGTCGCAAGAGGGCATTTGAGGCAGGTGCCTCTGGATCTTCACAGTCCAGAGCTCCTATCATAGCTAGGCCACCATTTAGCCCACCTGCACCCAAGTTTAGGCCTCCACCCCCAAAAGCTCAGAATAGTAGGCCTTAGAAAGTGTTCCGTAAGGCATTCACTATTACCTTACCTAAAGGGAATGGCGGTCAAGGAAACTCCACAGGACCTAGGAGTAATCAACCTTGCTACAACTGCAATCAAGTGGGTCATTGGGCCAAGGAATGCCCCCACCCAAAGAAGAATGCCAATCAGAATCAGAACAATCAGAGGTGGGTGAACTCAAGGGCACATCTGGGATACATGCACTATACCGCTGTTGAGGAAGTGCCCGCTGGAGAAGTTGTTACGGCTGATATGTTTCTTGTCAACAAGCATCCCACTATTGTTTTATTTAATTCAGGAGCTTCTCATTCATTTATGAGTCAAGAATTTGCATCTAGACATGATCAGAATATCATTGAAGTAAGCAAGGGTGGTTATAATATAAGTTTGGCTAGGGCTACTATTTCTACAAATAAGATAGTCAGGAACATGCTCATCTCTATATTAGAGAGGGAGTATACAACGGATTTGATAATATTGCCCGAGTTATCCATAAGTGTAATCTTAGGCATGAATTGGATGAAGGATCATGGTGTTCTCATTGACACTAGCACTCGTACTATTATGTTGAGAGAACCCAAGGGAGGAAATGCTTTTCTAGTACCACTCTCCCGAAATTTTGAACTCCAACACTTAGCGTGTGCTATCCAAACCACTACCCTTTGTGATATCCTAGTGGTTTGTGAGTTTCCAGATGTATTTTTAGAGGAGTTACCAGGTTTACCACCTGATAAGGATGTGGAATTTAAGATTGAGTTAGTGCTAGGTACGGCACCTATCTCAAGAAGACCCTATAGGATGCCACCAAATGAGTTAGCAGAACTTAAGATTCAGTTACAGGATCTGTTGGACAAGGGTCTCATTCAACCTAGTTCATCTCTATGGGGATGTCTAGCATTGTTTGTAAAGAAGAAGGATAAGTCCTTGAGAATGTATGTGGATTATAGACCACTCAATGCTATGACCGTCAAGAACAAGTACCCGTTGCCCCGCATCGACATCTTGTTCAATCAGTTAGCAAAGGCAAAGGTATTCTCCAAGATTGACATGAGATCAGGCTATCATCAGATAAAGATTAGGCTAGAGGATATACCTAAGACTACTTTCTCCACTCGGTACAGCTTATATGAGTATTTGGTTATGTCTTTCAGACTAACGAACGCTCCTGCCTACTTTATGTACCTAATGAATTCGGTATTCATGCTCGAGCTCAACAAGTTCGTGGTCGTGTTTATCGATGATATATTGATTTATTTAGAGAATGAGGCAGATCATGCGGAGCATCTGAGGATTGTTCTATCTAGATTGAGGGAGCATAAGTTGTATGCAAAGTTTAGCAAGTGTGAATTTTGGTTGAGCAAAGTACCTTTCTTAGGTCATATCTTATCAAGAGATGGAATATTTGTAGACCCATCAAAAGTACAAGAGGTCATGGATTGGAAGGCCCCGACTTCGGTTCATGAAGTTTGGAGTTTTCTAGGGTTAGCAGGATATTATCGTCGTTTCATCCCAGATTTCTCAAAGATAGCTAAGCCCATGACTAGGCTACTTTAGAAAGATGAAAAGTTCAATTGGATGCCAGAATGTGAAGTAGCTTTTCACACCCTCAGGACTCTGTTAACTACAGCTCCTGTCTTAGCACAACCCAATATTGAGAAGCCTTTTGATGTATTTTGTGATGCATCGGGTATAGGTTTGGGGTGTGTGCTCAAGCAAGAAGGAAGAGTTATTGCATATGCTTCTCGGCAGTTGAGAAAACATGAAGTCAACTACCCCACACATGATTTAGAACTTACAGCAGTTGTTCATGCATTAAAGATATGGAGACATTATTTATTAGGCAATGTATGTCATATATATACTGACCACAAAAGTCTCAAGTATATCTTTACCCAACCAAAGCTGAGCATGAGACAATGAAGATGGCTAGAACTGATTAAGGACTACAATTTAGAAGTGCATTACCATCCAGAGAAAGCCAATGTTGTAGCCGATGCACTCAGTCGAAAAGCTCATTGCAACACTGTAGAAGCATTGTTGGAAGATGGCTTCAATTTGTTACATCCTGTTGTACTGCACAATATCACTATCAGTTGTTCACTTAAGAGCAAAATCATAGAGCTGCATCAGATAGATGTAGGTATAAGTCACATCAAGAGAAAGATGCAAGAGCAAGAAACCAAGCATTTCAGATTGGACGAAAAGGGTGCACTATGGTTTGAGGACCGACTTGTGGTACCAAAAGACCGTGAGCTTAGAAATCAAATTCTAGAGGAAGCTCTTTTGTCCAAATTGTCTATCCATCTGTGTAGCAGTAAGATGTATCAAGATTTGAAAACTCATTTTTGGTGGACTAAGATGAAGAAAGAGATTGCAACGTATGTCGCTAGGTGCAATAACTATAGTAGAGTAAAAGCTATTCATATGAAATCTACCGGATTACTTCAGCCATTGCCTATTCTAGGTTGGAAATGGGAAGAAATCAGTATGGACTTTATCACAGGCCTTCTAGTAACACAATGAGGTCATGATTCTATATGGGTCATTGTAGATCGTCTCACCAAGTCAGCACATTTTATACCGGTGAACATAATAGATCATGTAGTAAAATACGTCGAACTGTATGTTTCTTAGATTGTGAGACTACATGGAGTACCTAGGACCATAATCTCAGATAGAGGACCATAGTTCATAGCTCGTTTCTGGGAACACTTACACTAGGCCTTGGGGACTAAATTGATCAGAAGTTCGGCATACCATCCGCAAACTTCAGGATAGACTGAGCGAGTGAACTAGATCTTAGAAGATTTGTTGAGAGCTTGTGTTATATCTTCCAAGGGTTCATGGGAGAAATGGCTACCTTTAGCTGAGTTCTCCTATAATAATAGTTATCAAGCAAGCATCAAGATGGCAACGTTTGAAGCCTTGTACGGTAGAAAATGTAGAACTCCATTAAATTGGATTGAGCCCGATGAAAGGAGATACTTTGGTATTGACTTTGTCAATGAAGCTAAAGAGCAAGTGTGTATTATCCAATAGCATATGAAGGCAGCTCAATCAAGACAAAAGAGTTATGCTGATAAAAGAAGAAGACCACTGACTTTTGAAGTGGGTGACTACGTATACTTGAAAGTATCACCCATGAAAGGGGTAAAGAGATTTGGAGTGAAAAGAAGCTTGCGCCTAGATATGTAGGGCCATATAAGATTATGGAACGGAAAGGGAATGTTGCTTATAAGTTACAACTTCCACCAGAGATGAGTGCAATATTTGATGTCTTCCATGTTTCTCAGTTAAAGAAATGTCTTCGTGTACCTAAAGAAGCTATTCCACCCACCAACATAAAACTTCAATCAGATTTGACCTATGAAGAAAAGCCAATCCGAGTGTTAGAAGAGAGGGAAAAAGTAACAGAGAGTAAGATCATTAAGTTCTATAAGGTAGTGTGGAACAATCACAGTGAACAAGATGCTACGTGGGAATGAGATGACTATTTATGAGAGGTTTATCCTGCCTTTTTCCAAGAATGGTAGGTCTTGCAAATCTCAGGATGAGATGTTTATAAGAGGGAGGGGCTGTAACACCCTAGGTGTTAGCCTTGCATAAATTGACTAGCATTGCATGGCATGAGCATTAAGCATTCATATTTGAGCTTTTATAATTGAAACATGTGATTGAAACATATGCAACATTGCTTGTTATTTTATGTTTCCTTGTATATATGCATATGATCATGAGTGAATACATGTAAATGATGGATGTGAGTCACTAAAACATATTAGCTACACTTATGATGACTAATGGAACATGGATCATGAAAATCACCTTGTATGATCAAGTACTTAAGTGAGGCTATGCATGTTGACCTAGACAACTTTATGTGTAACCAATGTATGAAATGATTGTGTGACCTTACAAATAGCTTAAACATGTTTAGGATATCATTATGAACAACTTTTGTATTCATGGTTAGGGCTAAATTGGTCACTAAGTCATAGTCCATGTATAAGCCATCTTTTGAATGTAATGTGTTTGACCAAGTTTGAACTATATCATAGAGACCTTGCATGGATGTGGTCACTAAAGCAAAGTTGTAGTATTTGATAAGGGGAACAACTTTTATTTTTGGGTCACAGACTGGTTTAGGTCCTAACATGCTTGAATTAGACTCACAAGATTCAACAATTTACTATTTTCAGCACTTAGAGAAATTTTCTAAGTCATAAACCCTGACAGTGCTGACAAGCTCACATTGGTGATGATATTACTCGGTTTTGGTTGAGATTTAGCACATGATTCTTTAAGAGCAATTGGAGCTGGTACATAGGTCTACAAGTTTCATTTAGATTGTTTGCACTATGGAGCTAAGGATTTGCAGTTTGATTGCTTTCAAATCGTGTCGTCAGTCGGTCTATCATAGCGCTGATGACTGTAACAAACGCCCTCGGTGGCAGATCGGCCAACAGGCACTGCCTGCCGTGTGGTGGCCAGCCATGGCCGCACGCACCATCTAGAGGCCATATGCCGGCGTCGGGCTTGCTCGTCAGGCCTCGATGGCCAGCTAGCCCTCAGCAACTCGCTTAAGTCACCACCGAGCCGGCCGTTCGCTCTCTCCACCTCCTCGTGCTTCCGTTGCCCACTATGCTCGCCATCGCCGTCGTAGACGCTCCACCAAGCCCGCTTGCGCTCACCGCCACCACATTCTCCAATCAGTTGTGCCCATAGACTCTACTCTACCTTTCCTGCACTGCAGCATCCACCACCACACCGTTGGTAAGCCGTGTTTCACCTTGCGCCACCGCAGGTGTGCCTTTGCCGAAGCTCCGCCATGGCCGCCATCATGGCCATGCTTTGTCGGAGCACCTCAAGCCGCCTAGGATGCCTAAATAGAGTCGCCTGGTCACCATGTTGCTGTAGCGCGCCCCACCTAGCTTCGCCATGGCCGATGATGACCGGCGCACCGCAGAGCAGCACCGTCGTGCCGCCATGGCCGTCGACGAGCATGCTCCACCACACCTTCACTTCCACCACCTAGGTCATTCGACGCACATTGCTCTGTAGAACATGTAGGTCCACTTGCCGTCACTGGTGAGATCGCCGTCGGTGAACTATGGCCACGCAAGTGTTGAGCAGCGCCGCTGCCCTGTTTCGTTTCACTGACAGATGGGGCCGACTGATAGCGGGTCCCGCCTATCAGCGATTGTACAGTAGTAGGATAGTTCATTTATTTCCTATTTAGATGCAATCTTTGAAAATGGATAAGTTGAGCTACAGAGATCCAAATTTTATGAACCAAATTTTGTAGTGTTCCATAGGAAGTGTAGTATTTATGAAAAATATGATATTAGCATTTGTAGTAGAGTTTCTAGAAGATTTAAAATGAAACTTGAAATATGTTTTTAAATGTATGCAAACTTGTTTAATTTATATCTAGAGTTCCTATGCTTCAAAATTTATGAAATTTATATGGTGAGCTTTTGTTAATAAGTATAAGCTCTGGTAAAAATTTGTGGGTCAGTGCATGAATAGATCTTTAGTTATAGATTTTTCTTTTATAATTAGGTGATCCTTGTGTGAATTTTTATAAATTATTTATGAATCCAATACTCATGAAATTTATTGGATATTGTCCTAGTACCATATGGATGCTAAGAAAAATATAAAATCTGTTTCTTGACACTTTTTACTAGGGTTTCCTATTTATGTTATTTTAAGCCTTTATGCCTTGTCATTTTTGCATAGGACGTTTTACTTTCTAAAATGGCATGAAACCTTTACAATAGTCTATTGGTAGCACTAGTAAGCCACTGTAAATTTTTTAGAATTTATGATGTACATTTGGTATATGTTTATTATTTAACCAAAGTATTTTAGTAAATTGATAAAGGCATTTAAATAATTAGATTGTGATTAAGCATGATGTTTTCTATGATTCTTAAGATGCATAGTAACTGTTGGTGTCAATGGTAAGGCTTAGAAGCCATTGATTGTATACAAATAACTAATTATCGCTTTATCATTCCAATACAAGACTGCATATATAGTTTTGATGGTGTGAATGATTTCATATGGATAATGGTCTCTGCTGTAAAACTTGTTAATAATAAAGTTGTAGATAACTTACTAGTCTACCTTGTGTTAAATTTTCACAGTCATAGGACTTAGGGTTTTTGAGTTCTAGCTGTTACAAGTTTGCTATCCGAAAGGTTTACTTTCTAGACAGATTTGATTGAATAATTTGTTTGCCCTACATAACTCTTGAATCACATTGAGAGTATTAAAAGAAAGTTGTAGACAATTTTATAAGCTTTCCAGAAAGTCCAAGACCACTGCATTTGGATAAGTAGAACTTCAGTTATGAGTAAAACAAGTAGCTGCTGTTTTACGGTATAGTAAATACATTGTTGAAGTAGTTGATTAAATAATCAAGAAGAGATATGCACATACTTAGTAAAATGTAAGGCACTTGTTATTACTTTAACGCCATGTTGTTAAGAATGCTTACAAGAATCCATTCATCTTGTATCATCATACTATACTTGTCAACATGTATGCATTCGCAATATCTTATGCCATACTCATGCATCTAGGATCAACAGAGGAGATAACGTTGCTGGAGTTCAACGAAGGAGAGGAAGGGGACCAGCAGGAGATTCCTCAAGCCACAGCTCCCAAAGGTGAGGAGCAGAACCCAAAAGAGCTTCCGGAGTGCCCTGACCACCGCCCCACTTCCTTTCTGAAAGGCAAGCCCCGGAGCATTCTAAGTCTCCCAAATATTTTACAAAATATTACTTGAGTCCTTTATGATTGATGCATTAGGTTATAAGAGTTGATTGGAACCACTTGATGCATATGAATTCCTCATCCAGAATTACTACCTTTAACCCTATGTAGGTCCAGGATCAAATATATGCTTAGCCATGCTTAGACCGGTAGAAGTCGGGTGATTTCCTGTCACCTGCGAGATATAGGTGGATACCGAAACACGGTTGGCTATATTTGCTATCGTGGAAAAGAACCATGGGGTAATGTAAATCGAGGCCGGACAGAGTCTATGGTAGGTTGACTCATGTGATTCCATCTATGTTGATTAAGGACCATACCGTTGTTGGACATTTTGAAAAGATTGAATGCATGCCTATCACTTAGCTGGCCGGATAACTCGTTCCGACCGCGAAGCCAGGTAGCTCAACTCAGGCCGGGCCCTGCTCTATAAGAGTGCACACTCTGGATGGTAGTAAGGATGTGTGGGGAGCCAAACCAAGCCCAAGGGTAGGCTAGGCCTAAACGTCCTAGCATTTGGTTGTCCCTGATTGTGCGGCGCTGGGCGAACCTGTAAAATATGTACTTGAGTTGTACCAAAGGTGACCTAAGGTGACTGTTGATCTAGTCTGCCTAGGTTTATGTTAAGAATAAATTCTCAGCTGGTTGAAATCGATTCGAATCGCCGTCTCTCCCAA
This sequence comes from Miscanthus floridulus, assembly GCF_019320115.1. Lineage (NCBI taxonomy): Eukaryota > Viridiplantae > Streptophyta > Magnoliopsida > Poales > Poaceae > Miscanthus > Miscanthus floridulus. The sequence continues at coordinate 56,262,366 of NC_089593.1, forward strand.
ATAGTGAGAAACTTAGCTAGCTCCAACCTCGTAGTAATTGTACTATGGAATAGGATGGTTCGAATGAACATGGAAGTACAATACCTTCTATGGTTACTATTGTATGCTCTTAAAATGATATACCACATGTTTGGCACAGGATAGTTGCTAATTTAGAGATGGATAGTCATAATTAACTTGGTAACAGAATTATAATTGTATAACTGAGTTAATCGCTTTTTATGTAAAATGTTGTCAAGCTATCTCCACTTATACAGCCTTGCATAATCCTTGGAGTCATTTATTTCTGGTTTATGACGGGTAAGTCTAGCTGAGTACCTTCTCGTACTTAGGGTTTATTTCCCATTGTTGCAGATGGCACTGTTTATCATAGTTATTACAAGAGTTGTTTCTATCCCACTGTGGATGAGGAGTAAGCCTTGGGTAGGCTTCTTATTTAATCCTTCTACATGCTTTTGTGGACTATGATCATATGTTGGCACCGTATCAAACTATGTTGGCAAATGCTACTTTCAAACTTAATTTGCTTCTGCTTTTATCTATCAAACTTGGTTTGTAATAACTTTGTTTCATACTCTGATGATGGGAATGTATCTATGAACTTTATGTAATATGTGACATGTATGTTGAATCATGTACGATCTTGGTTATTGTGAATCATTTATCAAGAACCGTCGTGGTACTCGACGGACTACCGAGTTTATATGGGTTCAAGTATGACAGTGCGACCGCTTATGGGCTGCCATTGTACTTGTATGGTTATAAATTGGTCAATTCTACGACAATGGGCACAACCAAGCCACGTATGGAGGACCTCACTCCGATGATGGACAAGATAGAGAGACGTCTATCTGCATGCTCAACCTGGTTATCATATTTTGGTTGGCTTCAAATGTTGAACTCGGCAATTACACCCATCACCACCTATGCCCTCTGTACCATCAAATTGCCCAATGGTGTTATAGAGAACATTGATCGCGCTCGAAAGCAATGCTTGTGGCATGGCAATTCAGAGCAGAAGAAAGGCTGTAACTTGGTGGCATGGCAAACAGTTCAGATGCCGAAAGATAAAGGTGGTCTTGGAGTCATCAATCTACGCCTTCAGAATGATGCATTGCTGTTGAAGCACCTTGATAAGTTTTACAATAAGGTGGATGTACCATGGGTGCAGTTAGTTTGGTTCAAATATTACTCCAACAAGGTGCTACATGCTGCTTGTGAAGTTGGCTCCTTCTGGTGGAAGGATGTGCTAAGACTAAGCTCGTTGTACCACACTGTAGCCCGCTACACAGTTGGTGATGGCTCCATAGTTTGTTTTTGGGATGATTAGTGGTCTGGTCCTATATTAAAACATGTTTACCCAAGAATTGCCTCCTACTCAAGATCAGAAAGCATATCAGTCTTTGATGTAATGCAAGCTAAAGACCTTGATACACTGTTTTTCTGCCATTGTCGCAACAGGCCTTGGAGGAACTTGAGCATTTATAGAATCACTTACAGGACATACCCTATGACGAGCATTCTTAGGATCGTTGGACTCCAATATGGGGGAACTCCTACACTTCAAAATGGTTTTACTCTTATATTTTTGGGACAATGGAGGCACACCCAATTTTGAAGGAGGTATGGATGTCAGGTTGCACCCCGAGGATCAAATTCTTTGCTTGGCTTGTCCTGGTAGATTGGCTCAATACCAAGACAATGTTAACAAGAAGGCACCTCCACGTTCATGATGATGATTTTTGTGTCATGTGTGAGACAAGGGAAGAAGAAACCATTGAGCATATCTTTTTCACATGCCCTTTTGAAAGCCAATGTTGGGCCTCAATCAACTTTGTCTGGGATCACTCAATCAACCTACAGGATCGGTTCATTCAAGCTAGATAGTCCCATGGACACAGTTTCTTTATTGAAGCTTCATTGATTACTGCATGGGAAATTTGGAAAATGCGTAATGACAAGGTGTTTGAAAGAAGGGAGCCGTGTCAAGCCAGATGGCTTTGTAATTTCAAAAATCAATGTTTTCTCCGGTCTGTTAGATTCAAGGCTGACATTAGGTTGGCTTTTTGCTTTTGGTTAGATGGTCTCAGTTAATTCCCTTTGTAAGTATCTTGAAGTCCTTTAATTTTATAAAAAGTTCTTTGACATTGTGGGGATCTCCCCCACAGTTTTTGCCGTCAAAAAAAAGATGCATACCCTGGTGTGAAATCGGCGGAGGGGGTCTGAGGATCCCTTCTCACCCGCACCGTGCCCACTGGGCCTCCCCGGGAGAAGCAGATGGGCGCCCTCCAGATATCAGAGCAAAGTTGAGGTGTACACCCCCAAGCCAGCCAACCGATTGAGGCAGAGCTAGTGGGAGTGGCGATGGTGGAGGTGGCAGAGTCGGCGCCTTTTAAACATGGTTGATCTGCGCGATGCCCTCGGTTGTCTTGGTGAGCAGCGACCCTGGGGACGTGTCGATGGTGGTCCTCCACACCTCAAAGCTGGACATCTTGTCCAACATTTGTTCATCATGAGATCAAAGCCCTTGAATTGCTCCTTGAGATTGTCAACGTTGCTCTCCATCTTTGCCTGCAGCGAGGGAGCTCTCTTCTTCGGCGCTAGGCCAAATACACACGCAATATAGGGAAAAATCTCATCAGGGATAGCTGGCTCTCAATACCAATGGTTATGTTCACACATCTCACGCGTCAGAAATGAGAAAAAAATTGGATAAATAATGGAGAAGGAAGAAGAACAGAGGTTCGGAAAGAACAGAGAAAGTTTGGGGGAAAATTCAAGTTATGTTATTCCTTTCAACAATATATGCCGTTATCCCCCTCTTATACTCCGAGGTGGGTTTAGCATTATAGACCGCTTGGGATGTTTGGCTCCCAGGCCCAGCACACTGCACACATGACTCGGCAGCACACCGAAGAGTTCATTAACCACTTGAAGATGCTGACATCACGCAAGCCTTGTCCGTGACATGTACCTAGCATTATAAATGTCCATGCAGCCCGCGGCACAACGGCCCAACACGAAGCCCGCAAATTTGGCCCGGCACTAGCCTGACCTGGCCTGGTGGTGTGCGGGCCCAGGCTGGCACAGCCCGGGGTAGCAAGCCATGCCTGGGCCTTACCCCAAACACGACGTGCTAGCCCCGCATGGCCTGGCCTACAAAGGCAGGCCCGATAGCGGCCCGACCTTCCTCTCACGGCCTGCTAAGAGCCCATCCTGGCAGTCTGGCACCCTATTCCCTAACCCCAGCCGCACTCATTTCCCCTCCCCACGACCTCACCGCCGCACTCCCTCTCGCGGTCGCGCTCGCGAGTCACGACTCGCTTGCCTCCTGCTCGCGGTCGCAGCCCACCACCCACCCCCCCCTCTACACCCTTCCTCAGTCCCTTGTGCAACCGCATCGCCCGCGTCGACTTCCACTTCCAACGGCGGCGACAAAACACCAACTTCGAGCGCGACGGCGTCGAACGCAGTGGCCGACCTCGAGCATCTCCCTTCCTCCTCCGGATCTGGTGTCGAGCTCCTCTGCAAGCTGGCGATCGCCGCCACCTCCCCTGCCTCCCCGTCCGTCTCCCTCTCGATGGTTAGTTCGGGCTGGACCGGCCCATTGTGGTGGCGTACTTTCCGGGCTGGGCCGGCACGAAAAGCGGCCCGACAGGCCATGCCTGGGCCATCAGCCAGGCACGAAGCCCAGTTCGGCATGGCCCAGGAGGCATGACGTGCCATGCCGGCCCAAACCCATCAGACCGTGCCTGGCACGGGCCCATGCCGTGCCAGCCTAGACCGGTCCGTTGGCCATCTATACCTAGCACTACTGCAAATACCGTTTCTCTTCCTCCACCGGAGATAACGGAGGAGTCGTGATGGCCGAGCTAGCTAAGACTAGGATGGATCTGCGTTTGGTCCTTTTCAGTTGATAGTGTGAGATCTGTTGACAGCAGGACCATTCCTCCACCGAGCAAAGTGATAGCACAAGGACAGTTGATTGTCGTCTTTTCAGTTCCACTTTTTGTGTGTGCGTGGAGGTGCTGGACACGGTTGGTCTGGTCATTTTGGCTGAGATATTTTCTAGTTGAAAATTGTAACTTTGATATTACTGTTGGTAAAGAATTTATTGCCAACCATTTTGTATCATCTATATGTACTACCAATGAATATTAGTGGGTATTAAAGGTTTAATACTTCTGCAAGAATATGTATGCGCCATACACACACATATTTAATTTGTCATTTTTATTTATTGCTTCATATCATCAACATGACGTCCGGCTAGTAGTGAACATAACACAGGCTACAATACATATATCTTCCCAGCTAAGCTAGCTGCATGTGATCGATCAGGACTAATAAGGGACTTTTATTGGTTGCACATATACTCCTACTTTCGATGATCAGAGCTCCTTCTGCACGTCCTTGAGATTCGTGGTGAGGTTGAGCGACGACCCCAACTTGACGACGCTGTAGATGCGCTTGAACTCGCCGAACGTGAGCGTGCGGTAGGCCGGCGGGTTGTCGTCGCTGAGGAACTCGGCGGCGGGGCCGATGAGGCAGTCCGTGGTGGGCATGATGAACGTGGCCACCGTCGTCCGCGCCACCCCCAGGTTGGTCATCACCCGGTGCTCGATGCTCTTCAGCACCCCATTCGTCACAACCTGTGCATGCATGGATGCGTGCGTCAGAATCAAAAGTAAAAAATCTGGATCGGAATCGGAATCGGAATCTGAATCATCAAGCAACACCCACTAGAAATTAAATTAAATAAACAAGCATGAGACCTCAAGTTGGCATCCGAAGTTGACGACGAAGGCGCCGGGCACGGGGTCCACCTTGATCCAGTCGCCCTTGTAGGCGACCTCGAGGCCACGGACCATGCTGGGGACGAGCAAGGTGAGGAGGTTGCGGTCGCAGTGCGGCGGCAGGCCGAGCGTGGCGGTCGGGTCGGGGCACGGCGGGTAGTGGTTGACGTGGAGCACGACGTCGCCGCCGCTGATGTCCCCCTCCAGGTAGTCCGGGCGGAGGCCGAGGCCCTCGCAGAGCAGCCTTAGGATCTGCATCCCCAGCCCCCTCGTCTGCACCGTGAACCTCTCCACGACCTTCCGCAGCCTCGCCGGCTTGTCTGGCCAGCCGCTGGGGCTGTCGCCGACGTCGGGGAAGGAGCAGGCGAGGCGGAGGCAGTCGCGCCAGTACTTCTCGGCCCCCGTGTCGAACATGGTGCTGGAGTAGATCCGGGTGGCCTTCCCGGCGTCCTCGGAGTAGAGCCCGGCCTTGTCCTCCGGCGGGAGCGCGAAGAACTCCTGGCACACCGCCTCCATGTCCCGCATCGCCTCCAGGGACACGCCGTGGTTCACCACCTGCACGCACGACGTACCGGCCGGTGCACCCACGACCACGAGCTTAATTAAAGGAGGGAAATAAACACACTAGGGTAGCTAGTAAAGGATCTGCCGGACTATACGGAGTACTATACATGCCTGGAAGAAGCCGATCTCCTTGCCGGCGTCGAGGATGGCGCGCCGGACCTCGTCGCGGCCCAGGGACAGGTCGATGATGGGCAGGGAGACCGCGCCGGAGGTGGCCTTCGCCTGCGGCAGCTTGTCGGCCGGGAAGATGAAGCACTCCGGGAGCGTTGCGTGGACGGGGGCTGCGTGGAGCATCTTCTCCATCGCCGAATCCGGGGAGGGGAGACGGCCGGGTGACGGGGCTTGAGCGGTGGGTAGTGGGAGTGGAGTGCAGTGGAGCTACTGAGCTAGCTAGCGCGCAGCAAGAAAGAGAGGGTACGTGTGCAAGCTGCTTCTACCAGTACTAGTACTGTACTCTCTCCGTACATAGTATTTCATTTTATTTAGTTTCATGAAACCGAAGATAATTCAATCCCCAAGAGAAAAGGTGACAAGCAGCTATAGAACTATGGGCGCGTTTAGACGAAATTTTTTTACTGTAGCACTTTCGTTTGTATTTGATAATTAGTGTTTAATTATGGACTAATTATGTTTGAAAGTTTTGTCTCGCGATTTCTCACTCAACTGTGTAATTAGTTTTTTTTCGTCTACATTTAGTACTCCATACATGTGTTGTAAGATTCGATGTGATACTTTAGGGTGAAAATTTTTAAAATCTAAACAGGACCTCTATATATATACACACACTAGGAGTATGGTTGGACAGATTGCGTTCGTGGCTGGTTTGTCGGGCTTGTTGTTCAGTCCCACTCGTCGATTTGAACTCCACACTCGTGATCGTAATGTGCTGCTGCGCACAGGCACCGGCCGCCCCCATTGGACACCTCCTGCTATCCCGGTCGGACGACTTGGTAGACGAAGCGAAAGGACGCTAGCGACGTGACGTGATTGGCCCACTACTCTGCGGATGATGTTGGACTTATTGAGCGTTTTGCGTTCCACACTTTTCATCTTTACTCAGGCAGCTTAGGCTCGTGGGCTTCGCTAAAAAAACAAGTTGAAATATGGTTCCGACTGATTTGTTGTGAGAGAAAAATACAGTTCCGACTAAAAAAATAAACTAAAAAAGTACGGATTATAAGACAAGCGAGCAAGGCCTTAGCGGCGGTGGAGACGGCTGGGCCAATTTGGGGCGGGGGCGTCCATGGCCAGAGCTAGCCGTGGAAGGAGGGGGGAGGGGAAGAAGGCGACCGCCGCAGGTGTGCTAGGGTCTTGTTAGAGCTCCGTGGTTGAGAGCTCCGGCAAAACTCTAGCACTTTGCAGCGGGAGAGGATGAGGAGGGCGCGACCGCTGGCAAGGCAGGCAGGGTTGGGCGTGAAGAGGAAGAAGGCGCGTGTGGGGGCGTGAGGAAGAAGGGAGCGCGAGGACAAAGATGACTAACAGCTGCTACTGATACATAGCTTTATTTATAAGAGGTTTTGGTTCATGCCCTTATTTTAAAGGTGAATGATAATTTTATCCTTATTTTCTAAACTTTATGATTTTACCGCTATGTTTCAAAGCTCAAGGAAGCATTTGCTCCTATTCTGTAAAGTCCTCTTATTGTTAATTTTTAGACAAAAAAGACAAGTTTGTCTATGTTATTATGTTATTTTACGCCTGCTTTTATTAGATGTTTATGTGATTTTATCCCTATTTCAAGATCAAAGTTTCGACACATTTAGGAGCGATCTTAGAAACAAACTTAGGTACAATTTTAATTTTGTAAATTTGGACAGCATTATACCAAAATCCATACAAACACAATTTATTATCACACAATTTGCATGTAATCATCAAACCATTAGGGACAACCATGAGATATCGTGCCAACATACAGATATATGTCACATTAATATATATAGTTCACGTACCAACATAGCCAACATCCTGGACACCTCATCCTTGATGGTCTCCAACACCTTGGCAACCTTATCTTTGAAGCGCTCGAGGGACCAATCACGAGTAACATCGATAGCTAGCAGGCGCTTGTCCACCTCTGTACACATCAGATTACCGCTGGGGCCAGAAAGTGAACTCTCCGCCGTACTGACGAATGTAAATGATTACCACAATACCCCCATCGACCATGCTCCGTGAGTTAGTGATTTGGGCATGTTCGGCTTAGCTTATAATTCGCACTATTTAGTTTATTTTTTTAGTTAAAATAGTATTTTTCTTTTACAACAATTCAGCCAGAATAGTATTTTCAGCTAATTCAGTTAAGTTTCAGCAAACCGAACAAGACTTTGGTCGGTATAAAGGCACAACCATTTAGAAAAGCAAAGGGAAATCCATTTCTATACCGATTCTCTAATATGGCTTACACTCAGACGAATAATACTCAACATGTAAAATCAAAAGAGCAGCTTACGAGAGGCAAGCATGTATATAGATTGAACTGTATATTATATTTCAGACAAATTTAGCAGATGGGGAATTAACGGACAAAGAAGCCCCCCCCCCCCCCCAACCACCACCAAACACAAAGAAAAAGATGGACAAAATATAAGAAGACACGCATTATCACTACTGGGAAGGGGAGCTTTGCCATGTGCCCAGGGCACACGGCAAAGCCACTAAAACACTCAGCAAATCCTTTGTCGAGTGTAACACTCAGCAAATGGCACACGACAAAACTTTTAACAGCAAACTAACTTTGCCGAGTGTTTTTCGTCGGGCACTCGGCAAACATTTTCCGCAAAAAATAAAAAAACAAATTGCCACCATCACACGCCACCACCGGCCGCCACCAACACCAGTGCCCAGATCCACCACCTCGTCGCACTCCTCCTCTCCCACCTGCTCCGCCGCCTCGCCGCGCTCCCGCTCCGGCCCGCGTGCGCGCCGTCTTCTCCTCCGCTTCGCGCACCTCACGTAGCCACCCCTGGAGAGGAGGGGAGGGGCGCCACTGGCGGGAGGAGGAGAGGGGCGCCGCCCCTAGAGAGGAGGGAGGCGGCGGATCCGAGGCGGCGCTGGCGAGAGGAGGGAGCGACGGATCCAGGGCGGCGCGGGGCAAGGAGGGGAGGGGCTGGGGCCGGTCGTCGGCAGGAGGAGAGGAGGGAAGGGAGGGGTCGGCCTCCCCTGGAGAGGAGGGAGGCGGCGGATCTAGGGCGGCATCGGCGAGAGGAGGTAGGCAGCGGATCCGGGGCGGCGTGGGGCAAGGTGGGGAGGGGCCGAGGCCGGCCGCCTGCGGGAGGAGAGGAGGGAAGGGAGGGGCCGAGGCCGGCCACCGGCAGGAGGCAGTGAGAGGGAGTGGGGGCAGGGAGAGGGCGTGCATGTGAGTGGGGGCAATAAGGAGAGGGCGGCCGCGGGTGTGTGATTTTTAGGGCGTGGGTGCCTGGGGCCTCCCGAAGGGTTAAAGCGCTGCCGTACTAGGACATAACATCACGGGTGCCAGCCGTGCCTACCCATGCTGGCATAGGAGGAGGTATGCCCTCCACAAGACACTCGCGTACTAGGGCCCTGTTTGTTTTCCTCACGTAAAAGTTTAGTTCTGTCGCATCAAATATTTGGATACATATATAGAGTATTAAATATAAATTAATTATGAAACTAAATACACAGATTGAGACTAATTTACGAGATAAAATTTTTAAGTCTGGTTTAACAATGTGGTGCTACAGTAAACGTGTGCTAATAGTAGATTAATTAGGCTTAATAAATTCATCTCGTAGATTAGTGAGGAATTCTATAATTTATTTTTTATTACTATCAAATACTTCATGTGACACTCCATATGACACCCTAAATTTTAGCCCATGAATTTAAACGTCCCCTGAACGGTGGCAAAGGACATGCCATCATTGTCATTATGATGCTTCTGACGTCACAACCTGTTGACAATCTTTTTTTTTACAACTCCCGCTGACAATAGTTGGGCATGGAGGCACGTGATCTCCACAACCCGCGCTTGAAGTACAAGGATAGTGGGCCCCACATAGTCCCTCATAAATAAGGACAAAGAATAATGTTTTTTTTTACGACGAAAGAAGAATTATATTATATGATAGCTGAGTACATCAACACGTTACTGTTAGGTTGATCTCCTTCAACTCAGTCCAACGACCGAGTCAGGCCTTGATCCCACGCCCTGATCGGGGGCGCCCAACCGAATCAATGGTTGGTACGTCCCTGTCGCGCAGCGCCATAAAAAGGAGGTGGGGGCCGGGGCACTAGGTACGAAGTTCACTGCCGCTGCCACAATCCCCACCTACAAACCCTAATCCGATCTAGAGGGGGGCGCTGTGAGCAACGGGAAGCACCACTGCTTTCGCCGCCGCCACTAGACCGCGCCTCCACTGCGCCTTCGATGCGCCGTCGGACTCCACTGTTGCCCTACATCGACACCATGGCCAGCTCCTCCGCCAAGCCTGTCGCGCCTCCCCACTCTCATCATCTCTTTCTCTATATCTCTATTAGTTTTAGTTTATGTTCTAGGGTTTACTATATCCTAAATACAAGTTTATACCTGCTAGATCTACTGCTAATCAGTCTTAAGTTCTATCAATGGTATCAGAGCCAGGTTAGTGTGTAGATCCAGATCAGGGCAGAAAACTAAAAAGAAATAAGGAGAAGAAAGATTTTGAATTTCTCAAACCCTAACCCTAACCATAGAAGAAAGGTCGATGAGGGGAGGGACCTACCGGGGTTTCCCTCACTGCCAGTGCTACTGCCGTCGTGCGGGAAGACCATCATGCTAGAAAAGAGCCGCCGACTTGTGGCTATCTGTGGCGCCGAGTACATATGCGTAGGGCATAAAGGGCTCCACCGTGGTGCCGCTCGACGGTGCCACGCGTGGCTCCGGCCGCAAGCGTGTGCCGGTGAACAGCGCCATGGCTGCTCTGCCACCTCCTGCGTCGCGTCCGCTCTTGAGACCTCGGGTGCGGCGGCTATGGTGTACAAGAAGAGAGAGAAAGGGGAGGAACAAAATGAACCTAGGGTTTGGGAGACGGCGGCCGTGAGCGGTTTTGATCTCACGAAGTCAACGCCCGGTCGTCGGATGGTGATGAACGGCTGAGATCGCTTGGGCTCGCTTCAGCACAGGCGGGATTGGCAAATCCCAACCCAGGCCCAGGTTGCGGCCTGGGCGCAGGGAAGGCACCGCGTGTGCATGCGCAGGCGCTGCTGGGTCGCACGTTGCTGCTGCGTACTAGGCCACATGTAAAGCTACTGGGCCGCGGAGTGTAGAGGCATGCGTGAGTGCTTGATGGGCCGGGCTGAATGCACAGTAAATTCACTGTTTAAGTTTTATTATTTTTCAGAAGCAGTTTTGATGAATTGTGTCAAGTTTTGATGTTAAATCTCTGTCAAAATTTAAATCAACTGGATAAATTTTTTTCAGAGAGTAGATTAGTATAGTAAAATACTTCTAAAAAGTAGATAAATTATTTTTTCATGTTTTCATTGCAAAGTAGATGTTTATTATCTTCTAATTAAATTCAAACCAACGGAAGGATTTAATTTGAAGAGCAGTTAATTTTATTCAGTAAATTATGATATTGTTATTTTTCTGACCAACGTTGATTTGTATTCATGAGTTTTCCATGCATTAATTCTATTTCTGTCCAACGGTGATGTAGAATTAATGTAGAATAATGTTGTATGTTTTAATTTTGACCAACGTTAAATTAAGACATGCAATTATTATGTCATATTTTCTCGCTATCTCTGATGCTGTTTTTAGGACTCAATCCTATGGCATTTATCTCGCACATTCCACCTCTTGAAGGGGGTAGCTATCGTGTATGGCGAGAGAAGTATGAATTAGCACTTGCGCTGTCTGAAAATGACCTAGCACTTACCTCTCCATATCCTACTAAGCCAGTGGACCCGGTGAGGGAAGAAAATGAAACTGATGCTGATTTCACTACTCGGCGGCGAGATCATGCAGAAGTGAGAATGAAATACGATCTTGATCGTAAGAAATGGGACATTTTAAACCACAAGTGCTTGATGGTGGCTAAGTCCACTATTTCAAATGCAATAAGGGGTCAATCCTATATTGTGACACCGCCACTAAGTATCTCAAGAAAGTGGAGAGTTAGTTTACTAGCTCTTCAAAGGCTTATGCCAGTACCCTGATAAAGAAGTTATTCAATAAGAAATACTCTGGTGGAGGGATAAGAGAACACATATTGAAGATAAGCAATATGGCTTCCAAGCTCAAGCCAATGGATTTGGGGCTCAAGGATGAGTTCCTGATTCATTTGGTTTTTGCTTCATTGCCTAAAGAGTATGAAACTTTTGTTGTTAATTACAACATGTAGCACGACAAATGGAACATTGAGAAGCTCATTGCAATGTGTGTGCAAGAAGAGGAGAGGCTTAAAAGCTCACATAGTGACTCTGCTAACCATGTGAAGGACAATAAAAAGAAAAATTTTAATAAGAATGCCAAACCTCAAGAGAAAGCCCCTTAGAATGACCACCATCAGAAGAACAACAATGCCCAAGTTGACAAAGATCAATGCAAATGGTGCAAGAAGTATGGACATTACTAGAGGGACTGTCCAGATTTCCTGAAGAGCCTTTTGAAGAGAGGTGAGGACTTTATTACATTCATAGATGAGTCCTTATATTTAAGTTATGCAAAATCTACTTGGTGGATTGATTCAGGTGTAACTATTCATGTTACAAATTCATTACAGGGATTTCATACGAGGAGGATCCTGCAAAGAGGAGAAAAAAGAATTAAAGTAACAAATGGAGTTGAAGCTGAAGTTGAAGCCATTGGAGATCTCTCTCTAGAATTAGATGATGGTTTTGTACTTTAGCTTTCAGATGTCCTTTATATACCCTCTTTGCATAGAAATTTGATAAGTGTTTCACGTCTAGACGATGATGGATATGATTACCATTTTTGTAATGGCAATTGTTAGATTGTGTTTGATAATAAGTGTGTTGGTCTTGCCTTCAGACAAGACTAACTTTATTTGGTATTACTTTCTAAGAATGTGAATGTTATGAGCATTGAGAATGAGAATGCTTCGTCGTCTATGAATACAAGAAATAAGCGGAAGAGAGTTCAAGATATATCATCAAAATTATGGCATTGTCGTTTAAGCCATATTTCGAGGGGGAGAATAGAGCGATTGATTAAGAAATCAATTCTTTCACCATTAGAATTTTTAGATTTAGAACAATGCATTGATTGTATAAAAGGAAAGTATGTTAAGAAAATAAAGAAAGATGCCAAACGAAGCGTAGGAATTTTAGAAAATAATTTACACAGACATCTGTGGTCCTTTTCCTATGAAGAGTGTGGATAGTTATGATTCATTTATAACATTCACAGATGATTATTCTCGTTATGACTATATTTATCCAATTAAGGAAAGATCAGAAGTATTGGATAAATTTAAGATATTTAAGGCTGAAGTAGAAAATCAGCACAACTTAAAGATTAAGATAGTAAGATCCGACCATAGGGGAGAGTACTACGGTTGACACACCCTATATGGCCAAGTTCCTAGACCTTTTGCAAGGTTCTTACAGGAAAATGGCATAGTTGTCTAGTACTCTACACCAGGCGAGCCTCAACAGAATGGAGTAGCTGAAAGACGTAACCGTACCTTAATAGATATGGTGAGAAGTATGATAAGTTACTCTACTCTACCAATAAGTTTATGGATGGATGCGTTAAAAACTACTATTCATATTCTTAATCGAGTGCCAAGCAAGTCAGTGCCAAAAACACCATATGAGTTGTGGACAGGAAAGAAACCCTCACTTAACTATTTATGTGTGTAGGGTTGTCTAACTGAGGCTAAAATCTTTAACCCAAACATAGGAAAGCTAGACTCAAAGACAGTCAGTTGTTATTTCATTGGCTATCCAAAAAAGTCAAAAGGTTATTGCTTCTATTATCCTGACAGACATACGAAGTTTGTAGAAACAAGACATGCTGTGTTCTTGGAGGATGATATGGTCAGGGGGAGCATGATAGCGCGAGAAATTAATTTTAAAGAGAAGTGGGTATACGTGCTCACTCCGATGGTTCAGGAGCCATTCTTCATGCTACCTGTTGTTGTTGTACCAACAACACAAGACACTCTAGTAACAACACCTATTGTTAGTTCTCCTGTGGTAACCATGAATGAACATGAGGAACCTGTTGTTCAGGATCCTATAGAACCCATTGTCACACATGAGAAAGAGCAAAAATAGCCGCATATAGAACAAACGTCAACTAATGAGGCCCCTAGGTCTCAAAGAGTCAGGAAACTAGCCATTCTTGATGACTACGAAGTCTATGAATATGAAGAATTTCAAATGGAGGGTGATCCCACCTCATTTGAAGAAGCCATGAGAAATGCTCACTCATTAAAGTGGCTTGAAGCCATGCAAGATGAAATAAGATCAATGAATACCAACGGAGTTTGGGACTTAGAAACAATTCCTAAAGGAGCCAACACAGTAGGATGTAAATGGGTCTATAAAACTAAATATGACTTCAAAGGGAATGTAGAAAGATTTAAAGAGTGACTTATGGCAAAAGGCTTCACGTAAAGAGAAGGCATAGATTATAATGAGACATTTTCTCCAGTCTCATGTAAGGATTCTTTTAGAATCATAATGACACTTGTAGCATATTACGATTTAGAATTACATCAGATGGATGTAAAGACGGCGTTCCTAAATGGGGATTTAGAGGAAAATATTTACATGGCACAACCAAAAGGTTTTGTTGTGGAAGGAAAAGAACGTATGGGATGCTGCCTGAAGAAATCCATTTACGGATTAAAACAAGCATCAAGACAGTGGTATTTAAAGTTTGATAGTACAATAAGAAAGTTTGAGTTTTAAGAAAATGTAGAGGACAATTGCGTTTATACAAAGTTCAAGAATGAGAAATACATTTTTCTAATTTTGTATGTGGATGACATCTTACTCGCTAGTAGTGATGTTAATCTACTACTAGAAACAAAGAAGTTCTTGTCCTCGAACTTTGATATAAAGGATCTTGGTGAAGCTTCATTCGGTCTAAGAATAGAGATTCACTGAGATAGAAGAAATGGGGTTTTAGGATTATCACAAAAGGCATACTTAGAAAATGTTCTAAAGAAATACAGTATGCAAAATTGTAAGCCTTCACCTGCTCCCATAGTCAAGGGCGATAGATTTGAGGAATTCTAATATCCTAGGAACCAATATGAGATTGATCAAATGAAAGCGGTTCCATATGCTTCAGCTGTTGAAAGTTTATAGTATGCTCAAGTGTGTACACGCCCTGACATAGCGTTTGTTACTGGGTTACTTGGCAGATATTAGAGTAATCCAGGAATAAAACACTTGAGACTGGTAAAGAAAGTTTTGCATTATTTGCAAGGCACAAAAGGTCCCATGCTAACGTACAAAAGATCTGATTCCCTACACATAGACGGGTATTCAGATTTAGATTATGCGAGAGACGATAGAAAGTCCACGTTAGGATACATATTTACTCTCACAGGAGGAGCTATATTGTGGAAAAGCTCCAAGCAAACCGTCACTACATCGTCTATGATGTATGCTGAGTTTGTAGCATGTTATGAGGCCACAGGGCAGGTGAATTAGCTAAAGAAGTTCATGCCCGGGTTGAAAGTGGTTGATGACATACATAAGTCACTCAAGTTATACTGCGATAATAATCCAGTAATATGTTATGCTCACAATAATAAGTCAAGTGGTGCTGCCAAACACATTGATATAAAGTATTATGTTGTGAAAGACAAAGTCCAAGATCATATAATTAGTCTTGAGCACATAAGTACAGAAAAGATGCTCGCGGATCCACTCATATAAGGCTTACCACCCAATGTGTTCAGCGAACACTTAGCCAGCATGGGTTTAAGGGAAAGCCTATGATTCCTGAACAATAAGGGCCTAGATGAGAATCTGTTTCAAAACAGAGAGGTGCATTGTAGTTGTTAATCTAATGACAACTGATCGTGATGATGAGGCACGCACTATGCACTGATTTGTGATGGAATGGGAACAAGATAAAGTAAGTTAAGTTTAAGTTATAAGTTGAGATCAAGGGGGAGAATGTGTGGCAGAACCACCCGAAATAGCACACTTACGGAGGTGCTCGTCTTCCACCAGACACTAAGCACTCCAAAAGCAAGCTACAGCGGGCGGTATCCGTCGGGCACACCTTGAGGGAGAACCCGAAAGATCCACATTTTTTCCAAGGATCCAATAATGAGAACGAGTTACAATACTTATCCATTTCGTACATCAGAGTTTCTTAAAAGTACATTATTACAATACCAAATATCAGAGTGCGGAATGATAAACAACGGAATTTAAAAATAAACATCTAGCGATAGGGACGAGGATTCGTCTGAGCCCACCAGAAAAATCCTCCACACAAGGTACTTCTCATGCATCACCTGCAACAGGGGTAAATAAACCCTGAGTACACAATGTACTCGCAAGACTTATCCGACTAGTGGAAATAATTTCCCGACTCCAAGGAATATGGTAAGCTTTATGGTTTGCTGGTTTATTTTAGCAAAAAGCAATACTAATAGTGAGTCCTTATTTATGCTATTATTATCAGCCGTATTAAGTTATCATCTAGCCAGTCTATATAAGCACCTGTTCTACTTTCAAGCAAGGGCTAAGCAATCAGTTCTATTTCTTCTCCTTCCAACTTTCAGTTCTTACTACGGTGCTAAACACGAGACAAGCCGTACCGAATCGCCCGGCGATTCATGAATCAATGTGCCCAGCTGGGTGCCTCGAAAACACACGCCCCGCTTGTACCCTGGGCACAAGCAGGACTAACCCATCACTCTCATGTCTCGGGTGTCTAGGTCCCTGTCCAAACTTAGACTCCAAGCCCCCACTCCTGAGTCCTGGACTCAGTGTGGTGCAAGGACCTCCACCACCTCCTCTTCCCATCAGTCGGTCCGGAAAGAGCCAGATCCGCGACAAGAGAGCAACAAGTCTTCCTGCGCCCATACCCAAGTATGTGCTCGGGACAATAAATCTGTGACTTGCCCACGATGCCTTATGCAATGATCGGTCCTTAATCGACATAGATAGGGAAAAATTGTAACCGAGCTATGCCCTATTGGCCGCAGGACACAACCCTTTACACCCACCAAAACCCAACCATATCCCTCCCGGTCACCATTTTCCTTTCCACCATTTTATCATGAGCGATCATATTTATCACCTATTTGCGAGTAACGGCAGATTACTCATGCTACCGATATCCTGAGCATAGCAGCTACTCGACCTGTACTAGTAGGACTCATAGGTAGATATATTTATAAATATAGTTTCCATAAAATACCTGTAACGTAAATGCACATCATAGATATATATTTAGTTATTATTTAAAATAAGGGTTATGCACTGGGGCTTGCCTTGGGTAGGCGCGGTGTCATCAAAGTCAGTGACGGGCGGCTCCGAAACGTCCTCCTGCACGAGGATCTCCTCCTCGTACTCTTCGATGACTTTGTCGTACTCCTGCTCGCCGAAGGTCACGATCTCCAGTGGCTCGTTCTCTATATGCATGCAGTGATGATGACGCAATGCTTAGTAATTGATGAGGACATCGCCACGCTGGACACACCGATGCCATGGTCTTCCCCAAGTTGCAATTCGTTCCCAACTCAGCTGCCACATCACCCTCGGATTCAGCAGACACGTCGTCACTGTTTTGGTCATAACTTTCTCATACGACATCGAAACGGGCCGTTCTTGGATGCGTTGGAAAGGGGACGACGACGCCGTCGTTTTGGATCTGGTCCCAGCTCCAGAAGGTCCATGGATCATTCTATGTGACCACGGCAAGGTGCTGCATCACCTATTTGGGCCAACTTAGCCATGTATCGTGTCGGGCCTTAATCCCAAGTTGTGGGCGCCCAACCCCTGGCTGTCCCCAACCCTAGGTCGAGTCTTAGACTATAAACATAGCCGCCGCCGCTGCTACACAATTGAGTTTTGTTTAGAGTTTAGTTTTCCATCGAGAAACTGAATCGTTCATTGTAACTGTGGTGACAAATCCTTTTACAGTGATCCAGGGCCCCCGTTCTTGATCTCCTCCACTATGTCGATTAGTCCTTTGGAACCGAGTTCTTGAACCCTCTATTGATATTCGCGTCATTCATATTTGCAATTTCAGATTGCGTGTTTTACCTTCTTGCTTGTGCTCTTCGATTCGCTTGCAGGAAAAACCTTCTTGGCGAGGTCAATCAAGTTGTGCTTGGTTGATAACCAACGGAGCAGTGGTGTAACGGTTGCAGGGTTTGAATCATGTTTGATTTGAAGCCGGATCGCCAACGTCGAGATCTCCACAAAATCGAACTTACCGGCTACCTCTCGGAAGATCGGGCCTGTACTCATCAATTGGTATCAGATATTTCAGGTTTACCGCGAGGTATAATCTCGTTTGCCTTAGATTCATATTTGTTCATTACCTAGAGTCCACAAAAAAGCCCAAAAATATTTCAATTTCTGCTGTCCTATCGCCCTTTGTGCCTTTGCAATTTCGTTTCAGATTCGTGTTGTTGAGTTTGTGTCCGTGGTCAAGTCTTGTTGCTGGTTTAGGATTGTGCTCGTGGTCGTAGTTCAATCGCCCGTCGCTGTGATTTTTGTTTTCCGCCGCTATCCCATCCACCGTTCCCAAACAACAAGTTGAAGCCACCACATTACTCGACTTGCCCCGCTAGCCGCCTTGTGTAACTTCTCGCCGCCGCGCAAACCCTAGATAGGTTGCCAGCCGCTCTTATTTTACCTGCATCGCAGCCCTCCTTACATCATCAGGCGAACTCATCAGTAACATAGTAACAACAACTCTTAAAATGAGAATACATCTACCAAGCTACTAAGCTAACTCTAATGACTAATACGCAAAGTTACCTATTATTCCCACTAAACAGGTATAAAACATTTCATGTATTATCTTAGCAACTAAAGGCATCCTTATTGTTAATATCAATTTACTATATATATGATAAAACAAGGTGCACTAGCTACCATATTTATCAACCTATTCTAAGGCCACAAAAATTACAGTGAGCACATAATAATACAATGAACATACTGTAAAAGAATGCTAGGGCTAGCACTTCTACCAATGCATCATAAAAATTCATTATCTAAATAACCATAATAATAATACGCATCTTGAAATAATAAAGTAACCCTAAAGGTATCACTGAACTATACGAACTAATTACACTAATAGATAGATCATGAATTTAGGAATCTAATAAAATTTATTTCACAATAATTAAATAAATTCAAATGAGCTCTAGAGATGAAGAAAATGATATTATTGAAGGAGGCTAATCATGCTATAGGACTTGTTGACCAGCACGTGATTGTGAGTCTAGAAGTAATGGAGAAAGAGAATGAAGGAATCCTTGTGGATTAGCTACCTCGGTTGATTACAGCTCAGAGAGGGAGATCGGCAGAGCGTAGCCTTCCCATGCAAGAACAGAGGAACTCGATTTAGAGAGTAAGATGGTGAGCGACGGAGTGGGATGGCTTGAAGGACTAGGCTTGTCCTTTATAGGCAGGAGACGCGGGGTTGGAGGTGGAGCTGGCATTTGGCTAGCTGGTCATGTAAATTGGATTTCACGTGATGGACTTGGAGTGGGTCTTTGGTCATGAGGGAATTAATTCAATGATGGACTTTGAGTGGTCTTTGGACTTAACGAGCACATCAGGACTGGAGTGTGCTTTGGGCTAAACATGCTTGGCGGTGGGCGCTGGTTCATTCATGCAGGTCACCCTACGCTGCCTCTTGGCACATTGACCCTTGACTCATCATCAGGTAATGTAATGCATGCTACTCCACTACTATAAGGAGTCATATGATATAGGCATGCAGCAGTGTAAGTTGGTAGTAGCCAGTAGGCTCATCTCATCAGTCATCAGGAGGAGAGGAGAGCAGGCATATGGGGCATGGACCATAATAGTAATTTCTACGATAAACTGTGTCAGACGTGCACGACGTGTTTCTCGGATAAACAGTATTTTCCACGGGTGAACAGTGCTTTCTGCGCTGCTACAGTACCACCGTGTGGAAAAGGGTGTCGAACCTTCATTTGCCAGATTCTCCGTGCCCTTGGACAGGAAGCAAAGATGTGGTCACCAGTCTCGATGATGCCTGAGCAGCGGGGCAGTACGAGTCCTCCAGCAGTAAATGTATTTGCAATGAAGTGAAATTCATCACTGCAGCATCTGCACCTAGTATCCTTTCGATGCAGTGAACAAATGTAGAGTTTCAACTGATAATAAACTTTTAAGGGATATATAAGGATGCTTCCTATTTCCCCTTTTGCTTAAGTGTTTGGTTTACTATTTGGGTTGGGTTGTCATCTCCTAAAGTCTAAGTACTGCTCCATGTTTACAATTAGCCAGGAAGCTGGAAGAGGAACTCAGTGGTTGGCTGGGGGCAGCTGTCTAACCAAGTCTCCTGATGTTAGGGCAGTAATTGCACCGTAAGTTGTGCGCAGCAAGCAGAGCTTGTGATTGAGATTAATATGAAGCGTGTGCGATGCTGCGTGGGCTAAGCAGAGCATGTGCCTTGTGTGTGCTACGGGGATTAGGAAGAAGATAAATAACGAGAGATGGAGTTGGATCAGGATGACAATAGTGAGTTGAGATGTGTTGGAGATTATTTGGACAAGGAATAAATTAGAGCTCAATTTGAGAATTAGTGCAATAAAATTTAATTTCTCATTTACCACATGCAATAATACATAAACATGATGCTCATGATATGATTTAGTGTTTTGATTAAGGCGTAACACCAAGGGTGTTACAGAATGTTAGGTTGATCTCCTCCGACTCGGTCCAACGACCGAGTCGGGCCTTGATCCCGTGCCCTGATCAGGGCGCCCAACCAAATCAATGGTTGGTGGGCCCCCGTCGCATAACGCCATAAAAAGGAGGTGGGAGCCGGGGCACTAGGTACGAGGTTCACTGCCACCACCACAATCCCCACCTACAAACCCTAAGTCGATCTAGAGGGGGCGCTATGAGCGGCGGGAAGCGCCACCCCTTTCGCCGTCCCCACTAGACCGCGCCTCCGCTGCATCTTCAACACCACCACCGGACTCCACTGCTGCCCTACATCGACACCATGGCCAGATCCTTCACCAAGCCTACCGGTTGTCGGTAACGCCTCCCCACTCTCATCATCTCTCTCTCTATCTATCTCTCTCAGTTTTAGTTCATGTTCTAGAGTTGACTATATCCTAAATATGAGTTTATGCCCGCTAGATCTACTGCTAGTCGGTCTTAAGTTCTATCAACAAGTACTCTGGATTACAAAATAGTACCCATGTTGTGAATAGCACAACTCAAAACCTGACATGTTAGATGCTTTGCGGTATGGATGATCGCACCGGCAAATGGCCTGAGAACAAATGCTCAACGAACTACGGCTAGGCGGAATTGAGGAACTTCTTCTTTCTGGTGTCTTCCTTCTTCTGCTTTCTACCACCGAAGAGTGAGGAAGACTGATCTAAAAATTATTCTCCCTAGTCCTTCATCATGGCCAGATCTAACCACAACAAAACGGAGAAGAGACCGGAGAAAATTATTCCATGGCGGCAACATCATCTCCACCTTGATGTCACCGTTCGGAAACAAAACTCCATGTCGTCATGTCGATGAAGATGCTGACGCCGAAGTGGTCGCCCTCATCTTCAACGGAGCCGCCATGGAGAAGACGATTCCACCATTCCCCTTCACCATCGTCGGAGAGGAGGAGAAGGAGATAAAACTCCAATACCAAAAAATTGGCATGGAGAGACACTAACCCTAATGACTCGATCTACTAGAAAAACTTATTAAAAACAATGGATCCCCAGTCCCTTCAGCCCCGGCGAGATACTGGAGGGGAAGGGAGGGGGACCAGCGGTGGTGAACGGCGGGGGGCGGCGGTGGTGGCGCTAGGGCAGGAGTCACCCGACTAGAGTCTCCGTATCTTTCCTGGCTCTGGCCATGCATAACAAAGAACAATGCTTGGAGAAGAGGCCTCAGGCCTTTTACCTTTATCTCTATAACTGGATAAGGGGAGGCTCGGTCACCTTCACTCACGCTGGAACTCTTAGAACTCGAACACTCTTGCTGACCGCTAAAATTTTAAAAGGAGGTTAGATTCAAATTTTTAGCACAAACAGACTTAGCCTATTTCCCAAGCATGCTAAGTTGGTTTTGGTACTTGTCAAAATACAAAATGAAGTTCGCTATTGTGTTTCTCTCGTCAAGACCATCAAACAATATATATAGATCATCCAATTTGGAGTCCAAATGAAGAAGTGTTCAACTTTGGGAGAATCATACATCAAAACAGCCAGTTTTGTGAAGTTATCTAAATTGAGGAACGGACTTATCCATTGCATTTCCCTCGTACCGGAAAACATATACGGATAATCTAATTTTGAGTCTAGATGAAAAAATTCCACATTGATAATAAATTTAAGTTAAAAGCAGCAAAACAGGTTATTAGCTGGTTTTAAAAATAGGCTTAGTTAGTGGTATAAATATGAAATAAATATTAAAGGCATGAGAAAACGTCCCACGCAACTTCGATACTAGTATATACTAGGACTACGAACAGGCTGTAGGATGTACAGATTGCGTGCCTAGTTTGTTGGGCTTGTTGTTCAGTCCCCCTCGTCGATTTGGACTCGTGATTGTTGCGTGGACTCATGTGCTGCTGCGACAAGTCGCCCTCATTGCATTGGACCCGGCTCCTGCTATCCGGGGGGACAGCTTGGTACAAAACGCCAGCTACACCACGTGATGGGGACACTACAGCGTGGATATCGGGTCTACGGCAGCTCCATGATGAGTATATAAAAATTTCGAACGTCCGACCCAAGGCCCGCGTTCAGACGCCCGCACTGCAATTTCTCGCGCTTGCAACAGCACTCTACGCCCGTGCTCGAAAAAAAGAAGCACTCCCCGTCTGCGCCTAGGTTTCAAGTGCCCATGGGCCCATGCCGCCCACGACGCCAGACCACGTACGAGGACCGCTCATGTCCCCTCCGCTTCTCATACGTATTACAACATTTATAATATCCGATTTACTTTTAAAATATTTAGATATAACACTTGCAATATACGTATGAAGACAAATGAAATGCTTGAAACATGCTTCTAAAATCCTTGTAAAAACACATGAAAAACCATTACAAACATACGCAATACCTAGATAAAACACTTACAGCAAAGGTGTGAAACGTATGCAACATACAGATAAACACACTTACAACAATACATCCAAAAACACAGATGAAACATTGTGAACAAACCTTTGCAACATAAGTGTACAACCATAGCAATATATACAACATTCTGGTCTACTTTTGCAACATCCATCTGAAACACTTACAACATACCTCTGAAACACCCGAAACACTTAAAACATACGCTTGCAACATGCGTTTTCAGCATATTGCAACATCTCCTTGCTGCTTACGAAATGGATACTCGCCGGCATATGAAGTTCACCAGAAGCAGCCGCACCGTCACCACCATCGACCAGCGCCAACATCGACCAGATGGACTCCGCCTACTATGAGGCCGGCAGGGACCCCTTCGTGACCGCTGGTATCGTCGGCTCCACGTGGGACACGCAGCCCCCATCCCTATAGACGGCGCCGCAATCCCCACCAGCATCGGATATCTCGCCGCGCAGTGGATATGCTGGAAGGAGCGGCAAGGTAGAGTGGGGCGGAGGCGCGCGATGCGTGATGCGGGCAAGCGGCCACCCCATCAAGGGGCATCGCCACACGGCTGACACACCATACGTGGCCGGCCGTGCGCAACACATGGAGGAGGCCATGCTTTGGGCCACATCAGGAGAGAGGGAGAGAAAGGAAGGGGAGACTGGGGCGGATACGCTGACGGTGCGGAGCCAGCGCCGTCAAGGGGTTGGAAGCGGCAGATGCGGATACGCAGCAGAGTGCGCGTCAATGGTTTTTTTTTGTGATGCGGGGTAGCGGTGTGAGCGGGTTGGTCCGTCCGGACGGACGGATGCCAGAGTCTAATCATTATCGTAGAAATTTAGACCTCTATATTAATTGAATTTTTAGACTAATATAGACACTCAAAAAAAGTTGGTGGCTTTTGTTGCGTTGATCCTTCGTGTTTACTTCTCGTGTTCATTGATTTGTTGGTTTCGTATGTCCCTAACACCGGGCAGGACGCTTAATAGACACACGCGTGTAGAGTGAGATCAGCAACGCACGGTTCCGCATCCAAACTTACGTATTTGGCGTGCATGCGCTGATCCAGTTTCCTCGTTCAGCGAAAAAAATTGCAAAAATAGGAGTCCAAATATGGGGTGTTTCCAAATTTGACATTGAACCCACATTTTATAGACACGAATGGACTTATCCACCCCTCCATTCAGCACACGATCGTCGTGGTTGTGGGTCCATCACGTGTCTTCCCGTTTTCCTTTCTTTTGGACCTACTCGCATGGGACCTAATTTATCTATAAGTATCAAATATTATGTTCCCCTAATTCATCTATAAATATCGAAAACGCTAGAATTGCTTGGGTTCATCAGTGTATTTATGAGCTACAATTGGTAAGTGGCTTAGAAGTCATGAGATGAACAAGGAACAACTAAGTAATTCTCACAAAATCTTCGGACCCATTTTTTTGAACCATTGTAAAATTTCTTATTAAATAAAAAAAATCAAAATCAAACTTCGGACCCATTTATTTTGGTACTATCTCCGTCTATTTTGGTACTTCTGACTACTTTTAAATTGGTGCCTGCTATTTTTGCACCATTCGATTTCGCCCTATGGATGGTCCGTATTTTTTTCAACCATTGTAAAATATCTATAAATTAAGAGAAATTTATTTCTATCACTGTTTCTTGAACTGCCTGAATCGAAACCACAATTACTCTACATATGAGCACTACATGAGGCTTACAAATCATTTATCTTAGTATATTCATACTGTCATAGGTTCGAACTCACTCCATTAGATAATTCTGCCTTAGAACTTATAAAATATAATATAAATTGTGGATTGGGGCACAATTACTCTACTGAAGTGTTCATGTAAATTGTCCACAAATAAAATATAAAGGAACTTATAACAATTTTTTCAAGGAGAGAATTCTAAGCTTTTAAGAAAGCTATAGAACATTTGGGATGAACTTATATAACGATTATGATCTATATTAATACTTATGACCAATATATACAGTATTGGCAAGTAGAGCAGTCTTATTTATAGCACATAAACACAAATTGATTTGTGGAACAAAGTTAAGTTTCCATTCCTTATTCATTTTCTGATACATGGTGTTGACGCTAACTATTTTCTATAGGCAATACATAAGGATGACAAAAAAGGTCATGCAATATATATCATTCAAAATATAATGGCAGTAACTTATGGATAAGTTAAGAACTGTTGTTAAATGCACTACGGGGGTCAAGGGCAATGATACCTCCATCTGTTGCTTGTCAGATGATATTACAAAATTATCTGCACCAAGGAGATCAATGGCTTCGGCCCTCTTTGATTCACTTGTACTGAAAACGGTGACCTTCAACCCAAATGCCTTTCCAAATTTCACTGCCATGTGCCCCAATCCACCCAGTCCAATCAGGCCAAGTGATTTGCCAGCTTGGTTCATGTTGTGCCGAATCATGGGAGTATAGACAGTAATTCCAGCACATAACAGAGGCCCTGCCTTAGCCAAAGGGTAGCCATCAGGAATCTTGAAGCAGAACCTGAAATGCAAGTGAAATTTTGAGCCAAATTATTTCATTAACTTGATACTCTTTTTTTAAATAAAGAAAGCTTTTTTAAAAACCCAAAAAAGAAATACATCGAGATGATACAAAGCCTTAGAGAGCAACTTCCGGACTCTGCCTAACAAACTTAATACTCTTGAGTTGTTTCTTTGAAAAAAGACTTTCTGATTTCTCTATGGTTATATTTGCTTAGAAATGATAGGTTAAAATATTGTTTTTGGGCAGTCCTGTCTGCATACCTAGTTGAAGTTCTCAAGTGCGATTCAATCAACATTTATATGCATTAAGATAATGACTGCTGAGCAATCTTTACGTTTCTATAATTTCAGCAAAGCATACATATCATACCTTTCACGGACTACTATGTGACTGGAATAATCTCCCATTGTCACAGTGCCATCCGCATCGATCCCGTTGAATGTGACCACCATTTTTGGGCAGTGGATCTCTGTGAAACTATTGCAGCTCTCACAGTCCCCACACGAGTTCACATAGATTCCCACACCTACAAGGTCACCAACGTTGAAGCCCTTAACTTCTGATCCAACCTCTGTTACTTGTCCAACTATCTCATGTCTGCCCAAATATCATATGAAATTAACTTACCACACACATTTAGATGTATTAGTAAATATTAATCAGAAAATGAAGAAGATCTGCTAGCTTATATAAATTCAAAAACTAATGAATCAACAATTATCCTCTGAGCCATATATGGGACATGCAACTTATTCGTCGACAGAAACTTACCCTGGAACTAAAGGGTATATCGAATCACCGTGCTTGTTTTGTGTCCAAATAACATCAGCATAACAGACTCCACAGTGCGTGATTCTCAAAGAAACATCATCGCTTCGTACAGCTCTGAAACAGATGAGCGCGCATAACAATTAGATTCAGCGCAAATACGGTAATAAATTTGAACTCATATAGCTTATCTACTAGTCTTTTTTGTCCCTAGCAGATTTGGTATTATACCGCTACTCTATGTAAGAATGTAAGAAAAAGAGAACCTAGCTACAACGTAGTACAGTTTATCACTAAAAACAGGAATGAAATGAGAACTAGAAGATGGTTCGCATATGCGGAACAGAGCATGTATTGTCACTTTACAAGCAGAACAACATCTCGGTTGATGGCATGTATGTATTGTCACTTTGTCAGTCGGTTATGTACTGGATGGCATGCCAAATGTAATTAAACATGCAGCGAATTTGTCCATAGGTGTAGAGTCCAATCACCTGCGGTTGATTTTGTGAGGAGAGGACTCCGTCAGGCCCAGTTGCTGCCCAAGCATCACAGTTCCCGAACTCTGCAGGATAGGGTTGAAGCAACGCGCTGCAGAAATATCAGACTTACAAAACTCGAACCGTCTAGTTAAAAGTTAAAACCGGAGTTTTCCAAACAATGAAAGACTTATCACTTTATAGGTTCTGGTGTTACGAACACACGCTGTGGAAGAATTTTAATTAAAGATTTTTACATGGTTAGCTCAAGTGAGTCTACGGGGATTTGAATCCATGATGTTCAACCTTGCATGCACCTCTTACCATCACATTATATGGTCACTTGTGACCAAGTATAGCTAGTATACTTTTTTATTAATATTTATGAATCTTGAATTGAATATTTTAGGAAGCGATTCCAAACGAACTTATTTTTAACTATAAAATTTTAAATCTTGTGGACCACTATAACTTATACATTAGCATGTCTCCATCAGAGGTCATTTGAAAAATTCAAAAATTCAAATTCCAAAACGGAACTTAGTATGTATATTTGGGTTTCTACATGATCTCAAATAAAAATACGTCAACTACAAAAGTTTTGTATCTATAAA
The DNA here is from genome assembly GCF_019320115.1 of Miscanthus floridulus. NCBI lineage: Eukaryota > Viridiplantae > Streptophyta > Magnoliopsida > Poales > Poaceae > Miscanthus > Miscanthus floridulus. The sequence goes on from NC_089593.1 coordinate 56,289,393, forward strand.
CATTGTCTTCATCTGACTTTATTTGCAAAATTTATGAACTCATTTGTTCAGCAGGTATTTGAAGAAATCCCTATTTTCACAGGCAAGTAACACAAAAAGTCGCCACTAAAAATATAATTAATAGGGATGAGTGTCTTAGGGACGGTGCGTTACTTCAAAAAAAAAAAAATTCTAGAGGCAGTTTGCAAGTTACAGTGTGTGGCACAACATTTATACGGATAGTTGATCAAGTCAACTGCCCCATAGAAAGCAAATTAGTCCTTTAGAAAACAATGCAATTTTATAGAACTGGAGAGGAGATGTATGGATCCTGTTCTGGCGACATATTTAGGTCTTACTCATAACTCTAAGTACCCAAAAGGTTCACAACTAATCTTGCCGTGGCAAGAACCAGGAGCAATGAGATCTTTTACTACTCCTGTGTTTTTAACTGTGATAAACATGGGTATTACACAAGTGCATTCTTACTGCGGGAATGGAAACCGGTTGGGAAAGAGGTTACTACAAGGGAGCAATCTACTACAGAACCTTGAGGTGAACTGCTGTCCTTTCACGTCACTGCATCGGCAACGATAATCAAACAACGTACTGAGTCACGGTACGGTTTGCCAGTTTTTAATTGCGAGCGTAAGCCCATACGTATCGGTGAGATATAAATAAGAGTAAAATGTACGGTCAGTCAATTAACTTATTGTCGATTTGAAAGTGTATTTTTAAATCTAAAATCTGGCTTCATTTTATAATTTCATCCGACGTGGACGATACACGGTGGCTGCTGAAGTGGACAATAGTTCACGTGCGCTCGGTCGGAGCAGAGCAGAGCGCTCCGTCGCGCAGCCGCGCCGCGAGCGGTGGCTGGCGCTCGCCGGTGGCAAGGGACCTCCACCCATCTACACATCTACATGTGTTCACGGCTTGACTCAGGTGGAGACGTTTGGAACGGGGTGCACTGCAACGTGTCTAGCGACGGCGGCGGCCATGGCAGCCGTGTGCACCACAGTGGCAGCGGCATTCCGGCAAGGGGAAGCGAGGATTCGATGAGTGAGCGGCCGGGATAGCTGGAGTAGCTCACCTAGAGCTTAGATGATGCCTCGATCCAGGGCAGCGGCGGGTCGAAGTGTGCTGACCGCGTGCTCGGCACTCCGGGACTGGCGAGGTGGGAATCACTGCATGTCCAACGAAGCTCATGGAGAGTTTCCGTGCGCAACGTGATCGAGAGGTCAAGAGAGGGCCAAACCACCGAGAAATCGAAGAGTACTCGAGGAATGAAGATCACCCCCAATGTTGCTCTGTTTCAGCCCGGAAAATGACCGGCGCCGGTGAAACTTCAGATTCCGGTCGGTCCCGCGGCTGGAGTCGATGAGAGAAACCACGGTCTACTAATTCACTCACATGGGAAGCCCCCGGTGCGAGGAATTGGATTGGGAGGCTCTGGTTTGGGTGAATTCGAGAGGCAAAGAGGTGAGCTGTGCGCGGTGGTAGCAATGGTGCTCAGATGCGTGCGAGAAGTAAAGTGCTATGGCATCTTGCTTTTGGTTGTGGCGCTTCTTTTTCTGCCAGTGGATCGTCGTCATCGCTGTGGCACTTCGTTTGGCTGTGGCGTCTGGCGTCGTCGCGCTGCCACCCCCAACGAACTCGGCCAGTGCCACCGCGCGCCCGCGGCAGCCGTCGGCTCTGCTTCGTCTAGGACGACAACAGCATGCGCCGACTCCGTGCGTTCCTCGATGACAAGCGCGTTATCGTGGCTTGCATCGCGGGTGGGAGGCCGCGGCAAAGCTGGCCGAGGAGTAGGGGTTACACATGGCGCGGCCGGCGGTGCTGGCGGATGGGGAGGCCGGTGCTCTTCGCGAGGACGAGGGCGAGGGCCATGATGGATATGCAAGATGGTCCGACGATGATGCAATGGACGCCGACGGCCACACAGGGTCTTGAGCGTGGAGCGCATGGCGTGTGCGCCCTCGGCCCGCAGATGCGACTGGAAGGGGCCAACAATGAAAGTGGTGGAGGCGGATTGGGGTGACCCTGAACTGGGCGAGGCGGAGGGGCAGCAAACCGACCCGCGACGCCTACCACGTGAGCGTGGTTGTCCACTTCAGCAGCCATGTATCGTCCACATCGGATGAAATAAAAAAAACGAACAGGTATGGACTATTTATGCACCATATAACAAGGTTTTGAAACCAAAAAGACACTTTTAAAATCTGATCGACCAAATCAACATAGACTGACAGGTTAATGGACTATAAATAATTGTGTGTTTTAGGTTGCTTGGTAGTAGGTATAACAGTTTAGACTGGTTTTACAAAGTCCCACACTCTTTACCAAGATTATATTAGTCACGTTTATCAGAGTAATAATATATGTCGGTCCAAAACTCCAAATTTAAATAAATCCCTATATAGAATTTTGCTCAAAGCAAATTTTGCTTTTCTTATAAAACTAGAATTACGCTTGTGCAACGGTAAAAAAAAAATAAGTTTACGGTTAGTTCCTGCTGGAAATCCGATTTTCCTAAATTGGCGTCCAACGTGTGTAGGCTAAGCAAAACCCACAATAGCAATAAAAAGAGCAGCCTCCGCCAGGGCAACTTCAGAGCTCGTAGCAAGGGGAAGACTCAGGCATAACGTCCACAACACCTACGCTAGCCCCCTAGAAGACCAAGTTATATAAGAGCCTGATGTCGAAGACCAGCCTTCGGCAACCGAAGAGCAGCAAGCCCTAGATCCCATCCCAGAGCAAAGTGCTTCAGCAGCTGCAAGCCCAGTTGCAGAGCACGCAGCAAGAAAGGGATAGGCTAGCAGCAACATTCGCTGCAAGCTAGAGGGCAGTCCAAGCATCACTGCATGCAGCGGACATCATGCAACAGCTGGCTGTTCTGCAAGTGGGGAAACAAAGCATGCAACCCACCCAGCCTCTTTCCAACACAACCAGCTAGCCCCATTCAGCAAATCAAAGCCAACCCAACCCTTCGCCAGGTATGGTAGTCCAACAAACCTTCGGCACTTCTTACACCTTAAGCAAATTGTGAAAGAAAGGTTAATGCAATTACTGAGGGAAGAAGATATTAGATGGTTTCAAAGATCTAAACTACAAGCATATTATAAGGGATAGTGTCGGCACAAAAATGTGTCGATGTGCCTGGCACACAGCAAGCCGGAAGGATCTGCTTGATGGAGCAAGGCTGGAGATCCGCTTGGCTTCAACGCAGGGTTAGCCGATCCTGCGAATTTCTCCCGAGGCGTGCCAGTTAATTTAACCTGCAATTAATAATGAGAGAAAGTTTATCAGTATTTTAAGGTGGAACATACAGGTTTTGCCCAAACAGTTCCAAGTGTGCCGCTTCGGGAGCAGCCAGACGGGAAAAATCGACTAAACGACCAATACGCGAAGAAATCGGCTATTACGAACTGTAAAGCTCGCAGGTTGTGATTGATTTTATGTTAACAAGCATAATGCACGCAGATATAAGTAAAATCATCATCTAGGTGGGTATTATCAGTGTAAAGCATTGAGTTGATGACTCTAACGAGAAAGGATATAACATACGAACAAATCGACTGTCTAGTTCAAATGGATCTACAAACGCTCTGAATCTAATCTGTTATCATCAACAGTGAGGTTTTTCGAACAAATCGATGGCAGTTATGATGATAATAACAAAGTAAAACCGAAGAATCCGTAAAACCATCTATACATTGATAGGTTTTTCGAAAGACATGCTATATGTGTGAAAGCTTAAGCGGATCGGTTGAAATAGCCGATTCAGCTAGAAATGGGACTACAACATGTAAACAATCGACTATTTAACATAGACAAATCTACGAACTCATCAGACTTAACCTGCTATCTCTAACAGTGGGGTTCAACCGGATCGATGGCAGCCGTGATAAAGACAACAAATCAAATCTTTAAAGTAAACAGATCTATTCACATTTAACAGAATCATGGAAACACACTGTAGGCGTTAAAGTGCGGGCGATTGGCTATTTAGCCGATGCTGACATAGCAAACAGTCAAGGTCACGCCTGATCAAAAATAAATCTACCAACTAGCATCCTCTAATCTAAAGTTCCATCAGTAGAGATCAACCGAATCGTTACAGCCATAATAGCGAACTATAGACCAGATTTAACTAGCTAGTAAACCTCCATAAGATCAAACATGTCTTAATCGCGTACTATGCACGATCAAGATCGAAGTAGAACAGCCGATGAAACATTACCCGTCGCTCAAAGTAAGAATCATCGTATTGTAACAAAGCAAATGACGGACTAAAAGGATATGAGGCCGATCTAGATCGATCTCAACCCAGCAGACTGATATTGTTGAAAGCTAATAACAATAAGAACATCAGCAAGATTGGTAACTTAATGAATCTACCCGAAGGATGCCACCCTTAGGCAGAGCCGATAACTCGACCTTAATCTAATTCGAGCAGTGGAGGTCAAACTTAACCGATGTAGCCGTACTTGAACTAGATAAGGATCGATAACTAGCTTATACTAGAGTTCGCAGTGGAGGTCGAACTTAACCGATGCAGCCTTACAAACGGAAGTATAAGCCATGACAGTACTTACAGACAAGTCGGAGGTTGGCTGGACCGATGTAGCCCTGCTTGTTGAAGACCTCGCCGAGATCTATATTGTTCCTACTCCTAAGGGTTAGCATAAAGCCAAAAAAGTAATTTGTATTGATTGGATTGATGTCGTTTTTACAATAGCTAGGGTCCAATATTTATACCCGAAGCCTAAGCATGAATCCTACTCAAATACGACTCATTATAATATTTGGTATAAGAGAAAACATTCCTAATTTAAGATAACTTGGACCCTAATCTTTCCCTTTTTGTAGAGTCCAACATGTCTTTCCCAACGCCAACCGTAGTTTATTGCCGTCATCTGCCGACGTCATCTAAAGAGAGCTGATTCCAGTGCCGCATCTGAATCAGCTGATATCGATCCTTATGCAATCGATTCCTTGATGACACAATCTTAGAAGCTTCGAGTTCCCGCGTTCTTCTCCCCAAATTTTGGTGCAAACACATGCCCCCTAATTTTGGGATAAAATGATTTTATTCCAAAATTCCTATTTACCTGTTTACCACGTCGCAACTATTTTATTCCGAGATATACGCGTGACTCCTTACTTCTCGGTCCAAGTCTTATATAATATTCCAACAGTATCATTTCCAACTCAATTGGCCCATTTGCTTTCCCCTTCTTTCTTGAGCAAATCTTAACAGTCGACGCCGCCATCGCCAAAGTCTCAACCCTAGCAAATCCTCTGCCCTATCAAGCTTTTATTCAAGCGATCTTCCTCGGATTCAAATCTGCTTCGCCTATAATGGCGACCATCGACCACGTCCCTAAGGTATGCTTTCAAGTTCCTATTCTCCAAGTACAGGCCGCTACCCTGCATTTCCTTTCTTCTTAAATTTATTTTATCTGATTTCTAGGAAATGAGGAACAAAATCTTGATTCCATTAGCTATTGCTCCCAATGTCTATTTTCTTGGGCCTATGGGTGACCCTGATCCATCTGATTTTATCCATCAAGAAACCAACCAAATCCCCTTTAAACAATCTATAGTGGATTTGTCCTCCTAGAACACCAAAACTCCTTTTAGAAACTGACCCAAAATGCCTAGGGGATGGAGAGACTGGTTTCATAGGATATTCGAGAAAAAGGCTGGAGATTGGGAGGTTTATGATTTGAATCAATGCTTGACACTCTTGTTGTCTGAGATGGAGCGAAATGATTCACTCCTGATTTCTGCATCTTATTTCTGGTCTAATACCCTAAATGCTTTTGTTTTTTGTCACGACCCAATGACCATCACTTTGGCCGATGTTTATATGTTGATCGGCCTTAGAATAATAGGATCAATGCAACCCTATGACTTTCTAAGTGCCGGATCCAAGAAATTAGCCAAAATATCAGACTGCACAGGATGAGCAAGCTACATTCTGAACCATATTAGAGATGGGTCAACTGTTAGCGAAAGGGAATATGTAGCCTTCCTGAACATGTGGTTAGAAAGATTCATCTTCTGTGGGTCATCTTGTGGTCCGACTTACAATCATAAACTCATGGCAGAGCATCTGACAGTAGGCGCTAAAATTCCTCTTGGCAAATATCTGTTGGGATCAGCTTACTATTTGATGCATCAGGTGGCCGCCGAGCTGCTGAAGAATGAAGCAGTGCACACCATCAGCGGCCCTTGGTGGCTAATACAAATGTGGTTAAACTTGTATATGCATAAGATTGTAAGGCCAAATCTCTAGAATTTGAGCTTCCCTTCCTCCAACTTTGATGAGGAATAAAGAGGCAAAGAAGGAAGAACCCGTCGGTGCATGAACTACAGTGAAGTTGCATCAGCCATAACAATTGCTATCGATGTTGGCCATCTCTTTAAGAAATTTTATAGAGGGTTTAATGCAGATATCCTGACTTGGTTACCCTATGATGAGGATGAGAACAATAAGTTGGTCTTCCCATTAAAATTTCGATTTGAATTAGGCTACTCAGATGAAACGGTGGCTAGAATCTTCAATTCCTTCATCAAACCTTGTGTTTTTCTAGCCGAATTTTGTCATGGCCATGGCAAGATGTCTACAGGTTCCTTCCTTCTATGCAACCTTCCAACCAATGAGTTTTACAACCCTTGTTTTGTAGCTCATCAGTTTGGTCTTGGTCAATTGCCGCCTCAACTGTTCTTCAAGAATATGCTAAAGCCAAGAGAGGGTATCAGTGAAGCAATGGAAGCCTCCAGAGTCTTTCAACTAGGATAAGATCTTCCTTCCTTTTGCTTGCACGACTGGGCAAGAGTCAACTTCTCTTCTAACCTTTTTAACTTTTGGTGGCAAGAATGGCACTCCCATCTCTTCTATGGGTCAGTCCATCCTAGGTGCATAGCTCTGGATGGAGAGTTTGCTTCCGACAGTGAGGTAATTTACCATCCTTTTTAGAAAAAAAATTATTCAATTGAATTCCCCTGCCAACTGTTCTAACAGACCTTTTTAGGACACCGAATTCGATCCCCCAAGCTTGGACAGGAAGGGGCGTCTTATAGAGTATCATCCACCATGTCTAGCCTCAAGAATGGGATCAACTGCACCTACACTGAAGAAACTGATGAAAACTCAAGATGCCTCTACCATTGTGACGTATCAATCCTCAAAACGCAAGGCAACCCAAGGGACAACCTAGAAAACTGTTATCAAGAAAAGACTTCGTAGAATGAGACCATCAACTACCTAGGTAAACAATTCATCTTTTCCTCAAAATGATATTCAATGTCTAATTCCCTTTTTTCATAGCTATCAATCATTGCATCCCAATCGGCTCTGGGTGAGGAACTGTTGTCCTAGGCGTTTAATTCAGCATCAACTGAACCTTCATCGGCTGTTCCTCAAGAGGAGCCGATTTTGGTTGAGCCAACTGATGCTTCTAAGACTATAGAAGATGAGAACCTTTCCACTTCAATCCCTGATGTTGACAAGGTATCTCTTCAAAATTCTTAATTTTATGCAATTTTCACCTTTCTCTAACCATTTACCATGCCAGACACTCCCTGAGGATACATTCACGTAAGTGTAGGAGTCTAACAATGATCCTGTTAGCATTGAAAATGATCCTGCTGTTGTCGACACCCAGACTGTCGATTCTTTAGTTAAGCACACAACTAATGGTAAGAAAATCATATATCCATTTTATCCTTCTACAACAATCATGAACTAAAGATCTTCCTTCATGTTTGCAGATACTAATATTGAGAGTGTAGAGCCGATTCAACCAGATACCAATGGTGCATCATCAACCGTTCCTTCTTATCAGATGGAAGCTACCTCAGAGAAGGTACCGTACTTACTTCATCATTTATCTTATTATCAACTGATTTGATCCTTTTAACAAGATTTTCTTATATATAGGTACTTAATCTTCCAACTTCGAGCTACTTGTTGGTGCAAAAAGTGACCAACACGTAAATATTTGTAGTTTTGCCGTACGTTGTGATCGGAGGTGGCCTAGCACTCAACGACACAGGGTTTATACTGGTTCAGACAACATGCCCTACGTCTAGTTTGAGTCAGTTGGTGACTTTATTCCTGAGCCTAGGTGCTCAAAGTTTGCAGTGGGGTTACAAACAAGAAGGAGAAAGATGGGGGGGGTACAAAAGGTCCGGTCAGACTCTAGTTAGAGGGGCCGAGAGTGATGGGAGCTCTGCTATGTGCTATGTGTTTGAGCGTGTGCTTGAGGTTCAAACCTAGTGGTTCTGTTGTGGTGTACTAGTGAACTTGATCGATCTGAATCAACTTAGCTATTGGAAGAGAGCGCATCCCCTTTTATAGATGAAGGGGATGGCCTTACAAGTGAGAGGGAGAGAGTACGTTCGCTGCTAAGTCTTGCTGCCCACGCCGGCAGGTACAAGATGATGGTAGGCACCCACAATACTATTGAATGTCAGACGCATGTGGGTGGTTGCGTTGTCTTCTTTAGGTATGGCAGATGTCGGTACCTACTATATTGTTGATGCCGAGTGGCATGCAGGGGGTTTTACCATATTCGCCTAGTACGCTAAATGCCAACGCCCACAATACTGTTGACGCCCAGAGGCACATGTGGGAGCCTTACCATGTTTGTCTGTTATGGGAGTTGATGGCGCCCACAACACTATAGGGGAAAATGTCGGCGCCTACAACACTGCTTGCATTCTGTTAGGCCAGGGAGGTCACAGGGTACTGTCCTATAGGTGTACATGGTATGGTCCTCGGTATTGCGGTTGACTTTGAGTACCCTGCCTTACTTTCTTTGTTTATTTCCTGGTCCCTACCAAGTGGGCGTCCTCGGTCGGTTGGTCCTAGTCGGCTCTGATTGCATCGGCTGGAGAGGAGTTGTAAGCAGGGGTTCGGTGCATCCCCGATCAGAAAATCGGGTTGGAGTCAGAAGTGTTTGGGCTAGGCCTTTCGGTAAGAGAGGCCGTCCAGAGGTGGGCTGAAGACCAAAGCGAGCACTCCAGTCGGAGAGGTGGGCCGGAGTCGGAAGCAGGTGCTGTTCCTCCTCGGCCAGGCCTTTGGGTTGGAGATTTGGATCGTCCTTCTGGCCTATCGTCTAGGTGTTTGGGACAGTCCATGAGTTGCGTGTTGCTCGCAATATTGTCTATTGGGCCGAGCCTTTGTTGGGAAGCTGGTCTATAAGGGACCCTAGGTTTATGAACCCAACAGGAGCCCCCGAGCACCTAGGCGATTCAAGTAGAATCATCTGGGGGTTTTTTGCCTTGACTGTAGGTGCGTGTGAGCGCACCCGCGGGTGTAGCCCCCGAGCCCTCGGGCGATTTGGGTGGAATCATTTGGGGGTTTTTCATGTTGCCAGTGGGGGAAGTTTTTGTTTTGTCAGTGGGTGCACACAACCGCACCCATGGGTGTAGCCCCCGAGCCCCCGGGCGATTCGGGCAGAATCATCTAGGGAGTTTTGTCAGTGGGTGTGTGTGTATTTGAGACAGAGTCGTTAGGCATTTTAGTTTAGGGATCAGACAAGACAGAGCTCGTGGATCCTGGCATCGGTGCACACCGTGGGATTGGGCGAGTCAGAGTCATGGATCCTGGTGTCGATGCAGCCGCATAGCTAAGGCAGTTAGTTTAGGGATCGGACAAGGCAGAGCTCGTGGATCCTGGTGTCGGTGCAGCCTGCGTAGCTGAGGTAGTTAGTTTAGGGATCGAGCGAGATGGAGCTCGCAGATCCTGGCCTTGGTGCAGCCCACATAGCTGAGGTAGTTTGTTTAGGGATCGGATGAGTTAGAGCTCATGGATCCTGGCCTCGGTGTAGCCCGCACAGTCGATGCAATTAGTTTTAGGGATCTTGAGCCCTTGAGCCCCGTTGGGCTTGGTAGGGGTCGGTTTGAGTTTTGTGCGTTACCCCGTCCTTTGTTTCTCACAACTAGAGGGGCTAAGCTTTGTCACTTGCCTCGATCGCTCGAGCTTGAGTGACACGCTCGGTGAGCTCGCTAACAGGTATGATCGAGTGGAATCCGGGTCCGTCGTTCATGATGGGGTCAGCATAGCCCTCTTGTGACATTCCACTGCTCCTTTACCTACAACCCGATAGATGCCTAGGTTGTTCCAGAGACCGACCCAGGTGGCCCACTGGCCTCCCCTCGATGGAGATTCTATGGGTTTGGCAAGAGGTTTAGGATCGAACAAGAAGGTTGAGATGACCCTATTCGCTTCGGGGCAGACTAGGCGAGGGCCACACGGGGCTCATCTATGTTTTCTCCCCTGGCTCTGTTTGATGTGAGGTGGCCTCAAGCCCTTTGTGGGCTAGCCTTTGAACCTCGATCGGTCGTTGCTCATGTTGAATGAGGCAACTGCCGCTTCATGACGCAATACGGAGCGTTGTGATGCATTTTGACGCATGTGCATTGCTTTAGTTCCCGAGCCCCCAGGCGATTCAAGCCCAAATTGTCTCAGGGGTGTGGGCATATGGAATGAATGCGTGTATGGACATATGATTCATATAAAGAAAGAGCGGGCATCGATTATGTTACCTTGATGACTCGAGTGACGGGGTTTGAAGAGCTCCAATCGAAAATGTCCAACCGGGACCCGTGCTCGTCGTTCATGATGGAGTCGGCATGGCCTACATGGGGCATCCCTTTGCTCCTTACCTTGTCTCTCGGTGTTTTCTTGAGCCGTTCGATCAACTTAGGAAGCCCGATAGTCTCTCCTGGCGGAGATCCCGTTTGTTTGGGTTTTTCCAAGACCCACCTGGTGAGGCGGAGAGCCACCTATGCGTGGTGGCACTTTGGTTCTTGCGCCCAACGTGCGGTAGTGGTGGGCCATACCTAGGCCACATCCCGTCTGACCAGGCATCATTCCATCAGTCAGTGTGCGCCCCATCGGTCAGGGCGTGTCCCATCGTATCCCATCTACATTAAATGGGGAAGGGAGAGGTTTTTTCGCCCGTCATTTTGCCTTTCCCCAACCGGCGCGCCTTCCCCAACTGCTACACCCTTTTCCTTAAGTAGGAGAAGGGAGAAGGCTTTTCACCCTGTTCCTTTGTCTATTCCTCATCTGCCGCATCTTTTCATCTTCCTTCTTTGCCGAGAGCGTTTGAGAGCTGTGGCGGTTCCTAGGAGAGAAAATGGGAGAGCAAGGGAGAGGAGAAAACTCACAATTTCATTCGCAAACCTAGAGCGAAATGTCGGGCTAGAGGTCATCCACTATGAGGGAGTCGGTGCTGGAGGCCTTTGCCGTGAAGGGGTTTTCTACTGCCGAAGGAGGTGGTGCACTGAGGGCTCCTGGGAGGGAGGATTTCCCGCAACCTCAGCCCGGCGAGGTGGTTTCCTTCCTCGCCTTCCACGAGTGCGGGTTAGGATACCCCGCACACTAGTTCCTGTGCGGGCTCCTCAATGAGTGGGGTCTAGAGCTACATCACCTCAATCCGACTGGGGTGCTGCATATCGCTGGCTTTGTCACCATCTATGAGGCCTTCCTCGGGATGGAGCCGCACGCAGACTTCTTTCGGTGGCTATTCTCTAGGTGAACTTTGTCGGTGGGGAATCCACCCGAGGCCACGACAGTGGGGGGCTTCGCTCTACATAACAAAACCGAGCATGGGGGGCTCGTATCCCGCATACATCCCCTGCGACTTCAACCGGGGGTGGCACGGGGAGTGGTTCTATATCAGGAACCCAATGGAGGCGTTGTTCCTGGCGTTCACCGGCGAAAGGCCAGAGAGGCGAGAAAGTTGGTCGTGGGTCCATTCCCGCTGGGAGAAGAAGAAGAAGGTGGAGATCATCGAGGCAGAGCTCCAAAAGCTCGTACGGTGCAGCCTTGACGGGGTGTGGGTGTTCCACACCCTCTACCACCATCGGGTTGCTCCATTGGTGGAGAGGGCATGGCCGATGTAGAAGTACGGCAACCCAACGGACCCTGATCATGTGTCGCCGGAGGAGCTACCGAATGATGAGGTCTGGAGTTGCCTCGACTAGGTGCTATAGCTGAAGCCCAAAGAGAAGGTTGATGGAAAGCCCAGACCTCTCAAGGCCTCGGTGGTGTCCAAATTGGTATGCTCCCCTCTCTTTACTCCATATTCTTTTCCCCTTTGCTTTCCTACTTTTTTTTATTTTGAGTCACCTATTTTGTAGGGACTTGAAGCTTACAAGTCCTGGCCGCACCTTCCGAAGGGGCCAAAGGGTGTGGCTCGGTTGGCCGCCCAGAAGGAGGCGGTGGATGACAAGAAGAAGAAGAAAGCCAAGGAGGCTCGGTGGAAGTACGAGAAGGAGAAGGAGATCGCCCGGCGCATGAAGGCCGGGAAAAATAGGAGCGACGTCGAGTCAGAGCTTGAGTCAGAGGACCCCATAGAGGTGGATGACATGATCTTCTCCGAGGAGGAGGAAAGCTGTGAGGTCGTTGTGACCTCAGTGGAGCGCCATTATCCTACGGCCATCTCCGCTGGTGGTGAGCAGGAGGCAGAGAGGAGCGGCGATGTTCCCATGCCGAGGAAGCGTGCTATGAGCGCAGACGTCGCCGGCGAACGAGAGGCAAAACGGGCGTGGTCACCACGCCCTTTGATGGCATCGCCGGTCTCGTCCCCACCTGCCGCGGGCGTGGCTGAGCAAGCTAGGCGGTCAGAGGAGTGGGTTTGCACCAGCGCATCACCGGGGTCGGTGCCAGTGCATCACTCAAAGTAGGAGGATGTCGCACCTACTGCTCTAGTCGGCGTGCCCCGAGCCGAAGGTCATGGTGGCTCATGGACCAGGCAGGAGCCGACTGGGTCGACTCTGCCCCCGGCTGAAGTGGGGGGGGGTCATAGCATAGGAGCGGTCCTCACCCTATGGGTCCATCATCATCGGGTCAGGGCTTCAGAGTCATACCACTTTCGTCATGGTATGCCTTTTTGTTCCTTTTCAATTTTGCTTTTGAGTTTTTTGGAGTATGACTGACCTGTATTCTTTTTTGACAGCGGTCGGTCACTAACGGGGTTGAGCATCGCCCCAAGTCCCATGTAGGAGGTTTGGAGGCCCACCTTGCAGCGTGCTGTGGAGAGCGGTGGGGAGAGTAGGGTGGTGGTGGTGTGTCCTTCCCTTCCAGGGGTGGTGCCTCTCGGCTCGATTGCTAGTATGGCAGAGGCTGCATTGGAGGTGTCCCTCATTGCCCTCCACCACCGGTGGTGGCAGAATAGGAGAGGGAGACCGGGCTTCCTGCTTCGCCAGGCAGAGGGCTACACGGCTCATCTTCTCTATCAGCGCTGAAGGTGCCAGGAGATGCAGCTGGGTCAGAACCGAAACATTTGTCGATGGCCTACAAAGACAAGGTGGTGGAGATCTCCTCCAACGACGAAGCAAATGACGTGGTGGAGCTATCGGCACCATCGCGGGAGCTAGCAGTGGTTCGGTCGGAGGCTAGACCCTCCAACGGGCTAGAGGAGACTGACCTGGTGTGGCCCTGTCCTGAGGACCCGACGAAGGTCTCATTCATCCTTCAGGATTCAGAGGAGTGCCAGCTCTGGGACATCCTCAGGGGGGGGAGGACTCACCATGGAGTTCGATCTTGCCAAGCTATCGGTGAAGTTTGAGGATGTGCAGGAGCAGGTTAAGTCCATCTAGCGGTTGGTCAAGGTTGACCTGCTCCACGCTATAGATGTGAGTGGCCCATGCTTATCCTTGACCCCTTAGTCTCTCGTTGGTTGCCTTAGCATGCTTGCTTCTCATTTTTGCAGGGTCTGCAGGAGATGTCGTGCTACAAGTCCTATTTCCTCTAGATGGAGCACGCCTGGATGGCCGAGCTTGAGCGTCAGCTAGAGTCTACCCACCGCGAGTCCCAAGACCGGGCGGCGGAGGCGATCGAGGCATGGACGGGGGAGCAGCTCATGGTGGAGCGGGCGACCACCGCTGAGCGGGGGGCTTAACGCCATGAAGGCCCGCTAGGCGAAGACCGAGGCAGAGCTATGGAAGTCCTTGGTGGAACCGAGGTGGCTCTCCAAAGATCCCTAGAGACCCTAGAGTTGGAGCGGAATGCCATAGAGTCATAGCGAATGGCCTGGTTAGAGGCAGACTAGGAAGTGCTCGCGCTTTGGGGCCGGGTGATGGGGACAGAGGAGGCGAACGCCTAGCTACGTGAGCAGGTGACCCGACAGGCGGGGGGAATTTCTGTCCTCGAGAACACCCACCTCGGTAGGTACCTTTTTTGCTTTCGACATGTTGGTTTCTTCCTTTAGCTTGATTCTGAGCTTGTCGTCCTTTTTCCAAAGCTGGGTGGAAAGGTGGAATCATTGGAGCAGGACCTGGAGACAGCCAAGGTGACTTTTGGCCAGAATGCGGAGGCGCTGGGCAAGTCCCTTGAAGAGCGATGTGCTCTCGAGGGGGAACTTGACCAGATCTGCAATGTTTCCCAGCTTGTCGTCTCGGAGATCTTCGGGTCGGCGCCAAGTACCAGCGCGCCCACCATCCGGCTGGCGGAGGTTCTGGATGAGGTCCGGGCCCTCATCACCGAGGGGCTGTGCTATGGAGCATCGAGGATGTTGACTTTGGTGGTGATGTATCACCCGGACCTAGACTTCGCCACCATCTATAGCGGGTATGCCGACGGCTTGAGCACGGAGGACATCCAATCGCTGGGGGAGGGCTTGCTGCCACACGCAAGGTTGGTGGCCGAGCAAGTCTCCGCACAGTGGGTGATGGATGCTCGCCGTGCGGACATGGCCGGGAGCGTGCGTCAGGAGTACATTGCCCAGCCTACAGATGGCGTGGAGCCTAGGTCGGAAGTGGACGTTGCCCTGCCTTCAACCGAGCCGAATGTCGTCCAGCCGGGGAGCGAGCAGCCCGTGCCTTCGCCGGTCGCAACGACACCAGATGCCGCCGGGCAGCCACAATAGCTTGTAAAGTATAAGTAGTTTAGCAGATGTAAAAAGTTACGTTCATGGGGGAGCCCTCGTGCAAACATTTTTTGTGTACTCAATGAATCAGTTTCGTTTTTTGTGATGGAATCACTCCGTTCGGGGAAGCTTGTCCCATTTGTTCCTTCATTTTACCTTAGCATAATTTTGTTTTTTATTCTTTCTTTTTTGCACTTGCCTATTCATCCCGTAGGCTGCAACCTTAGGAGCCGGGGCGTGGCCCGCGAGGCTCAGCTGCTCGTAACCGTAGGTAGAGGCGGGATGCGATCGGTCGAAATATTTGAAGCAAAGCTACGTAAGGTAAATTAAAGGAACGAACTACCCTTTTGTTTGGGTAGGAAGGAGTTTTACCATATGATAGTAAATGAAAAGAGAGGTGGTAGTGCACCCCCGTGGGGGCCCTGAGCGACCCGGGTCAAAAGTGTTCGGGTCGAGGCGCTTTTATAGGAGCAAACGTTAAGTAAACAATAGTAAGACTGAATTTTAGGGAAAGAAAACACATAGCTGTTCCAAGCGTTGGTGAGAACGTTGTCGTTGTCGTCCTTCAGTCGGTAGGCATCCGGTTGGATCACCTCAACCTTCAGTCGTCCGGATCCTTGCTCGCTATGCCCCCTTTCCTAGCCGTTGCTTCTTCGCCTTTTTCTTCCTTTGTCCTGCCGACCTATCGTAGAAGGCACTTGAGGAGCTCGCAATACTTGTATAGGTGTTTGACGGGGTTGGTGTGGTTGATGCATGGGCTCTCCGCCTATTAAACAATGGCGGTCTCCACCAGTGCCTGGAGGTTCCGGTGGATCGCATGTTCCTAGGGGTCGTTCGGCTCGGGAAGGCCACGCAGAAGCATTGCCGCAGCGGCAATGTTCTGATCAGCCCGAGCGAACTATGGGGGATCATTCCCCCCATCCATGGTGTTGCACTGGACCCGACGGGTGTGACCCTGAGTGCCACTCACCGATTTACGCGCATGGGGCGCAGTGTGGTGTGCTGAGCGCGCTGGCGGTGGCGGTGGTTGGTTCAGCTGCTGTTGTCATAGCTTCTCACCGTTCTCCCATGTAAGCACGGGGGTCTCTGCACGAGGGTCTAGAGGGGTGTGAGTCTGCAAGGACTCCGCTACCACCGGTGGCTGTCCTAGAGCATCTACCATAGCGCAGTCCTAGGATGGATGGTGGCTAGGCACCACATCACCGATGCTAGAGCCGTCACTCTCAACATCATCATCCATGAGGTCGAGGAAATAGGTGGGAGCATAGCTCGCCATCCCCATAAATTCGGACATGAGAGGGGGTAGTGCTGGCATCCTTCGGAGCCCCTGGGCATACGCATCCATGGGGGATGCGAGGCCATAGGGGAACTAGTCGCATGGCGGTCGCGGCGGGGACAACAGGGTCCCTCCGGATAATCGGCAGAAGATAGAGAATAGCAAGTAAATAACAACATGTACATTACTCACAGCGGGGTTTGAGCAGAGAGTTTACTCGAAATGAAGTGCAGGTGCCTCACCGTTGAAGTCGTCGTGCGTCCCAGAGCCGATGGAGGGCGCTCCTCTGACGGGCGCCAGAACGAGTGCCTCCTCACGGAGTTGTAGTATGCCGAGCCGGTCGGCGACGAAGTCTAGGCTTCCAAAGAGGAAGGCCTGGGACGACTTGAAGATAGCTGGAACCCACATCCTAATAGGTGGGAGTGTGGGAAACTCTAGTGAGCCGAAGCGAGTCATATCGCTTGAGCCCGCCATGGCAAAGGTGGTGGAAAAGTGGGCCATCCGATGACCAAGAGTGTTGAACGTACAACGTCTTCCCCGACAACGGCGCCAACTGTCAGTGCAGAAAGTGACCAACACATAAATATTTGTAATTTTGCCATACGTTGTGATCGGAGGTGGCCTAGCACTCAATGACACAACGTTTATACTAGTTCAGGAAACGTGCCCTACGTCCAGTTTTGTGACAGAACCGCCCAATTTATATAAGATCAAGTACGGCTGTCCCCGCTAACACGTTGACCCGCGCATACTTTCACTTATATAAACCTGGTAGTCCGCCGAGTGTCACGAAGGACCTCGATAAATCAACATCACAACCAAGATCGCGTGATTAAGCAAACACACATCACATACATAGAGTTGCAGCGGAAATAATATTACAAATGAGTTCTCAATTAATAGTACAAGTTTGGGGTTCCAAAATCGATTAGTGAAAACAACATAGCTTTCAAATGATTACATTAATATAAGTTTCAAATACATTGCTAATATAAGTGACATCCTCAGATAAAAGCATATAGATGAGAGATAACATAGAGTCACCAAGCCCACCGGTGGTTAGCCACCATCTTCAGCAGGCCGAAACCTCACCTGCAACATGGTGGGATAAACCCTGAGTACTCGAATGTACGCAGCTAGACTTACCCATCATAAACCAGAAATAAAATTGACTCTAAGGAGTATGCAAGGCTTTATAAGTGGAGGTAGCTTGAAAACTTTTTGCATAAAAAGCGATTAACTCAGTTGTACAATTATAATTCTGTCATCAAGTTAATTATAACTATCCATCTCTAGATTAGCAACTATCCTGTGCCAAACATGTGGTATATCTTTTTAGAGCATACAATAGTAACCATAGCAGGTATAGTAATTCCATGTTTATCCGAACCATCATATTCCATAGTACAATTACTACGATGTTAGGGCTAGCCAAGTTTCTCACTATCCGGGAGAGATGGCGATTCAAATTGATTTCAACCAGCTGAAAATTTATTCCTAACACAAACCCAGACATACCTGTGCCAAGGTAGTCTTAGGTCACCTTTGGTATAACTCAAGTACACATTTCGTGGGTTCGCCCAGCGCCGCACAATCAGGGACAACCAACTGCTAGGACGTTCTAGCCCAGCCTGCCCTTGGGCTCTCATCTGGCTCCTCACACATCCTTACTACCATCCAGAGTGTGCACTCTTACAGAGTGGGGCCCGGCCTGAGTTGAGCTACTCGGCTTCACGGTCGGAACGGGTTATCCGGCCAGCTAAGTGATAGGCATGCATTTAATCTTGTCAGAAGTGCCAACAACGGTATGGTCCTTAATCGGTACAGACGGAATCACATGAGTCAACCTACCATAGACTCCGCCCGGCCTTGATTTACTTTTACCCCATGGTTCTTTTCTATGATAGCAAATATAGCCAACCGTGCTTCGGTATCCACCTATATCTCGCAGGTGATAGGAAATCACCTGACTTCTACCGGTCTAAGCATGGCTAAGCATATATTCAATCCTGGACCTACACAGGGTTAAAGGTATATTTCTGGACAAGGAATTTATATGCATCAAGTGGTTCCAGTAAACTCTTATAACCTAATGCATCAATCATAAAGGATTCAAGTATTATTTTGTAAAATACTGGGAGACTTAGAATGCTCTGGGGCTTGCCTGGAATCCAACACAAGTCAGTTCAGTTAGCTTGCACCGTCTTGGTGACATCTCCGGTCCTAGCACTTGCTTAGTCCTTCCATCTTTGGGATAGATCCACCAAACCCAATCTTCGAGTTCGGCTCCACATCACATCCTTTACATGGTTCATCTAGCGTACCTAAATGAGATGCAAGATGCATGTGTATGAATGTGATGAATGGTAACACAAGATGCATCACATAAGCATTCAAGACAAACACAAGATTATGCAAGACATAGACACCAATAGCTATTTACCTAACATCACACAACTAACTATAGAGAGCAAGCACATCAAGCATGACACAAGTTTAACAAGGTCACAAGTATCATAACTTGACCATCAACAAGGGCATAAGCCACACTTAGCAACACATGGAGTAAACAACCACAACTAGCTTATGTCTATTTCTGGACTGGAAACAATAGCTTTATGTTTCGATCATAACTAGAGTTATACAAATCCAATAGCCATGCAACAAGACATTCTGGAAAGCTTATGAAATTTTCTACAATTAATCTTTAATCATCTTAGCATGATTCTCAAGTTAACTAAGTCAAATATACCCATTTACAGAAACTGGTCCACAATTGACAGGGAGCAACCATTTCTGAAACCCAACTTTAAATAGGCATAACTCACAAACCACAAGGCCAAATACCACCAAATTTTAACAGCAGCTAGATACATAAATTATCTACAACTTTGTTATTAACAAGTTTCCCGGAAAACATAATTATCATGATGTAATCCAAACAGTTCCAAAAACTGTCCCGAAACAACAATTGCAACAAAATAATTATTAACTCATGTTTCAAACATGCACCTGGGTAAAATTATTGCCACATACATGTTCCATATATCAAATGAACACCAGAAAACATAGTGTCCACCACCAAATAAATTCTTTCAATACATTTCTTAATTTATCTGAATAATAAGTAGAATTAAAGAACATATAACAAAAGTGCACAGTAAAATCTACAAAAATTACAGTAGCTTTCACATACTATCAATAGACTACTGTACAAATTTCAGGCCATTTGAACACGTATAGCAACCTCTAAGGAAAAATACCAAATGCTAATGCAAGAAATCATGTGAGAGCAAGATAAACCAATAACTCACTAATACAACAACCAATGACCATGAAATTTTTATCACATATCAAACATCACATGAGAAGCATGCCATAAAAATTTCACTTCATTTGGAGCCCTACATCTGTAGTTATGAAAAAGGACAAATACAACTAGCATTAAAACCCTAACTGCACAAATCCATTTTTATAGCTAAAACTTTAAACTAAAACATGCCATATTATAGATCTATTGCATATGAAATTTCACAAGGATTCCAAAAAGTCCCCATTTGTTATTTTATGATTTTTTATGATTTTGTATGAATTATCAAAGTTCAGCCAATTTCAAAGCAAACAGGTCCAAAAGACACTATTCACATGAGTCTGTGGTTCACAGAAAGGCCCCTCCCTATTCTCGAATTCGAAGCCAAGGTCCTTGATCGCGATTTGAAGAGGCTGCGCAGGAGCTCGCTGTTTGCCGGCCGGAGGAGGCTCGTCGGCGGCGGGGGAAGTGGCAGCGGAGCACGAGCAGGGCCGCACGCACTCGCCGGTGGCCTCGGCTCGGCCCGAGATGGAGCGTGGAGCCCCAGCCACGTGCGCTGGCGGCCTAGGCCAAGCAGCTCCATGGTGAGGGCGCACCGACGACGAGTGGCCACAGGCGAGGGGTGCGGGAGTTGCGGCGCGAGGCGCTAGACGCGTAGCGACACTCAGCGCAGACGCAGGAGGGCTGTAGGAGAGGGAGCAACGGCGGCATGTGAGCTTGGCAGCGGCGGCCATGGTGGCTCTGCTCTGGCGTGCGTGCGTGCCGAGGTAGAGCGCCAGGGAGGGCGAGAGCGAGGGAGGTAGGCATGGAGACGCTCGAGCGCTTGGTTTTGGAGCAGCAGGGCGTGACGAGGCACGTGGCACGGAGGTAGGACGCGCGGCAGCAATGGGGCGCGCGCTCTGCTGCATGGCTGCCACGACGCCCTTTTGTCGAACACGTGGGGGCATCACTGTGCTCACCTTGGAGTCCGTTTTTGGGCCAGCTCTGCTCCGAATTTGGCTACGGGCCTTGAAGCAAAATTCTTCTTCTTCTGATGCTCTACAAACTTGATTAAGGGGTCATAGCCATTAGGGTAGCCTATTAGTGGTTAATGACACTCCAAGACAGCATTGTCAACACATTAACGACGATTAACAACTTCCAACAATTGATAGTCAAAATGAAGTCAACTGAGTGCCATCTTTGTAACAACCCAAAAATCCACACACCAAAAATCACAACTACAAAAAAATTTGTTCAAAACTTCCATGTGATGATGAGTGTCATGTAAAGAAACCCAACCTAAGAGTTGCATTAGAAGTAACCCAACCTAAGTCAACACATAAGCATGGCATGTCATATGTTGATTATGATTATTTAATTTCTAACAAATAGATGTTGCATATATTGTTAACTCAAATTGTGAGTTGGATCTTCATTTGCTTTAAGTTATGCTTAACAATTCCATTGAAGTAATAAACCATAAAATTATTATTAAACAAAAGTCCCTAAACTCCAATGAATAAGTTACCTCAGTTGTGAATTCAAATTCTAAACCAAATTTGAATTCAAACAAATAGAAAAAGAAAAAGAAAAATAGAAAAAAGTAAAAGGAGAAGGCCTCGTAGCCCAGGCCTGCTCGGCTTCTCGGCCCGCCAGTGCGCAGCAGCCCAGCCAGCCCCCACCACGCCAGCCAGCCAGCCCAACCACACCCGCCTTCGCCCGGCGCGCGCGTGGCCTAGCTCGTGGCCCAGCGCATCGCCCACGCCCACGCGCCCTGTCTGCCTCACTCGCAGCCGCTGCCACATGGACCCCGCACGTCAGCCACCCCATCCACAGTGTCATCTTCTCCACGCCAACGCCTCAACCGCCCGCCAACTGGAGGCCGACAGCGGTGGTAGCGGTGGGCCAGGGGGGGTCACGCCCGGGGCATGACCTTGTTTCCTTGCACCGCGCCCACGCAATCACTCGCAACCGTCGGATGCAAGCTCGCGCCCCGATCACCCTTAATCCCCATCCGCCACTCGCCCATGCCGTGGCCGAAGCTCTGGCTACAAAAGCCTCAGCCGGGAGCCCCTAGTTTCCTCTCCATCGCCCCGCCACCACTCTGGTGGCCGTCCACAATGCATCCGAATCAAGAGAGAAGGGGGGAAAAGGGGAAGAAAGGGGAGGGGAGAAAACGCCAAAGCCACCGTGGGGGAGGAGGTCGTCGGAGCCGAAGACGATGCCATCATCTTCATCACTAACGCGGGCAATGCTGCACTGCACGGCCACCAGAGCTACACTGCCTCGAATCGACATGGCATCACCACCCACTCTTCCACGCCACCCACGGTGAGTTTTTCCCCCTCTTGATCTCTCTCTGCCGCCGAACCTCACCGTCGGCCATGGCGCCCCACACCTGGAGCATGTAGGCCAGTGCCTTGTCCTCGGCCACTAGGAACACACGCACCCACGCACACCCCGCGACCACGCCGTGACCACCCCCGGGAGCCCCCTTGATCGCCCGTGTGCATCACCGTCGACATCGTGTCGCTATGGCCGCTAGAGCCCCTAACGGCCACCTAGGAGTCCGAAGCCCCGCTTGAGCCCTGGACACCTTCGTCGTGCACCCACGAAACCACCAGAGCCATCGTCTGCCCAGCCTAGTTACTGGAGAGCCGGCGTGCGCGACCTTGCCACCGGCGGGCACCGCCGAGCCGCCAGCCGCCGTGGCCAATGACTTGGAAGACCCCGGCCACCACTAGGGCCCTAGGATCATGATCGCCGTGGCCTAGGGTAGCTTTTCCCCTCACCAGTTGGGCACCAGCCTCGCCACGGAGGCTCACCAGTGAAGCTCGCCGCCGGCAGGAGCGCCGCCGCGGGAGAAAGACAGGGGAAACACCCCCCCTCGCTGACACCCCTGCGTGAACTCGGTGCATATGAGCCGAGCCGAGAGGAACAGACAATGGACTCGGTCCACCGTAGACCAGTCTGCGGTCCATGGACCGTGAACTTGGGTCCACCGTGAGCTGAGCCCATGCCCACAGCCTGAACATGAGGCCCAGTAAGAGCCCACGGCCGTGACGTGGTGGCGTCACAGCATGCCACGTGTCCGGCCTGGCCCGGCCCAACCCGAAGCCTGTTTGAGACCCGACCATGTTGACCGTTGACCAGGCCCCACATGTCAGAGACACGGACACTTTGGACCCACACGACAGGCACTGACATCATGCTGACATCACATGGGACCCACATGTCAGTAGCCCACGCAGCCAGGGTGATGTCATGTTGACGTCACGTTGACATCAGCTGCTGACATCAGCAGCCAGGCCCCACATGTCAGTGACCCTAACTGTTGACCATTGACCATTGACCGTTGACTCGACGTTGACCGACGTTGACATTGACCGGACCCACCTGTCAGTGACCCAATAGCCTTTGGCCCCACCTGTCGGTGTGGACGACGTTGATGACGTCATGCTGACATCATCCTGACGTCAGCTAGGCCCCACCTGTCAGCTCAGAACTGTGATGCTGATGTCATGCTGACATCAGCAAGCCATGTGGACCAACCACAGCATGACACGTGTCAGCCCAGGATTAAATCAACCTTTTCCATATTCAGAAATAGATTTAAACTTCGAAAATTCATAACTAATTCATATGACCTCAGAAAAATATGAAACTAGGACCAAAATTCATCTAAAATCAAGCTCTATGCAATGAACCCATGTTTGAGTGCATTTGACTCTTTTGAATTTTTAGTGTTCCTTTGTGCTATTCTATAGACGTCACTAATGCGACTATAATGCGATCGTTTGTAGGCTCGGAGGAGCACTAGACCGACGAGGATCGTGAGTACCGTGGGGAGTACAGAGATGACTACACTAAAGGTGCCACATCCCACCCAATCTCGTAGCACCTATTACGCATGGCTAATGTAGAACTGCTATTGCTTTACTTTACTGCTACAGTCATATTATAATAGGACTTGCATGGTAGTATGCTTGCTTGAAAGCCTATACCTTGACGCAACCTTACCCCTGCATACCCTACTAATAGGCTAGACACACGCTTACTGCTATATATTTCATTACATATACGTGCGTGGTGGACACTGGTGTTAACTGGACCATGGGGAGAGTGCTGCGTGTATGACTTGGGTGTGTGGAGGGTGAGGGTTGTGTCGACCAAGTTAGAGTATACGACGAGCCTGGGGCAAGTCTTGCTATGGGATGCTACCTGGGCACCCCTGGAAATGGATACCTGTGGTGGGTAAATGTTATATGAGGTGGACCTGGGTGTGAACCTATGATGGGAGGAGCCCGGGATGGAGGTGCTATGGTGGCACGATAAATGGAAACCCTAATGAAGACATTCTGGCTTGGTCACCCCTAAGGACTTACTAGTACTCAGATTCACCAGAAAGCCTTATGTACCACTCGCCCTATATGGTATGGGACGGCCGGACTACTTGGTAGGATATTGCCACTACTGCTAGGTTGATAGCGGACAGTGCGAGGGAGGTACGGGGTGCGGAGGATCCCCCACACCCTTCCGAGACTTCATGGAGACCTTGTGGACCCAGCTCATGACTCACAGTTTCAGCCACCCCAGACTAGACTTGGGGTGTACCAGGGCTGAATGGTAGAGTGGCATTATCCTAGGCTAGCAAGCGGCCGGAATCAGCCCAGTTGATGACGATCAGCGAGGAAGGCAGATCTTGTGGTTATGTAAAACCTCTGTAGAGTGTATGGTTGATCGATCGATACATGTGCCAACTTGTCGGCTATGGACCTTTCCTGGGTTTCGCTTAAACTAGATAGTGAGATGAGTCCTTCTTTTCTCCCCCCTGGAAGTGAGTGTTCGGTCGTAGCCAGGGGCTATGGGCTTTGAGACAGTGCCGAGAGGGAGTTGGCCTATTGACTGAGCGATGGTATGGTACGGTGATAGTGTGAAGATGGTGGTATGTCGATCCCAGGATCGAAACCTGGCTCGGAAAAGGGAATGGAGTGGAATGTGTGTGGGAATGGTGATTAAAACTTGACAAACTATTACTATTTACTTGATATGCTATTGCATAGGAAACCTCAGCTTTATAGGTTCCTTTGACTATGTCCCACTTGCATCCAATTTCCACAAAGCAATGCTCATAAGGGATGGGAGTGGCCAGTACAAATCATACTGATAAATTTTGGCACATAGGTTCTGCTGAGGAGTTTAGCTCTGAGGAGTTTGATGGATGAGGGGTTCATGCCTACGCTCGAGTTTGGCGATCTTATCTTCAAGCTGTTCTGAATGAATGCTACTTTTGATTCCACCAATGCGGCGATGTAATAAATTATGTAATTCTGCACTATTTGTACTCCGATATTATCGTTGTATGGATATGATATTCGACTGGAATCTGGGTAATATGATCTATAACGATCTTATTACACTTCGACGTTGTGGATTTCCCTTCATGGAAATTGGGGTCATTTTAGTTGGTATCAGAGCCATACTTGACCATAGGATGAAACCCTCAGAAATAGATGATAGAATAGGATGTGGACAACCCTTCTTTCGGTTATATACCGACCCTGCATTTACTTTTATGCAAGGCTTATCTACTTATTGACCTGCTAACACATGTCCCCTTGAAACATGCAGATGACGACAAACGTCGACTGGCCACCTCTAGGACCGCTACCTCTGGACCACGCCAAGCTTACCTTCGACCTATGTGAGCTCGGGGGTTTTGCACAGACCCTCTGTCGAGTTCTCATCATGTTAGGTGTCCCCGACGAGCTTGTCAAGGTCACCTGCACTGGGAAGCCAGCTAAGGAGGGAGGAATCGAAGGACCGATTGTCACCTCAGTGGAGTTCCCAGCTAGCACTACCTTACCTTCTATCCTAGCTTTCACCGAGTTGACTATAGAGGACATAGTCGAGGAGGGACTGTAGGCTATCTCACACAAGGCACTTCGCAGAGTGATGAGGGACCACTACGAGCACCTGAAGATGACAGAGTTCCATCTACTTCCCCAGGCCCTCGACCTCAGCCTTGCCCCTAGTGAGTAGAGTTTCATAGCCGGCAGAGTTATCCTTGCTGAGGAGGATAGATGCCTTCATGTCTCAGCTATCCACCTACTAGAGCAGGACAGGTACGTGACCCAGCTGGAGCAGAGGAGACATTAGGACCAGGCCCTCCGGTGGGAGTACTAGGAGTGAGACTCACAGGGAGCACATGAGCAAGCTAGTCTACTGGAGGCAGTTGCCAAGCTATAGGACGAGCTCAACTATCGTGAGGAGGACCACAGAGCCAAGGTCGCTGACTTATAGGACAAAGCAGCCGACCTAGGCAATAGGAACTGCTACCTTGACAGCAAGGTCTTGGAGTTGCAGAGAGAGTTGGACAACAAGAAGGCCGAATTCAACTACAGAGGAGACAGAGAGAGATCCAAGGGGATTAACATGCTGAAGATCCAATCTCGGAATAAGACCTTGACTCAGGAGCTAGAGGAGTTCAGGAAGAAGGCCGTTCACAACCAGGGTCACCTAATCGAGGTGCTCAGGTAGACTGAGTACCTACAGGACAAGTGTGAGAGGACATGGTAGGCTTGGCAGAAGTCTGACAGGAAGCGCCTCAGGGAGATGAAGGGTATGTGGGATCAGCTACCCAAGGAAATTCACAGCAAGACGAAGCCTAGGATAGAGGAGTTTGAGTTAGCCCCGACTCGCCTCAACCTAGACGCCTACCCTACCCTACCTGGAGCCAAGCCTACTGAGGAGCTCACCGAGGCCTTGAAGTACGTGTCCCGACTTCACAAGTCTGACGAGGAGATCGAGATCGAGAACAGTCGTATCCCAGCTGCGGTGTACGAGTTAGAGTAGATGACCCTGCGTGGTCATGAGATATGTCAGTAGCTTCCATGAGTTGTACCCCATGATGTACCCCTTATGAGATGTATTATGAGACGCTATGCGTAGTACGATTCTCGCACATCTTCAAGTGTAGCTACTGGAGATGATGCTATGTAATAAAACCCATGTAATGAATGTTTTGGATCTTATTGCATCTTATGGATCTTATTGCTTCTTTGTAATGAGTGTTGGATAGTGTAAATGTTTTCCTTAAATCATCGAAATCATGTAATCATATTGAATTATAAGCACTTTTGGCACAAGCACTAAATTCTCTATGATCCGTGTTGCAGATGCCGAACCGCCGATCAAATCGCCTAATGAACCATGGACGTGCGCCCACCCCTGAACCAGTTGAACCAAATGGGGGACGTGGTGGCAACAACCATGGCCATGGCCGTGGCCGTGGATGTGGAGGGATACCATTCCACCTGGAGAATACCCCGCCGCTTGAGGAGAACATTCCACCACCACCACCACCGAACCTAGCAGAAGTGATGGCACAACAGACCCAGCTTCTTGCAGCTCTTGTTGAAGGAGCAAACCGTCGCTAGGGAGGTCAGTAGAACAACTTCCAAAGGAAGCTAGAGGGATTTCTGAAGCTAAGGCCACCTACCTATGATGGCACCGACCCTGACCCACTTGTAGCCGATGACTGGCTCAAGGAGATGGAGAAGAAGCTTGACCTCACTACTTTCACCGACGAAGAGTGTGTTGGAGCAGCCACACACTAGCTCATAGGTGCAGCACGCGCCTGGTGGGATAGTTTCAGTGATTCCCATGAGGACCCTACCCACATCTCGTGGGATGAGTTCGCTGAAGCATTCACTGAGTACCACATTCCCAAGGGTATCATGGAGGCCAAAGCCGAGGAGTTCTGCAACATCAAGATGGGAAAGGACAGGGTGACTGAGTACACTACTCATTTCACTAACCTTCTACGCTATGCGCCTTCCTATGTTGTGAACTCTGAGAAGGAGAAGCTGTACTATTACCGCAAGGGACTTAACCCGCACATCAAGTTGAAGTTTGGCGGTATTGAGAGCAACACATTGCATGCTCTGGTGGATCGCTGCATCTAGATTGAGAAGGACCATGCTGAAGCTGGAGAAGAGTACAGGGAGAGGAAGCATAAGCCTAAGGAGTCTCTCCGTGGTCGTGATCGCAAGAGGTTCCGTAGAGATGCACCATCCAGGGAACGCTCTCACCACAACAAGGATGACAACCCTAGATCGAGTAGGGGAAGTGGAGGCTACACCACCAAATACTCCCGCCCTGCTCAGGATCATTACACCCTGGACCGTTATGCATAGGACCGCAACAATCAGGATTGTTTCAACTGTCCCCACTCAGCGAATGAATGCCCAACATAGAACCGCTCCGCACCAAGCACTGGAAACTAGAAGGCAACCACGCCAACCCCTATAGGCGATACGCCTTTCACCTGCTTTGCTTGTGGCCAACTAGGTCACAAAGCTACTGAGTGCCCTCAGAACTCAGCTACTCAGAATTCTTAGCCCAAGGGATCTGCTACTCATGGATGTCTCAACCATCTAGACGTCGAGGAAGCACAGGCTGCCCCTGATATGGTGTACGGTATGTTTTTAGTTAATAGCAATACTGCATCAGTTTTATTCGACTCTGGAGCAACTTGTTCATACATATCATCCAAGTTTGCACGAGAGCATTACCTGCCTGTAACCCCACGTGAAAAGTCTATCATCACCATCTCACCTTTAGGAGACCTAAAATGCACCCACATCTGTAAGGGAGTGAGTCTTACCATTGAGGGTCTTATCTTTAAAGCCGACCTAACCCTATTACCTTCCACAAACCTAGATGTCATCCTAGGTATGGATTGGTTAACCATTCACCGAGGTATCATATCATGTTCACCTAGATATGTCCAAGCGACCCACCCATCAGGCCAAGTCATTAGATGTGAACCCCAGTCTGGAAAGTCCACCTCTATCCTATGTGCCCTTAAGGCAAGTTCAGAATCACAAAGAGAGGAGAAGATAGTTCATGATGTGCCAGTAGTCAAAGACTATCTCGATGTGTTCCCTGAAGAATTACCGGGTATGCCACTAGACCATGATGTAGAGTTCATCATTGATCTATTGCTGGGAACAGGACCCATTGCCAAGAGACCCTATCGCATGTCAGTTGATGAACTGGCTGAGCTCAAGAAATAGCTTGATGAGCTCATCTCAAAGGGATATATCAAACCTAGTGCTTCACCCTGGGGATCCCCTATTCTGTTTGTCAAGAAGAAGGACGGCTCAATGAGAATGTGCATTGATTATAGGAACTTGAATGCAGTCACCATCAAGAACAAGTACCCCCTGCCACGAATTGATGATCTGCTTGATCAGCTTCGAGGTGCCAAGTATTTCTCCAAGATTGATCTCAGATTTGGCTATCATCAGATGAAGATTCGAGAGAATGACATCCCAAAGACAGCTTTTGTGACTAGGTATGGTCAGTTTGAGTTCACCGTGGTGTCCTTTAGACTCACGAATGCTCCTGCATACTTCATGAACATGATGAATAAGGTTTTCATGGATGAACTGGATAAGTTCGTGGTGGTATTCATTGATGACATCCTTGTCTATTCATCCACCGCTGAAGAACACAAACATCATCTAAGAACTGTACTTGAGAAACTAGCCCAACATCAGCTTTACGCAAAGTTCAGCAAATGTGAGTTTTGGTTATAGGAAGTTGCCTTCCTAGGCCATGTACTATCAGCTGAAGGTGTTGTAGTTGACCCAGCTAAGATTGAGGCTGTGAAAGAATGGGAACAACCCCATAATGTGACAGAAGTCAGAAGTTTCTTGGGATTGGCTGGATATTACCGCCGATTCATCGAAAACTTCTCCAAGATAGCCTGTCTAATGACTAACCTTCTAAAGAAGACTAAGGAGTTTGAATGGATGCCTGAGTGCGAGCAAAGCTTCCAAGAATTGAAACAGAAGCTTACCACGACTCCTGTGCTAGCATTGCCTGATATCAGCAAAGATTTCATGGTCTATTGTGATGCATCCCGCCAAGGACTTGGTTGTGTACTGATGTAAGATGGAAGAGTGATAGCTTATGCTTCTTGACAGTTGAAAGAACACAAGAACCGTTACCCTACTCATGATCTTGAGTTAGCAGCAGTTGTGCATGCCTTGAAAATCTGGAGGCACTACTTGATAGGCAACAAGTATGATATCTACACCGATCACAAGAGCTTGAAGTACTTCTTCACACAAGAAGATCTGAATATGAGGCAACGCCGATGGCTAGAATTGATCAAGGACTATGACCTAGAAATTCACTATCATCCAGGAAAAGCTAATGTAGTTGCAGATGCTCTCAGTCGCAAGAGCTACTGTCACACTTTGATCACTGAATCCGTACCACCTGAGCTCTAGGAATAGATTGATGATTTCCAACTTGAGATACTACCGCACGACTTGTTGAACGAGCTCCGCATACAGTATGATCTCATAGAATGCATCCGTCAAGCTCAGAAAGATTGTGAAGAGATTGAGTATCTCCATGGTCTGATGAAACTAGGCTACAAGACCAACCACCATGAGGATGAACAAGGAACCATCTGGTTCAAGGACAGAATCTATGTACCTTCTGATCCAGCCCTAGGAGAGGAAATTCTGTCAGAAGCCCATGATTCTAAGTATTGTATACACCCTGGGAATTCAAAGATGTATCAAGACTTGAAGAAACACTTTTGGTGGAAAGGCATGAAGACGGACATTGCAGGACATGTGGCACGATGTGACATCTGTAATAGAGTTAAGGCTGAACATCAAAGGCCTGCAGGATTGCTAAAGCCTCTTGACGTCCCCGAGTGGGAGTGGGAGAGCATAGCCATGGATTTCATAGTTGGATTGCCCCGTTCATAGAAAGGCAATGATTCCATCTGGGTGATTGTTGATCGCTTAACCAAGATTGCTCACTTTGTACCAGTTAAGACCAAGACCAACGCTAAAAAACTAGTAGATCTATACATTGAACATATTCTCAGACTGCATGGAGCTCCCTCTAGTATTGTATCAGATCATGGCCCTCAGTTTGTGTCTCGATTTTGGGAAGCTCTACACAAGTCCATTGGAACCAAACTAGATTTTAGTACTACTTATCACCCACAGACAGATGGACAAATAGAACGAGTAAATCAGATCTTAGAAGACATGCTTCGCGCTAGTGTACTGAATTACGGCTCTGATTGGGAGAAATGCCTACCCTATGCAGAGTTCTCTTACAACAACAGCTACCAAGCCAGTATCAAGATGTCGCCATTTGAAGCTCTGTATGGCAGACCTTGTAAGACACCTTTGATGTGGTCCCAACCGGGAGAAAGATCATTCTTTGACTCCGCCAAGATTCAAGATGCCGAAGAAGGAGTTGCTCAAGTGAAGGAGAATTTGAGAATTGCTCAAAGTCGATACAAGAGCTATGCTGACAAAAGAAGAAGAGAACTTGAGTTCAATGTGGGGGACTTCGTCTATCTCAAGGTATCCCCGCTACGTGGAACGGTCAAATTCCATATGAAAGGAAAGCTTGCCCCTAGATTTGTTGGCCCATACAAGATTTGCAAGAGGATTGGAAAGCTCGCCTATGAACTTGAGCTACCTGAGGAATTGATGGGTGTTCATCCCGTATTCCATGTCTCACAGTTATGCAAGTGTTTAAGAGTACCTGATGAAGTAGTCCCAGCTGGTACACTTGACATTCAAGATACACTTGAGTATAAAGAACATCCTATCAGAATTCTAGGTAGGGATACCAAAGAGACCCGTAGCAAGACTATTCCTATGTGCAAGATCCAATGGAGCAATCACACTGAGAGAGAAGCAACATGGGAGAAAGAGTCTGACCTTCGGCTACGATATCCTTACCTTTTCGAAGGGTATGTTACGCTTTAATCTCGGGGATGAGATTCTGTTAAGGGGGTTGGACTGTAACAACCCAAAAATCCACACACCAAAAATCACAACTACAAAAAAATTTGTTAAAAACTTCCATGTGATGATGAGTGTCATGTAAAGAAACCCAACCTAAGAGTTGCATTAGAAGTAACCCAACCTAAGTCAACACATAAGCATGGCATGTCATATGTTGATTATGATTATTTAATTTCTAACAAATAGATGTTGCATATATTGTTAACTCAAATTGTGAGTTGGATCTTCATTTGCTTTAAGTTATGCTTAACAATTCCATTGAAGTAATAAACCATAAAATTATTATTAAACAAAAGTCCCTAAACTCCAATGAATAAGTTACCTCAGTTGTGAATTCAAATTCTAAACCAAATTTGAATTCAAACAAATAGAAAAAGAAAAAGAAAAATAGAAAAAAGTAAAAGGAGAAGGCCTCGCAGCCCAGGCCTGCTCGGCTTCTCGGCCCGCCAATGCGCAGCAGCCCAGCCAGCCCCCACGCGCCAGCCAGCCAGCCCAACCACACCCGCCTTCGCCCGGCGTGCGCGCGCGGCCCAGCTCGCGGCCCAGCGCATCACCCACGCCCGCGCGCCCTGTCTGCCTCGCTCGCAGCCGCTACCACACGGGCCCCGCACGTCAGCCACCCCGTCCACAGTGTCATCTTCTCCACGCCAACGCCTCAACCGCCCACCGACCGGAGGCCGACAGCGGTGGTAGGGGCAGGCCAGGGGGGGTCACACCCGGGGCATGACCTTGTTTCCTTGCGCCGCGCCCACGCAATCACTCGCAACCATCGGATGCAAGCTCACGCCCCGATCACCCTTAATCCCCATCCACCGCTCGCCCATGCCGTGGTCGAAACTCCGGCTACAAAAGCCTCGGTCGGGAGCCCCTAGTTTCCTCTCCATCGCCCTGCCACCACTCTGGTGGCCGTCCACAACGCATCCGAATCAAGAGAGAAGGGGGAAAAGGGGAAGAAAGGGGAGGGGAGAAAACGCCGAAGCCGCCGCGGGGGAGGAGGTCGTCGGAGCCGAAGACGACGCTGTCGTCTTCATCACTGACGCGGGCAACACTGCACTGCACGGCCACTAGAGCTACACTACCTCGAATCGACACAGCATCACCACCCACTCTTCCACGCCACCCATGGTGAGTTTTTCCCCCTCCCGATCTCTCTCTGCCGCCGAACCTCACCGTCGGCCATGGCGCCCCACACCTGGAGCGCATAGGCCAGTGCCTTGTCCCCGGCCACTAGGAACACATGCACCCATGCACACCCCATGACCACGCCGTGACCACCCCCGGGAGCCCCCTTGATTGCCCGTGCGCATCACCATCGACATCGTGTCGCCATGGCCGCTGGAGCCCCTAACGGCCACCTGGGAGTCCGAAGCCCCGCTTAAGCCCTGGACGCCTTCGTTGTGCACCCATGAAACCACCGGAGCCATCGTCTGCCTAGCCTAGTTACTGGAGAGCCGGCGTGCGCGACCTTGACACCGGCGGGCACCGCCGAGCCACCAGCCGCCGTGGCCAATGACTTGGAAGACCCCAGCCACCACTTGGGCCCCAGGATCATGATCGCCGTGGCCTAGGGTAGCTTTTCCCCTCACTAGTTGGGCACCAGCCTCGCCATGGAGGCTCACCAGCGAAGCTCGCCGCCGGCAGGAGCGCCGTCGCGGGAGAAAGACAGGGGAAACACCCCCCTCGCTGACACCCCTGCGTGAACTCAGTGCATATGAGCCGAGCTGAGAGGAACAGACAATGGACTCGGTCCACCGTAGACCAGTCTGCGGTCCATGGACCGTGAACTTGGGTCCACCGTGAGCTGAGCCCACGCCCACAGCCTGAACACGAGGCCCAGTAAGAGCCCACGGCCATGACATGGCGGCGTCACAACGTGCCACGTGTTCGGCCCGGCCCGGCCCAGACCGGCCCAACCCGAAGCCCGTTTGAGACCCGACCGTGTTGACCGTTGACCAAGCCCCACATGTCAGAGACACGGACACTTTGGACCCACACGACAGGCGCTGACATCATGCTGATGTCACACGGGACCCACATGTCAGCAGCCCACGCAGCCAGGGTGACGTCATGCTGACGTCACGTTGACATCAGCTGCTGACGTCAGCAGCCAGGCCCCACATGTCAGTGACCCTGACTGTTGACCGTTGACTGTTGACTCAATGTTGACCAACGTTGACATTGACCAGACCCACCTGTCAGTGACCCAATAGCCTTTGGCCCCACCTATCGGTGTGGATGATGTTGATGACGTCACGCTGATGTCATGCTGACGTCAGCTGGGCCCCACCTATCAGCTCGGAACTGTGATGCTAACATCATGCTGACGTCAACAAGCCACGTGGACCAACCACAGCATGACACGTGTCAGCCCAGGATTAAATCAGCCTTTTTCCATATTCAGAAATAGATTTAAACTTTGGAAATTCATAACTAATTCATATGACCTTAGAAAAATACGAAACCAGGACCAAAATTCATCTAAAATCAAGCTCTACACAATGAACCCATGTTTGAGTGCATTTGGCTCTTTCGAATTTTCAGTGTTCCTTTGTGCTATTCTATAATGCGATCGTTTGCAGACTCGGAGGAGCACCAGACCGACGAGGATCGTGAGTACCGTGAGGAGTACGGAGATGACTACACTGAAGGTGCCACATCCCACCCAATCTCGTAGCACCTATTACGCATGGCTAATGTAGAACTGCTATTGCTTTACTTTACTGCTACAATCATATTATAATAGGACTTGCATGGTAGTATGCGTGCTTGAAAGCCTTTACCTTGACGCAACCTTACCCCTGCATACCCTGCTAATAGGCTAGACACACGCTTACTGCTATATATTTCATTACATATACATGCGTGGTGGACACTGGTGTTAACTGGACCATGGGGAGAGTGCTGCGTGTGTGACTTGGGTGTGTGGAGGGTGAGGGTTGTGTCGACCAAGTTAGAGTATACGACGAGCCTAGGGCAAGTCTTGCTATGTGATGCTATCTGGGCACCCCTGGAAATGGATACCTGTGGTGGGTAAATGTTATATGAGGTGGACCTGGGTGTGAACCTGTGATGGGAGGAGCCCAGGATGGAGGTGCTGTGGTGGCACGATAAATGGAAACCCTAATGAAGACATTCTGGCTTAGTCACCCCTAAGGACTTACTAGTACTCAGATTCACCGGGAAGCCTTATGTACCACTCGCCCTATATGGTACGGGACGGCCGGACTACTTGATAGGATATTGCCACTACTGCTAGGTTGATAGCGGACAGTGCGAGGGAGGTACGGGGTGCGGAGGATCCCCCCACACCCTTCCGAGACTTCATGGAGACCTTGTGGACCCGGCTCATGACTCATAGTTTCAGCCACCCTAGACTAGACTTGGGGTGTACCAGGGCTGAATGGTAGAGTGGCATTATCCTAGGCTAGCAAGCGGCCAGAATCAGCCCAGTTGACGACGGTCAGCGAGGAAGGCGGATCTTGTGGTTATGTAAAACCTCTGCAGAGTGTATGGTTGATCGATCGATACATGTGCCGACTTGTCGGCTATGGACCTTTCCTGGGTTTTGCTTAAACTAGATAGTGAGATGAGTCCTTCTTTTCTCCCCCCCTGGAAGTGAGTGTTCGGTCGTAGCTAGGGGCTACGAGCCTTGAGACAGTGCCGAGAGGGAGTTGGCCTATCGACTGAGCGATGGTATGGTATGGTATGGTGATAGTGTGAAGATGGTGGTATGTCGATCCCAGGATCGAAACCTGGCTCGGAAAAGGGAATGGAGTGGAATGTGTGTGGGAATGGTGATTAAAACTTGACAAACTATTACTATTTACTTGATATGCTATTGCATAGGAAACCTCAGCTTTATAGGTTCCTTTGACTATGTCCCACTTGCATCCAATTTCCACAAAGCAATGCTCATAAGGGATGGGAGTGGCCAGTACAAATCGTACTGATAAATTTTGGCACACAGGTTCTGCTGAGGAGTTTAGCTCCGAGGAGTTTGACGGATGAGGGGTTCGTGCCTACGCTCGAGTTTGGCGATCTTGTCTTCAAGCTGTTCTGAATGAATGCTACTTTTGATTCCGCCAATGTGGCGATGTAATAAATTATGTAATTCCGCACTATTTGTACTCTGATATTATCGTTGTATGGACATGATATTCGATTGGAATCTGGGTAATATGATCTACAACGATCTTATTACACTTCGACGCTGTGGATTTCCCTTCGTGGAAATTGGGGTCGTTTCAATCTTTATACATGCTCTTCGCCATCTTGTACACTCCAACTTTTATCTTTGGACCAAATCGAGTTACTTACCAAAATTTGGAGAACGCGGAATGCCAATGGCGATGACAATGGATTCCAGACTTAGAAAAATTTCTAAGTACTGAAAACAGCTGCCAATTCAAAGTTCGAGCCTCAATTTGACTTAGTTCCAAGTTGATCTGGCTCTAGGTCCAAAAACAAAGTTTGTTCTACTCCACTCAAACTTCAAATTTTATTAAAGACTAAACTTCATATCTGGTACATGAACCAATTCTTCATCTTGGTCAAAACAACATCTTATTAACCCTGGAATTTGGGTTTTCGACCAATTGAGATCTTTTCTTGATATTTTCTCAACACGAACCCTTCATAACTTTTGTTCATGAATGTAAGTAGAGTTGTTTGAGCAAGGTTGCAATGTTTGTTTGATGACCTATCATTCCATTCACTTAATAAAGCAATCCAAGAAAGATTATAACTTATCATTTCATGTGACTTCTTGATTCCAAACTGCATGAAACTTTTCCAATCATCCATGTGGGTGGAAATTGATGTGAGGCACATGAAAGAAGCACCTTCAACATTACTTAGGTATATATTTAAAAAGGGCCAATATGCAGGCAAAGGTGTGTTGCTCAAGTTTAAGTTGGAGCTCACTCTTGTAGATGTGATCTTGACACCATCATCACCACTTAACATGTCATGTTTGAGCTCAAACCCGTCGCTTAACTAGTGACAAACACCTGAGGTGTTATAAGTTTGAGTCAGTCGGTGACTTTATTCTAGAGCCCAGGTGCTCGAAGTTTGCAGTGGGGTTACAAACAAGAAGGAGAAAGATGGGGGGTACAAGAGGTCCAGTTGAACTCTAGTAAGAGAGGCCAAGAGTGACAGGAGCTCTGCTATGTGCTATGTGTTTGAGCGTGTGCTCGAGGTTCGAACCTGGTGGTTTTGTTGTGGTGTACTAGTGAACTTGATCGATCTAAATGAACTTAGCTGTTGGAAGAGAGCGCATCTCCTTTTATAGATGAAGGGGATGACCTTACAAGTGAGAGGGAGAGAGTACTTTCGCTGCTAAGTCTTGCTGCCCATGCTGGCGGGTACATGATGATGATAGGCGCCCACAATACTGTTGAATGTCAGATGCATGTGGGAGGTTGCATCATCTTCTTCAGGTATGGCAGATGTCAGTACCTGCTATACTGTTGATTCCAAGTGGAATGCAGGGGGTTTTACCATGTTCGCCTGGTACGGTAAATGCCGGCGCCCACAATACTGTTGATGCCCAGAGGCACGTGTGGGAGCCTTACCGTGCTTGTCTAGTATAGGAGTTGATGGCGCCCACAACACTATAGGAGAAAATGTTGACGCCTACAACACTACTTGCGTTCTGTCAGGCTAGGAAGGTCATAGGGTACAGTCCTATAGGTGTATAGAGTATGGTCCTCGGTATTGCAATTGACTTTGAGTGCCCTGCCTTACTTTCTCCATCTATGTCCTAGTCCCTACCGAGCGGGCGTGCCCGGTTGGTTGGTCCCAGTTGGCTCTGATTGCGTCGGCTAGAGAGTAGCTGTAAGTAGGGGTTCAGCGCATCCTCGGTCGAAGAATTGGGTTGGAGTTGGAAGTGGTTTGGGCTAGGCCTTTTGGTCGGAGAGGCCATCTAGAGGTGGGCTAGAGACTAAAGCAAGCGCTCTGGTCGGAGAGGTGGGCCAGAGTCAGAAGCGAGCGTCGTTCCTCCTTGGTCAGGCCTTCTGGTTGGAGATTTGGATCATCCTTCTAGCCTGTTGTCTAGGTGTTTGGGCTGTCCCATGAGTTGCGCATTGCTCGCAACATTGTCTATTGGGCCGAGCCTTTGTTAGGAAGCTAGTCCATGACAGACGTCGGGTTTATGAACCCGACACTACTCTTTCGATCTTGAAGTGTATCTAGATGAAAATAAAATTAGCTCATCGGCTGCCTCTTCTAAAGAAGCTCTATCAGAAGAGACCAGAAATCGGCTAAGGGATATATTGCTAATGCTTGAGAAGAATATAGCTGATTTGGTCCAAGATGCGGATTTAATGCAAAGAGTCTCCTTTGCCTTTAAGGATAATTCATCCTCGGTTCTTACTAGGGTCTTGTCATCTTTGTTCATCATTAAAGATCAAGCTCCAAAGGTGAAAAAGGCTTAGAGGAGACTGCCTAACCATAAAACTTTACTGGCTAAGAAGAAATCTAATAGGCAAGAGGCCAAAGAGCTGACACAGCTGATCGATGATTTGAAGAACTCTCTCAGGATTGATCCAGAGCTGACCCAACTAGAAGCCAGGCGTTCAGAACTTGAGAAGGAACTGGAGAATGTGATGGCTGCCATTGATCGCCACAAGTCCAATCTGGCTCAAATACCTGATGCCGTTAAGTAGAAGAAACAAGAACTACTGGCTAAGGTTAGAGATGGCAGGGCCATTTGTAGTAGTCTTGAGGATATTCCTGGATCAGCCGAAGAAGACAAGCACCAAATCGCAGAAGTTGATGCTATCCGGCTTGAAGCATTGAAAGTAATCCAGGATGTTCTGAACTTGTAATCTGCATATCAACATGTATTTTGTGTAGAACCAGTGATAACCATATTTTCTGTTGCCTCATTGTATTTCTCATTTCGGCTAAAGAGCCGATTTGAAAATAGCTGATTCCATACTTCTAACCTTCATCAAATTAAGTCTGAAAATATGGCCTTTATCGAGAAAACCCCTCAATCTTCTGTCCTTAGTCATCAATGCCACATTCTCTTTGACATTAGTCATGTGGCGCTTCACCTTCTATTAATTGGGTTGCCTTTTGCACGTCCCGAGACGTCCACCACCTTGCTTTGTGGCTACAAATACCATCCAAGGGTTTTGGCCTCGAACACATCTAAACTCGCAATTGTTCCTATTCCTTTGCACTTCTCCACCCTTGCAAACTCTGTAGCGGTTTTCTTCCCCCTTCTTGTAGATCCAATTGACCCTATGGCCGGTGAGGACAACCAAGGCAAACGTGCGGTGGAGGAGATTCTAGAGGAGGACAGGCCGGTGAGCCAGTGCCTTCGACACATGAGGTGAGATCGATATCTTCTGCTCATGGCGATGAACTTTTCTGACTTGTCTATAGGTTTGTCTTGAATGACAGCCTTTGTCCTCTTCCTAGGGCTAGTGAGCCCTCCAATGCCATATCTGATGTTGCCTCTACGCTGGTCTCGTCGTCGAACTCCTCCAATTCTTACAACGAAGATGACGACCGGCGTTTCCTCCGAGAGTGGAGGGCAGCCTAGGACCGTTATTCTGAGGCAACTCAGGAAAATGGCTAGCTTGAGATCCACCTCGAGGTCTCTCAAGCTGCCCTTCATGCCACCGAGGAAGAGGCCAGCGCTGCTCGGGCGCGACTGGCTGAGTCCGACACCATGGTGGAGGGTAAGATGGATTCCAGGAACACCTTTATTTTGCTTTCCATTGTCTTTATCTTGATAGCACTTCTATTTCTGTGATCGCCAGCCCTAACAGTGTAGTTGGAGTCCCTCCAACTGGCGGCGAACATGGCTACAACAGCCGTCAATGCCCGGGGCCCTCTCATCAACGCCCACCTCCACGATGTTTCGGCCCACGTCCAAGAGATCGCCCTTCATGGCGTTCGTCATGGCGCGCTGGTGGCGCTGACCGTAGCACGGGTCTAGACCGAGTACGAGCTCCACACCATGGAGACCGGCTTCCTGATGGGCGACGGCCCCGTGGAGCATGAAAGAGTTGATCGAGGAGTTCATCGATGCAGCGGAGGCCATCATGGACATCACATCCTCTCATGATGTGATAAACAACATTTTTTTATTAGCTTGTATTTAGGGCAAACTAGTCAATAAAGTCTCAATTTTTCCATGATCGTATCTCAGCGTACTTCTGCAATGTCCTTGTATACATCATGATTGTTTGTGTTTTTGTTTTTGCTCTATAGGCGATACATCTTGTATCGGCTTTTCCCCCTTTTGGGTTAATTTTGAACTTGAGGCGATACCCTTCTGGTACTGGCTATTAGAGCCGGTGACTGAACAAATCGGCTATCAAGTGTTGATCCAAACGCTAGGATAATATTCCTTCAAACATTTTTCATCGATCGCTTTTGATAGGTTGCACCAGAACTCTTCAGACCAAAGGTTAAACAATTGACCGATCTAGGCCATGCATCTCATTAAGCCGAACAATCTTTAAATTTCCTTAAATAAATCTATCAACTCTGGCTTGTATTCAGGATTTGACTTAGCACTCACATACATCGCCCTAGGCCTATCTCCAGGACCAATGCCTATTTCCTTTAATCCACTGGCCGACGTAAAGCCATGCCCTAGTTTACCGTCTATACCATCTATTGGATTATCCATTAAACAAATTCTCAAAGCCGACTGCTTGGATCGGCTATTGGCTTTCATCATTGACTCTAATGAAGCCTCCTTCCCATAGCTTGCCAGAAAAACACTCGAAGTCTTCTAGCTCCCAATACATTGGATGAGTTGTTGCGATACTTACAGAATCATCAGCATGAACCAGTTCAACATCATCTCTATGCCACTAAATCAAACATTGATGCATGGTTGATGGTACACAACAATTTGCATAAATCCAGTCATGACCAATGAGTAGACTGTATGAACCCTTTCCATCAATGACGAAGAATATGGTGAGCAAATTCTTATTTCCGATTGTCAATTCGATGTTCATTGCCCCCTAGTCTTCGATGCATTATCCCCAAAATCCTTAAGCATCATGTCAGTCTCAATCAAATCTCCTGGTCCCTTGTCAAGTTTACGAAAAGTGGTGTAGGGCATAAGATTGAAAGAAGCACCTCCATCCACCAACATCTTGCTCATCGGCCTTCCATCAACAAAACTTTTTACATATAAAACCTTTAAGTGCCGATGCTTGACTAGCTTATCGAATATAGCCTGCTGCATTACTGTCAACTTGGCAACTATCTCCTCATACTCCAATTCATCAAAGTCTAAATAAACTTCTTGGTCTGCTAGAGCTCTAAATTCTGATGGTAATAGAAAAGCCATTTGAATATTAGCCGATGGTTGACCCCTATCAGCTGTTTGTTTAGCATGCCACACTTGAGGTCTATCATATACCTGAGCCTGTTCTAGCTCTATGTTCCTTAGGAGTTGCACCCTTCTTTTCTAGCTTCTTGTCGAACCTCCTAGACACCATTGCCCTTCCTGCCAAACATACTCCCCTTCATTATATTCTTCTCCATAATCAGTCCAGTTTTGATCAACAACTCGATTTCCACGATCATGAACACTTCTCTTCTTCTCGTTGATGCTGGTATTCTTTCTCCTTTAACCAACGCTGATAATTCTTTTCCTTTTTCCACTGCCATTTATTCAATAAAATTCGAGATATGACATGCGGCCTTATTGCCCCGTCCCTTGATGTCTCTCCCTGTTCGTATCGGCTCTTTTGTTGTTCACGATGTCTTCTAATCTCTCTATATTCATTAGCCGATATTTGCATCTCGGGATCAACTATTCTAGTTTCTTTTGCTCTGGTTGATGTCAGGACCTTAGTCTTTCCTTTGAGCAACCTAGCATCGACCATGTTCTGATTTCTTGGGAAAGGATTATCATCAACTTTCATCTTTCGAGGTGTATCAAATTTGAGCCTTCCTTGCTGAATAGCCCTCTGTATATGTTGTCGGAAAACTCTGCACTCATTAGTAGAATGAGAAGTGGCATTGTGAAATTTGCAGAACTTCCTATTTTTCAACTGATCGGGAGGCAACATAACATGATTGTCGGGCAACTTGATCTGTTCCTTCTCAAGCAAGAAATCAAAGAGCTTGTCCGATTTTGTGACATCAAAATTATAGCTCTCTTCAACTCCTTTTCTCCAAGGATTTGGTACCATTACTGTCTTTGATATGACCATGCCATCAACCAACATGTTACAACCTCCAATTCAAGTAACACCAACTCAAGTATCGCCTACATTGACACCAGCCCAAGCCTTTGGTGGCCTAATTACACGTAGTCGAGCAAAGAAGCTACAACAAGAGGTGAACGAGCTACTTTATGAAGTTCAATTTAATATTAATGAGAATTATATAATGCCTAAGTCGTGCACGTTGTTGTTGCTCAGGTTCACCAAGGAGAATGGCAAGAACACACAAGGCAAGGACTACAGAGCAGAACCACACTCGAAGCAGGCCAGTCCTGCAGAACAGTCGAAAAGAAATATTCATAACTTTTGATTTCCAGAGGCTATGAAGGTGAATGAGCACATTTTGGAAAGCCTGTCAAGTCTACTTTAAAATGATGCTAATGCCGACCAGTTTGGACTTCTAACTAACGAAATCCGACCAGCTTAGTACATACTGGTCAGACCTCTTGAAACTGACAGAACTGTCAAGAAGAAAATATCATAACTTTTTATTCCCGAAGGCTATGGATGTCAATGAGGACTTTTTGGAAAGCTTATGAAATCTAGTTTCTAATGCTTCAAGGCCAACCAGATCCGACCAGTTTTAGTGCAGAACCGACTAGTTTTTGTGCAGACTGCTCAGAGGGTTAACAATCTTCTCAGGACATGATATTGGTACAACTTCTCATATTAAACTGTACCATTCTACAATATTTCATGGTGCATGCTATACATGGTGTGAAATCTTATCAAGTTAGCTTTCCAACGCAACCAACAACACGTCATTTGGATTTTTCAAGATGGAGTTATTGCCAAAACACTGAAGACTATGTAGAAGACCAACAACCACGCGGAAACTACTCAGAAACTTATTTCGTGGAAGCTTGTTCACATAGCCTACCCTTTCTTTTCCTTTTCGTATTTATACCTATCTAGGAGGGATGTTCCTAGTATAAATATTCATGTACTCCTAAGAAAAAGAAAGACTTTTGATAATCGAAATACAGAACCCCCCTTTATTTAGCTATGTGCTAACAAATATTGAGAGTGATCTCTACCCCTTTGCTCTTGTGATTTCCTTCGTGGGATTTACAGAAGCGGCGGCTTCATCCGCTCTCAATTGGTGCTCCTACTCCCTTCTAGGTTTACCTTGATTGATTGTAGGTTGTGTTGGTTGGTTTCTTGAGAGTGTGGTTGGGCAAATCCTCGATTCAGGTTGCCGGTTAAAGACGATGGTTGGCTTTGAGTTTTATTTGTCAGGTTGCACTAGTTATCGCTGCCTGCAGCAAGTTATTCGGCTGTTCTTCAGCTAGTTATCTGGTGATTGATCCTACGTCGTGAAGATCAGGACCTCGCATCGTATCATCTGGTATCAAAGCTTTCATTACCACGGTAGGATTCTTTACCCTTAGCTACATATATTTTGTGTTCGTCCTATCCACTAAAAAGCCACAAAAATATTTGCCATAGCCCTTTGTTTCAATATGATATTTTAGTGAGTTTTGTTAAGTTTTAGTCCATCAGAGTCTTTGTTTTAGTTGCTAATCGTATTTATCCTCCGCATGTTCTTTGTGCCTCTTTCATATATCTAAAATCCCTACAAAAAATCAGAAACCCATATCATATCCTTCGCGTAAACTTTGATCCTATCAAGTTACAACTACTGGTTGTATTTTGTTTTTATCCTTAAGTGTGCAAGTATTATATCTGATCCCTGTAAAAAAAAGTAGAAGAAAGAAAAGTGCAAAAAAAAGAGTTGAGAAAACAAAAAGTTGTGAAAAGAAAGTTGAAGATCAATTTGTTTATGAGTGCACAAGTGTTGAAGTTTTCATCGAGTTGCACACTAGATTGCTATCCTTGCTTTGGTGTAAAATTTTGCTTAGGTTTGATTGCAACACTTGCATCCTAAGCATAATCCTTGTTTGCATCAAATCTGAAATTTCTTTGCACGTGTGTTTGATGTATTTATATCGTTCATATCTTGTGGTCAGCACTAGGCAGAGAACTTCTAGTTTGTATTGTTATTTAACTTTACAACAACTAGATTTCAGATTGCATTCCTTGTGTATCACTCCCTACCAAGCTCCACATACAAGCCATCGTAATCGGTACTCTCTGGTCTTGTATTCGCCTAGCCATCACTTTCGTTACCACCACATGCTATTTTTCCTGTAACCCGTAGGGAATTCATAAGAGCTTTGGTTGGTCAGAGAGGTGAGGTTGTGAGAGCTCCACATATTATCCTATACCACATATAAGCTTGCTGTTTTGTATATATATATTAACCATGACAGGTCGAAGATATGCCATGCTTCCTTTCTATGGAAGTACTGATCCGAAGGAATTTCTTGATTGGCAAGAGCAAATTGAGATTGAACTTGAAGTCCAAGAATTTTCTGAAACCAAGAAGATATCATGAGCCATACTTGAATTTGAAGATTATGCTCTTGATTGGTGGAAACAATATCCACATAAGCGTCTCATCAAGAATTGGGAAGATTTGAAGAAGGCCATGAGAAAGGAATTTATTTCAAGAAAATATGGAATGATTTTGCTTCGTCGTTTGGAACATGTGAAGCAAGGTAGTAAATCTGTCCAAGCATATTATGATAAGCTAAATTCTTCCTTGCATCGAGCAAATGTAATTGATGACATGAATGCAATGACATACTTCAAGAGAGGCCATAATCCTAATATTGTTGCTGCTATTGAGAGGAAATATTTTAGAAGCATGCAAGATCTTTTAAGTTGTGCAATCATAGAGGAGAAGAAAATGATGAAGGTGCAGCAAGGCAAGGTCACACAGGGCACTAATTTGTGCAAAGATAGATGTGCTAAGCTACAACCCAATGAATCCTCTGTTGCTAGAGAGAAGCAAGCATCAACTGTATGCAAGAAGAGTGGACATGTTGTCCCAAAAGTTTCTTCAGTTGATTCTAGTGCTAAAAGAAGTGAACATCAGCAATGCAACTCCAAGAAGAACTCTATTGAGCAGCAAGAAGACAACATTGTGCCTCAAGTTGATAAGAGAAATGATGAGGTGTGTAACATTACTGTGGATCATATTATTACACCAACTCCTGAGAGAGTTGCTATCCCAAAGTGTCGTTTACGGTCTGAAATTGTGAAGAAAGAAGTCACATATAATCCCATCATTGATTGTCTCAATTCTAAGCAAGAGAAAGAAGATAAATCTGCTATGCATT
The DNA here is from genome assembly GCF_019320115.1 of Miscanthus floridulus. Lineage (NCBI taxonomy): Eukaryota > Viridiplantae > Streptophyta > Magnoliopsida > Poales > Poaceae > Miscanthus > Miscanthus floridulus. Next base: position 56,334,085 of record NC_089593.1, read on the forward strand.
CCACACAAATTGAGCTTTTAGAAGCCACTATGCCAAGTTGTGAAATTAGAGAACATCTTTCTCTATTGGAGGTTGATCATTTGAGTACAGAGTTGAAGGAACATGCTGCAGTCCCACACCATGGAAATCCAAAAATTATTCAACAAGAAGCACCATCACAATGCATGAACACAAGTATTGTAGATCCTACAAGTCTTGTGCCTTGTTCTAGTTTCAATTGTGGCGAAGTTACTTGTCCCAAAACTGTCCAGAATTTTTCTGTGCAACATAGTGAAAATTTAGAGCCAAAATGTGATCAAGAGATTGATAACACTTCAGATTTTGATGGCATATCTAATCTAAATTTGAAGACTAACCATAGTGTCAATTTGAGAACTGAATGTGAGAAGAAAGATGCTTCTATTGTGACATCTAGTGGAAGTGACAAATCTGTCCAAGATGAAGTTTATCATGCTCCAACAAATCCGAAGATGCAAATATGTGTTATATCACCAATTGTGGAACATGACAAATTATTGTACAGTGGTGCTGAAATTATGTGCTCCAACATGCCACCTAATGTTCAGATTGAAGGCAAGATCAATGCACATGATTCCACTCCTACCAATGCAAGTTCAATGTCTTTTGAGGAGGTCAAAGATGATTGTTTGGCTGCAACTATTGTTGTCCCAATGCCATTGAAAAAGATCATGAATGATGACACCTATTCATATGTTGCTCCAGAAGATGTTGAAGTGATTATGCACCAAAACCCATGTGAGAATAAGAGCCACATAGCCAAATTGAGTGCGAATGAAAATAAAAGTGAGATGTGTGATTCCACCAAAAGTGAGGTTGAGAGCATCAACAAAAGGAGTGTGAGGGATACACCACACAAGAGAGAGAGAGAGAGAGCTTCATTACAAAACATGTGAGGATGATTTAAACACTAACCCACTAATGTCTACTCCTAGTGTTGTTTCTCAAAATATGCAGGTGTGCAAGGGAAATAAGGAAGAGATTGTTGATCATAACAACACCATACTTGATGACATAAGTGAGAAGGTAGTCACTGTTGATAACCAATTCTTTGCTACCCCGAATTTGAATCAAGACAATGATGGAGGTAAAAACTCAGAGATACAATCCACTGTTCATGCACCATCATCAAACCTGAAAGGTAATGAAAATAATTTAAATATGAATTTACAAAATAAATCAGTGAGAAATTGTGATGATCCATTTGTTTCAAGTGGAATTGAGCATACACAAACTCTATGTGCTGATTTGATAGATTCATATATTAATACAAGTGCTAAAAATTTACAAGTTGATAACCATTGCTCAATCATGAAAGATCATTGCTATGCTTTGACTGATATAGGTGATACTTTACATGCCAATAATGTGGACCATGTGAAATTGCTTACTCATGCTGAATTTTTCACAAGAACATCTACTGAATGTGTGTGCTATGTCATGCTTGATGAATTTGTTGAGATTGATAAAATTCTTGAAAATGTTCTTGACATATCATCTATGAAATCCTTCAGTAGTGCATATGGCTACAGGTTCATGTTTAACATCATTGGACATCATGCTGTAAATCAATTTAATGTTTGTGCCCTTTGTATACCATGGGACAAGTTTGCTGAATTGAAGTTGAATAGAATGAGTAGTAAATCTTGCGAACCATATTTTTCTAAAATTAAGATGAATAGATTGTTTAATGTTTACTGTTCAGAATTACCAATGTTATTCCATTGTTCATATTTTTCATCCAAAGAAAGAAATCTTGTGCAAACATGTTCTATTCATTCACCCAAACTTTTTCCATCTACGTCTGGAACCATGGAGTTTGAAAGGTACATCTCTAAATATTTGAATACATTGTGCCATATGAATGTTTCACTCCCATCATTTGATATGATTGATCTTTCTATGATGAAATATGATAACATGAATAAAATACGTGGTTTGGAAGAAATTTTTGTGCTACCATTTTCAAAGCTAATTTTAGGTTCACAAAATTTGAGAAACTATTTCTCTCATCAGAAAAGAAATAATGTGCATATGAATTGTGAAGAAGGCAATGAACAATCTTCAATAAGTGATCATAGCAATTGGCATATGCATCCACTCTCTATATTCTTTCGGTTGTTTTCAGGAGAACAAAAGCCGAAGATGGCTTTTCTAAAAGTGAGGGAGGATGATATGACCATGCCAAGGACATCAACATTCACTCTTAATTCTAAGCATCCATTCAAGGTGAAAACTAAACTTGATTCTAAATCCTTTTGGTTTCCACCTACAAGACTACTACTTGGTTTATATAATTATAGATTCAAACACCTTGCTGTGATGGAAGAAGAAGAATGTAACAGAAACATAGCATCTAGCCTTGTTGGTCTAGCACAATTATTGGGATTAGATAGATTAGAGTCGAGGACGACTCCTTTTCAAGAGGGGGAGGATGATATGACCATGCCATCAACCAACATGTTACAACCTTCAATTCAAGTAACACCAACTCAAGTATCGCCTACATCGACACTAGCCCAAGCCTTTGTTGGCCTGATTACATGTAGTCGAGCAAAGAAGCTACAACAAGAGGTGAATGCGCTACTTTATGAAGTTCAATTTAATATTAATGAGAATTATATACTGCTTAAGTCGTGCACATTATTGTTGCTTAGGTTCACCAAGGAGAATGGCAAGAACACACAAGGCGAGGACTACAGAGCAGAACCACACTCGAACCAGGCCAATCCTGCAGAACAGTCGGAAAGAAATATTCATAACTTTTGATTTCTAGAGGCTATGAAGGTGAATGAGCACATTTTGGAAAGCTTGTCGAGTCGACTTTCCAATGATGCTAATGCCAACCAGTTTGGACTTCTAACTAATGAAATCCGACCAGCTTAGTACATACTGGTCAGACCTCTTGAAACTGACAGAACTATCAAGATGAAAATATCATAACTTTTTATTCCCGAAGGCTATGGAGGTCAATGAGGACTTTTTGGAAAGCTTGTGAAATTTAGTTTCTAATGCTTCAAGGCCTACCAGATCCGACCAGTTTTAGTGCAGATCCAACCAGTTTTAGTGTAGACTGCTCAGAGGGTTAACAGTCTTCTTAGGACATGATATTGGTACAACTTCTCATATTAAACTATACCATTCTACAATGTTTCATGGTGCATGCTATACATGGTGTGAAATCTTATCAAGTTAGCTTTCCAACGCAGCCAACAACACATCATTTGGATTTTTCAAGATGGAATTATTGCCAAAACACTGAAGACTATGTAGAAGACCAACAACCATGCGGAAACTACTCAGAAACACATTTCGTGGAAGCTTGTTCACATAGCCTACCCTTTCTTTTCCTTTTTGTGTTTATACCTATCTAGGAGGGCTATTCCTAGTATAAATATCCATGTACTCCTAAGCAAAAGAAAGACATTTGATAATCGAAATACAGAACCCCCCTTTGTTCAGCTGTGTGCTAACAAATATTGAGAGTGCTCTCTACCCCTTTGCTCTTGTGATTTCCTTCGCGGGATTTACAGAAGCGGTGGCTTCATCCGCTCCCAATTGGTGCTCCTACTCCCTTTGAGGTTTACCTTGATTGATTGTAGGTTGTGTTGGTTGGTTTCTTGAGAGTGTGGTTGGGCAAATCCTCGATTTAGGTTGCCGGTTAAAGACGATGGTTGGCTTCGAGTTTTGTTTGCTAGGTTGCACTAGTTATCGCTGCCTGCAGCAAGTTATTCAGCTGTTTTTTAGCTAGTTATCTGGTGATTGATCCTACGTTGTGAAGATCGGGACCTCGCATCGTATCAATCTTCTTACCCCAATTCAATTCAGCCATGGCAACCTCTTCTTCTTCATCGTCTTTATAGCCATCATCAACTAAATATGGATTATAGGTTTCGGCAATCACGGCACTCTTCTGAAATCGGGTATCTCTGCGCATATTCTAAAATTAGCTATTGAGCACTACCACTCATTGAGCCAACTGACCTAAATTGTCAAACTCTTGCCTGAGCAGTTTCTCTTTCCATATTGGCAACATTTCTTGAACGACCAAAGCAGCTAGCTGATCATCGGTCGAGTTCAATGAGAAGCACAAATTCCTAGTCTATCAAAATCTCTGAAGAAACTCGGTGCCCGATTCATTAGTTCTCTACCTTATAGTCATCAAATCAGTAATTTTCTTTTCTCCTATATCAGTGTAAAAATATGTATGAAACTTCTTCTCTAGGTCAGCTCAATTGGCAATGGAATTAACTGGCAACGATGAAAACCAAGTGAAGGTTGGTCCTGATAGGGACAAGGAGAAGAAATGAACTTGATGGGCCTCTTCAATAGATGCTTCGCCCAACTGTATAAGATATTGACTGACATGTTCTATTATGCTTGTGCTATCTTGGCCAGTGAACTTAGCAAACTCTAGGAGCCTGTAATTTGTAGGAAGAGCAACCAAATTGTACCACTCTAGATATGGGCGTTTGTACGAGAAGGTCTGCCCTTTTGGCTTCAAACTGAATTGATTCTTCATCATCTCGGTCACTCTAAGCAACAACTCGTCAGCATTTGAATTTGGATTTCTCTACAATTGCTAACCCATCTGTGGATTTAAATTTTGGGTACCTTGATACCCCAGATTTGGAATCATGTGAAGGGTATTGTAATCTGTGCCATAATGATATCCTTGTGGAATCTCTATATGTTGGGTCCTTTGATGGTTTGCTGCTTGAAGTCTCTGGTTGTAGATGCTATGATCTGTATCTCTATGAATCCTTTAGACTGATGGCGCTATTTTTTGAGCTGACGATGGTATTTGGCCTGACGTGCCAAAATTGATCATTTGATTCTAAATTTGCCCCATTGGTTGTTGCACATGCTGCACTGACGATCTAGGATTATGCTATATCTGATTAGTAGTAGCACCCTGAACTTGCTCAGATGAGCTCTGAAATGCCTGGACATCATCATTACTAGCTGGTGCTGCTTCTTGATGGCTAGTATTGGCTTGATTAGTCCCCTGAGTCGATGGATATGGAATATTGTAGTAAACCGGTCCAACCTAATTAATTGGATATCCATGAAACACCTCTTTCTTGGTGTTGTAGAATGTGTTTAAGAAAACTATATTATGGTTCAATATGGCATCATGAACAGATTTGTTTACAGCCTCTACAAAGAAACGTCTATCTTTAGCTTCGTCTGTATCTGACTGCCCATGCAACAAAACTCTTGGTAGTCGATATTTCTGAACAACTTTATTGTCACGTGTCTTGGTATAGGACAACAAACACTTATTCTGAAATTCTTCTATTGCTTTGCTGATGACATCTTTGTAGGTCTTCATAAGGCACCATAAGAATGTCACTAATATTGTAAGTTGCCATGATGATTGTGGTGTTCCACCAGGCGTGCCACAACATGTGTCGGCGCAAAAATGTGTCGATGCGCCGGGCACACAGCAAGCCAGAAGGATCTGCTTGATGGAGCAAGGCTGGAGATCCGCTTGGCTTCAACACAGGGTTAGATGATCCTATGAATTCCTCCTGAGGCATGCTAGTCAATTTGACCTACAATTGATAAGGAGAGAAAGTTTATCAGTAATTTAAGGTGGAACATGCTGGTTTTACCTAGACAGTTCAAAGTGTGCCGCTTTGGGAGCAGCCAGACCGGAAAAGTCGACTAAACGGCCGATACGTGAAGAAATCGGTTGTTATGGACTGTAAAGCTCACGGGTTGTGATTGATTTTATGTTGACAAGCATAATGCATGTACATATAAGTAAAATCATCAGTTAGGTGGGTATTACCAGTGTAAAGCATTGAGCCAATGACTCTAACGAGAAAGGATATAACATGCGAACAAATCGACTATCTAGTTCAAATGGATCTACAAACGCTCTGAATCTAATATGTTATCATCAACAGTGAGGTTTGACTGGATCAATGTCAGCTATGATGATAATAACAAACTAAAACCAAAGAATCCATAAAACCATCTATACATTGACAGGCTTTCCAAAAGACATGCTATATGTGTGAAAGCTTAAGCGGATCGGCTGAAATAGCTGATTCAGGTGAAAAGGGGACTACAACATGTAAACAATCGACTATTTAACATGGACAAATCTGTGAACTCATTAGACTTAACCTGCTATCTCTAACAGTGGGGTTCGACCGAATCGATGGCAGCCATGATAAAGACAACAAATCAAACCTTCAAAGTAAACAAATCTATTTACATTTAACAGAATCATAGAAACGCACTGTAGGTGTTAAAGTGCGGGCGATTGGCTATTTAGCTGATGTAGGCATAGCAAACAGTCAAGGTCACGCCTGATCGAAAACAAATCTACCAACTAGCATCCTTCGATCTAAAGTGCCATCAGTGGGATCGACCGGATCATTACAGCCATAATAGCAAACTATAGACCAGATTTAACTAGCTAGTAAACCTCCTCAAGATCAGACATGCCTTAACTGCGTACTATGCATGATCAAGATCGAAGTAGAACAGCCGATGAAACATAACCCATCGCTCAAAGTAAGAATCATCGTATTATAACAAAGCAAACGACGGACTAAAAGGATATGAGGCCGATCTAGATCGATCTCGACTGGGCAGGTTGATGTTGCTGAAAGCTAATAACAATAAGAACATCAGCAAGATCGGGAACTTAATGAATCTACTCAAGGGATGCCACCCTTAGGTAGAGCCAATAACTTGACCTTGATCTAATTCGAGCAGTGGAGGTCAAACTTAACCGATGTAGCTGTACTTGAACTAGATAAGGATCTATAACTAGCTTATACTAGAGTTCATAGTGGAGGTCGAACTTAACCGATGCAGCCTTACAAATGGAAGTATGAGCCATGATGGTACTTACAGACAAGTCGGAGGTCGGCCGGACTGATGCAGCTTGGCTTGTTGAAGAACTCGCTGAGATCTACACTACTCCTACTCCTAAGGGTTGGCGTAAATCCAAAAAAAGTAATTTGTATTGATTGGATTGATGTCTTTTTTACAATAGCTGGGGTCCAATATTTATACCCGGAGCCTAAGCATGAATCATACTCAAGTATGACTCATTACAATCTTTGGTATAAGAGAAAACATTCCTAATTTAAGATAACTTGGACCCTAATCTATCCCTTTTTGTAGTCTGACATGTCTTTCCCGACGCCAACCGTAGTTTATTGTCATCGTCTGCTGACGTCATCAAAAGAGAGCCGATTCCAGTGTTGCATCTGAATCAGCTGATATCAATCCTTATGCAATCGATTCCTCGATGACACAATCTTGGAACCTTCGAGTTCCTGCGTTCTTCTCCCTAAATTTTGGTGTAAACAGATAGTAACACCAAATATTTTCATTTGGTTGCCAATAGGAAATGAAGAAAGACTAGAAAATTTTGACTCAAACAAGACGATCAGGTAATCGAAGGAGAGGAGAATTTCAAAAAAAATATTACAAAATATTATAAAGGGCTATTTGGCACACCATAAATAAATAATTTTTCTCTTGATGAGTTTCAGATAGATGATATCCTTTGTAACAGAAGTTGAAAATGATTTACTCATTGAAAGCTTGAGGAAAACATAAGTGAGAGATGCAATTTTTCAAATGCAGGACAACAAAGCTGCAGTTCATGATGGATTCCCACAAAAATTTACCTAGTGTTTTGGAGTCTATACAAGGATGACTTAATAGCCATGTTTAAAGACTTCAGGGATGGTAACCTCCCTTTACACAATTTAAATTTTGGGATTGTTTCCCTACTGCCAAAGCACAAGGAGGTTAAGTAGATCTAGCTATGCCTACCTATTTGTGTGTAATGTGAGTTTTAAATTTTTACAAAGGTTTTGGTGAATAGAGTGATAGGTGTAGCAAATCAAGTGGTTAGACCTTCACAAACGATGTTCATGCCAAGAATGAATATAATGGAAGGAGTGGTAGTTTTGCATGAAATGATTCATGACTTACATAGAGAAAAAAGAATGGGTTAATTCTTAAACTAGATTTTGAGAAGACCTATGACAAAGTTAATTGGTCGTTCCTACAACAAGCCCTAAGGATGAAAGGTTTCTCTCCAATTTGGTGTAAGTCGATTGACACAATTGTTAATTGTTAGTGGAGTAGTGTGGGGGTTAAAGTGAATAATTAAATGGACCATTATTTTTAGACTAAAAAGGTTTAAGGAAGGGGATTGTTGGGTTCATAAACCTAGGGTCCCCAATGGGCCCGCTTCCCAGCAAAAACTCGGCCCAGCAAATGGTGTAGCAACAACGCGCGCCTCTCAAGACGGCCCAGATACCTAATGATAGGCCGAGAGAATGATCTGGTTCTCGACCGGAAGGTCTGGCCAAGGTGGGTCATAGTCTAACTCTGACCTCCTTTTCCGACTGGGGATACATCGGACCTCTGCTTGTGGCTCTTCCATGAGCAACATGGTCAGGGCCGACTGGGAATGACCGACCAGGGATGCCCGCTCGGTAAGGGCCTAGAGATTAGGCGGAGCAGATAAGGTAAGGCACTCAAGTCAAACCACAATACCGAGGACCATACCTTGCGCACCTGTAGGATGGTGCTACCAGGCCATGCTGGATGGGCACTATGCAACCTTCCAGTCATGTCAGAACATAAACATTATTGTAGGTGCTGATGTTTGCCATACCAGGCGAACACGGTAAAGCCTACCACAAGCATCTAGACATAAATAGTATTGTGGGCGCCGATGACCATCTCGTACCCGATAGCGTGGGCAACAAGACTAGGTAGCACACATATACATTCTCTCTCTTTCTCTAACTTGTAAGAGCCCATCCCCTTCGACTATAAAAGGGGATGAGCTCTCTCCTAAAAAGGGATTTGAGGATTCTGACTCTGGTTCTCTGGCTCTCCTCAAAAAAGAGAAGTTAGACTATTTGAACACTCAAGGACACAAGAACTCAAATAGCACAATAGCTCTAGAACTCTAAAGCTACATAGAGCATACACTCCAATACTTAGCGCACATTAGAGCTCCCATCAATCTCAGCCCTTCGGTTCAGAGTACGACCGGACGTTTAACACCCCTTCTTATTCCTACTCGTTTGTAACCCCACAACAAATTTCAAGCACCTGGGCTCAAGAATAAAGTCATCGACCAACTAAAATGAGATGTAGGGCACGTTGCCTAAACCAATATAAATCCTATGTCATTGAGTGCTAGGCCACATCCGATTATAACACACGACAAAACTACAAATATTTACTTGTTGGTCACTTTTCACACCGACAGTTGGCGCCATCCGTGGGGAGGACGCCGTGCTTTCACGCTTTTGGTCTTTGGATGGCCCATCTTTCCACCGTCTTTGGCATGGCCGGCTCAAGCGATACGATTCGCTTTGGCTCGCTGGAGTTTCCCGCGCTCCCACCTATTGGGATGTGGGTTCCTCCCATCTTCGAGCTGCTCCAGACCTTCCTCTTCAGAAGTCTAGACTTTGTCGCCAACCAGCTCGGCGTACTCTACCTCCACGAGGAGGCACTTGTCCCGGCGCCCACTAGAGGAGGAGTGCCCTCCGCTAGCCTCGGGCCACTCAACCACCTCAACATCAAGACACCCACGCTTCACCTCGAGCCCATGCTGGGTTCAAACTCCACGGTGAGTAACGTACATATTGTTTCTTATTCACTATTTAACACCTTCCGCCGACTCTCTGGAGGGACCCCGTTGTCCTCACCACGACTGCCATAGACCGGTTCTCCTATGGCTTTGCGTCCCCCATAAACATGTACGCACGGGGGCTCTGAAGGATGCTGACATCGTCCCCTCTCACATCTGAGTTCATGGGGATGGCAGGCTATGCTCCTGCCTCCTTTCATGACCTGGTCGATGATGAGGTCAAAAGCAATGGCTCTAGCATTGGCGACGTCATGGCACCTGACCACCCTCTATCCTAGGATGTGCTATGGTGGATGCCCTAAGACAGCCACCGGTGGTAGCAGAATCTCTATAGACTCACACCCCTCTGGACCCTCGTACAAAGGCCGTTGCATGTGCGTAGGTGCACAATGAGGAGTTACGACAAAGGTGGCAGAGTCAGCCACCACCTACGCTATGGCGGACGCCCTAAGATAGCCACATGCGCGCAACCCACTAAGTGGCGCTCGGGGTCGCGCCCGCTAGGTCTAGCATAACATCATGGATGGAGGGAATGATCCACCATAGTTTGCTTAGGTTGGCCATAACATCGCTTCTGCAGCGATGCTTCTATGTGGCCTTCCCAAGCCAACCGACCCCTAGGAATAGGCAATCCACCGAAACCTTCAGGCGCTGGTGGAAACCACTGCCGTTCAATAGACGGAGAGCTCCGCATCATGACACCGGCTCACGGCCTCTTGCCCCACCAAGGGAATGGGGCCAAACCAGTCAAATCACTCCATCCACTCACCACTATAGTTGTTGGACGTAGGGCAGCAGGCCACGGCTGCACCACAGCCCAACCCGATGTCCACTCTAGACCAACCACCTATGCGTGAATGGCTAAGGCTGAATAGTGACACTCACAGAGTCATCAACAATCGATGCCATGACCAGCATGATGAGGACATCCATCAAGTGGCAGCAAGAGCAGGCAGCACGGGCCCTAGCTGAAAGGTCCTTATGTGGTTTTGATAATTGAGTGACAACCTAGGTGGACTAATTGTATTTATGTGAGATACACAAGTGATTAGTCCATAGGTACATGTGTGTGAGCAACATATGCCATGAAGGTGAAAATGGCTTGGAGATGTTGCAAAGCTCACACATGTGATGATGAAGGAACTCATTGCAAATGAGACATGACATTGAGTCATATGATCAAGGTGGAGAAGATCAAGACATAACTTGACTTGATGGACCGGTTGCAAGCTTGAAGGGCAAGTTGGAGGCTTTGGAGCGATGGACTGCGTGGTGGTAAAGCTTAAGCAAGACTTGGTGCTGATGGACAAATGCAACGGTGAAAAGCAAGTGAAGTCAAGATCGATGAACCAATATGATCATGTGATGATATGAAGTGGATCATATCATTATTGATCATGTTGGTGCATGTGTTGCATCAACATTGGACGAGATGGAATGGAATGCGCAAGTCAAAGTTTAGGATAGATGGCCATACTATCAAGAGGGGCTAACTTGTTTGCATATCGGTCATCTATTGTCACTCGAGTGATCTAACTTTGCATCGTCACTAGGATTGAGTGGCGTGGCAAGTTGAGTGGCTAATCCTTTGGAAAATTATTATGAAAATGCTAACACACATACACATGGTGGTGTACACTTGGTGGTGTTGGCATATTTACAAAGGAGATGAAGTTGGAGTTGATGTGGATCAACTCGACAATGAAACGGAGGCAAAAAGGGTTCAAAACTTTACCGGTGGAGTGTACACCTATAGAGTGTGGACAATCCGATGGTGCCACCGGCGCCCTATACAGAAAAGATAGGGTTTCACAGAGTGCACCGAACACTAGTCACGCAGTGACCGGACGCTAGGGTCCTATGTCCGGTCAGTGGCAGCAGTGAAGGCGCAGGCGTCGGTCTTCGACCAAATGCTGGGTCACTTCATGACCGGATGCTGGGTAGTTGTGTTCGGTCCCACTAATGTGGCAGCACAGAGAAGAGGAGAAATGACCAGACGCTGATGTTGCATCCGATCGTGACCGACTGAACGTGTCCGGTAACGAATTTTCACCTCTGGAAGCATACTGGAAGTGACCGGACGATGGGGTCCTGCGTCCGGTCAGTTTGAGCAGTTGTGTCCGGTCATCACTTGACCATTGAGATCAAGCGACTGAGGTTGAACAAAGGTGACATGTTGTGAGCATCCGTTGATCGGACGC